>NC_083240.1:48029299-48330143 GCF_032191835.1 Heteronotia binoei | reverse complement strand
AATAAAAAAAACCTCATTTAGGAATTGGGAGGAGGGCCTTATAACCAAGATGAATATAAACAAATCACCAGTGCTTGTAGAGAAAAAGTTAGGAAAGCTAAAGCTCAGTATGCGCTTGGGCTGGCCAAAGATGCTAAAAACAACAAAAAAAGGGTTCTTTTCTTATGTTCAGAGTAAGAAAAAGAGCAAGGACATGGCAGGCCCATTGTGAGGGCAAGAAAGTGAAGGTAATGAAGAGAGGACAGAACTGCTCAATTCCTACTTTTCCTCAGTCCTCTCTTCTGAGGGAAACGGTGCTTAACATGGCAAAAACAGAACATATAAGAAAGGTATGAAGTTCCAACCTAGGATTAGCATAGGGGTAGTACATAAACACCTAGTTTTTTTAAATGAAACGAAGTCCTCAGGGCCAGATGAATTGCATCCAAGGGTTCTAAAAGAGCTTGCGGATGTAATTTCTGAGTCTCTGGCTATTATTTTTGAGAATTCTTGGAGAACAGGAGAGGTGCCGGAAGATTGGAGGCGGGCGAATGTTGACCCCATCTTCAAGAAGGTAAAAAAAGAGGATCCGGGTAACTACCGACCCGTCAGCTTGATGTCTATACCTGGAAAAGTTTTAGAACAGATCATCAAACAGTTGGTCCTTGCTCCATAAGGTGGCTCCATAAATAGCTCTTTAAAGACTTGAGAAATTAAAAAAAAAGACTTATTTAGGAAATGGAAAAAGGTTCTTATAACCAAGGATGAATATAAACAAAAACGACCCTTGGCACTTACCGTGAGGGGTCCTTCTCCTAAGAGGACAGGAGGACATCTTGGGTGTTTCCCACCATCCAATCAGGGAGGCAGGAATCTTAAAAAACTTCCCCTTCCTGTGACTGTGGGAACCACCCTCCTTCCAGTTTGGATGACTCCGAGAAGCAGTACAAAAAATTCTTGCAACCAATGCTGCTATGAAAAAACAGAATCTAACTGGTGGTCTGGAAAAAACCTGGCATCAGCCTCCCAGACCAACTAAGAAAAAACTCGTATCTAAAAAACAAGAACAGTTAAACTACAGGTAGCCTACAACGGGCGGTATAAAAGGCTGTAGACAGGGGCTACAGAAGGGAAATCAGATACAGATAGATGCTGCCCAAGGTAGGGCGATAGAAGGGAGGGCAAGATGTCCTCCTGTCCTCTTAGGAGAAGGACCCCTCACGGTAAGTGCCAAGGGTCGTTCTCCCTAAGAGGCGGAGGACATCTTGGGTGCTCCCATAGCAGTGTGTTGAGCAGGGTGGGATCGTCCTACTCAGGCAGCACATGTTGTAGGATTCGCCTGCCAAAGGCTGCATCCGCCGATGCATATGCGTTTAACTTATAGTGGCGGATAAAAGTGGAGATAGCTGACCACGTAGCTGCCTTGCACACCTCCTCGATGGAAGCATTCCTGCTAAGGGCAGCATTAGTAGCCGCACTCCTAGTTGAGTGTGCGGTGGTCCCTGGCGGTGCTTGAAGGTTTAAGGCCTTATATGCCTCTGATATACACTGCTTGATGGCGTAGCTAATTGCTGACTTGGACATCTTCTGTCCCAGTCTGGGTGCTGCTATATTGATAAACATGGAGTCTGATTTGCGGATAGATTCAGTTCTGATAAGGTAGACCTTAACTTTTCTCCGCACATCCAAGGTATGCCATGTGCGCTCCTTGGGATGCTTGGGATCCGGACAGAAGGATGGCAAGTTAATCTCTTGACTTTGATGAAATCTGGAGGAAACCTTCGGTTGGAAGGTAGGGTCCGGATAGAGCACCACCTTATCCCTGTGGAACACACACAGCTCCTTTTTAACAGACAAGGCCCCGATCTCCAAAACTCTTCTGGCCGATGTTATTGCCACCAGGAAGATGGTCTTCATCCACATCATCTTTAGAGGTACAGAACTTAAAGGCTCAAATGGTGGGCCCGTTAGGGCCGAGAGCACCAGATTCAATCTCCAAGTAGGGAACCGATGTACTTGTGGTGGGGAACTCAGAGTAGCTCCTCTGAGGAAACGTCTAATATGAGGGTGAGATGAGAGGTGCACGCCGTCCACCTGCTGGAGGACCGAGGACAAGGCCGCCACCTGACATTTGAGGGTGGCTGGTTTTAATCCAGAATGCAGACCGTCCTGAAGGAACTGAAGGATCTTGGGGATGGAAGGATGTAACGGATCCACCGCTATTCTCCGACACCACCTGTGGAAGGCCTTCCAAGACATATCGTAGATACGCGTTGTGGAGCTCTTTCTGGATGCGAGGATAGTATTCGTCATGTCACTTGCATAGCCAAGATCTAATAGCGAGCGCCGTTCAACCTCCAAGCGGTCAATCTCAGCCAGTCTGGATGAGGATGCCACACCGGACCCTGTAACAGCATGTCTGGACAGACAGGTAGATGAAGTGGTTCCGTTGTTGACATCTGTTGGATCGATGAGAAACAGTGACGTCGCAGCCACCAGGGAGCAACCAGTATGACCTCGGCCTTTAGCAGTCTGATCCTTCGAAGCAACCTCGGAATGATCGGGATTGGAGGAAAGGCGTATAGAAGACCTAGTGGCCAGGGAGATGTTAACGCATCCGTGGCCTCCGCTTGGTAGTGGTAGTACCTCGTGAAGAATCGAGGGAGCTGGTGGTTCTGGAAGGACGCAAATAGATCCAACACCGGTGGACCGAAGCGATCCACTATCGTTAAGAAAAGCTTCTTGTTGAGAGACCACTCCCCCGATTGAATGCTCTCCCGACTGAGCCAGTCCGCCTTTACATTGCAAGTCCCTTTGATATGTTCTGCTCTTATGGACTTGAGATGCCTCTCCGCCCATTCGAACAGCTTCCCGGCCTCCTTGCGAAGTAAGCTCGACCTGGACCCCCCTTGATTGTTTAAGTAGGCCTTGGCTGCGATATTGTCCGTTCGAACCAGGACATGCTTCCCGGTCACCTAGTCCTGAAAATATAGAAGAGGCAGGCGAATGGCCCGAAGTTCCAGAAGGTTGATGGGGAGGCTCGACTCCTCGGCTGTCCACTGGCCCTGGGTAGGGATCTCGTTGAGGGTCGCCCCCCATCCTGAAAGGCTGGCATCCGAGAACAGTTGTATTTCGTTCTCTACGAAGTACTTCCTCCCCTGACGCAGGTTGTGATCCATCGTCCACCACAAGAGACTCTCCTTGACCTTGGGAACTGTCAGAGACATAGGGTGCTTCTCCATGATCTGGGTCTGAAAAGGACGCAAGAACATCCGGAGTTGTCTGGTGTGAAAACGGCCCCATTGAAGTGCCTCTAGATTCGAGACGAATAGTCCCATAAGTCTTGCTAGGGTCTGGAGAGGTGACGATGGTTCCCGCACTATTTGGAGCACCAACGTCTTGGTTCTCAGTATCTTGTCTCCTGATAAGAAAACGGAGTTCAGGTTTGTGTCGATGACCATACCCAGGTGTTGTAGTCTCTGGGATGGTCGTAAATGACTCTTGGAGATGTTGATTATGAACCCGTGTTGCTGAAGACAGGATATGATGTGTTGAACGTCCTGCTCTGCACTCTCCCTCGATGAGGATCTTATCAGGAGGTCGTCGAGGTAAGGGTGAACATGTATCCCTCTCTGCCTGAGGATTGCTATCAGGTTCACCAAGACCTTGGTGAACACCTGCGGTGCCATCGCCAGGCCGAAAGGTAAGGCTCTGAATTGGTAGTGAGCCCCGTTTACGCAGAAGCGAAGAAACTTGCGATGCGCTGTGAGGATTGGGATGTGTAGATAGGCCTCTGTGAGGTCCAGAGATGACATGTAGTCCTGATGGTGCAGGGCTTCCGTGATGGATTTGATGGACTCCATCCTGAAGTGACGTAGGTTGATATGTCTGTTTAAGAATTTCAGGTCTAGAATCGCTCTCCAGTCCCCGTTTTTCTTGGGCACTGTGAAGAAGATGGAATAGATGCCTTGACATCTTTGCAATGGAGGAACGGGTTCTATCGCTGCAATCTCCAGTAAATGTTGAATTGCTTTGAGGGTGATGCGTCTTCGTTCTGGGTTTGAGCGAAGAGGGGACACCAAGAAACGATCTCGAGGTGTGCTTTTGAATTATATGGGGTAACCCCGTGAAACGATTTCCAAAGTCCAAGCCTCGACCCCCGATGCCGCCCACGTCTGCTGGAAGTGTAGTAGACGGCCCCCCACTGGGATAGAATCCCAGTCATGCTTTGTTGGGCTTGGGTCCCTTCTTGAATTTGTCGGACCTATCAGGCTGATTCCTCGGAAAACGGGAATTGGAGAAGCCCTTCCGAAAATTCTGTTTGGGCTGTCCCCAGGATGATCTTCTGAAATCTTGTTTTGGTTTGGAGAAGCTGGTGGAGGCACGAAAGGAACCAGAACCGAAGCCTCTCTTGTCGGAACGTCGGAGATACTTGGGCATGGCCTTTTTCTTATCCCGTGTTTCCACCAGGATCTTGTCCAGGGCGTCTCCAAATAGTTTTTCTCCCTGGAACGGGTATGCTGACACAATGGACTTCGAATGCACGTCTGCTGGCCAGGCCCGGAGCCATAGACCCCTCCTTGCTACTGTGCTTGACGCCATTGCTCTAGCGGAGAACGTAAGGGCATCCAAAGAGGCATCCGCTGAGAATTCGGAGGCCCTAAGGAGTCTGTTGGTACCTTCTAGGACCCGTTTGTCCGCGTCAGGCAATAGCTGGGTTAGCCGTCTTATCCAGACGATCGCTGCTCTGGAAACTATAGAGGTGGCCGCTGCTGCCTTGATGGCCAGAGCTGTAGCTTCATGGCTCCTCTTCAAGGCCAGGTCTATCTTCTTGTCCCAGTTGTCTCGCACTGAGCCATGGCCATCCTCAGCCAATAGACCGTGAGACTGCAAGGCTGCGATTGGAGCGTCCACCAACGGTACTTGAAGCATGTCGTTAGCGAAGGTAGGTAGCTCATAGAGCTTCTTGACAGAATTGGGTACCTGCCTGTTGGTACTAGGCTTGGCCCACTCGGATTTTAGCTGACGCTCAAAGAACTCAGGGAAAGGAAAAACCTTGTCAGAGGATCTGAATCTGGGAAAAAACTCAGTATTTCCCTTGGGTTTGTTCTTGGGGTTGGCTAGTGGGTGGGGAGACTCCTGTTCATCAGGAGATGCTTGTAAGTCTAGGGCAGACAGCACCTTGGCTAAGAGAGGTTGGAACTCTTCTGCCTTGAAAAATCGTGATGAAGGTTCCAGAACTGTAACGTCCTCTAACTCCTCATCAGATAAAAATTCGCCCTCCTCCCTCATAGGAATCAACAGAGCGGGTCTCAGATATAGATCTTTCGCTCTCCAACTGGCCACAGGGCAGAGGTTTCTTTGAGGCTCTATGGTGGCTGGAGCTACCTCTGGACCTCTTTGGGGAAGGGGATCTGGAGGAGGAACTGGACCTGGGGGACCTTGGTCTCCTATGGCCAGATGCCCTGACTGCTGCCCCCACCGTCTGCTTTATCGATTCGAGAAACTCAGTAAAAAAGTTGGGTCCCATAAAGGGTACGTTACCCAAGCCCGTCTGGGGCTGGTAGGTCTGCGTGGCTTCCAGAGCAGGCTGGGTCTCATCTGGAACGAAGTCTCCCGCCAGGAGGTTGGCATCGGGACGTTCCTGCGTCTGGGAGCCGCATGGTTGAGGTCTGTCCCCATTTCGCGCCTTTTTGCGCTCCCCAAGATGGCCGCCGCAAGCGGGGAAGAGCCCTGAGGAAGCCTCCTCTGCGGTTGGTGAAGACCAGCGCCGCCTGCGAACGCCTCTGAGCTTCTCGCCCCTACAGGGCACGTTGCCGGTAGCCGAGGCAAGCTTAAAAGACATGCCGGCTCCGGAGGCGGGTCTCTCGGTTCCGCACCAGGCGTCGGGAACCGAGCTGTCGTCCATGAACGCGTCTCTTGTTCGACGCGTCATTTTTCCTCTCTCTCCTCTGCGGCTTGAGTGCTCTGCGCTCGGCTGCGGCTTGAGTTTAGCGGCCGCGCCGCTTCTGAGGCGCTGAAGAAGGTGGGGGGGGGGAGGCAGAGGAGCTGAGAGAGGCTGAAGACGGATTGAAAGGCAGAAAAAACAAGGTCTGAAGGAAATATCAGAAGGTACTATAATAAGGAAAGAACTGAAGGGAAAGAAAAATATCTTTTTTTTTTTTTTTAAGAGATAGGCAATTGAAGAGAAAGGGTAGGAACCTAGCCTAAATGCTGCTACTCCCTGTCAAGGCAGGAAATAAAACTGGAAGGAGGGTGGTTCCCACAGTCACAGGAAGGGGAAGTTTTTTAAGATTCCTGCCTCCCTGATTGGACGGTGGGAAACACCCAAGATGTCCTCCGCCTCTTAGGGAGAAACCAGTGTTTGTAGAGAGAGAGTTAGGAAAGTTAGGAAAGAGAGTTAAGCTATAGCTGAGTATGAGCTTAGGCTACTGAGAGGTGCTAAAAACAACAACAACAAAAAGTTCTTTTGTTATGTTCAAAGTAAGAAAAAGAGCAAAGGCATGGTAGGCCGCTTCTGGGGACAGGAATGTGAAATTGTAACAGATGTTGTCCCCATCTTCAAGAAGGGGAAAAAGGAGGAGCCGGGTAACTACCCGTCAGCTTAACATCTATATCTGGAAAAGTTATAGAACAAATCATCAAACAGTCGGTCCTCAAACATTTAGAAAGGATGGCTGTGATTACTAAGAGCCAGCATGGGTTCCTCAAGAACAAGTCATGTCAGACTAACCTGATCTCTTTTTTTTTGAAAAAGTGACTACCTTGCTGGATCAGAGGAATGCTGTAGACATCATTTATCTTGATTTCAGTAAGGCTTTTGATAAGGTTCCACATACTATCCTTGTTGACAAGTTGGCAAATTGTGGTTTGGATCCTGTTACCGTTAGGTGGATCTGTAACTGGTTGACAGATCGCACCCAAAGAGTGCTTATGAATGGTTCCTCATCCTCCTGGAGAGGAGTGACAAATGGAGTGCCTCAAGGATCTGTCCTGGGACCTGTTTTGTTCAACATCTTTATCAATGATTTGGATGAAGGAATAGAGGGAATGTTTATTAAATTTGCAGTTGATACAAAATTAGGAGGGGCTGCAAACAGAGAAGAAGACAGAAACAGGATACAGAATGACCTTGACAGGATGGAAAACTGGACTAAAACCAATAAAATGAATGTTAACGAGGATAAATGTAAAGTTCTGTATTTAGGTAGGAAAGATCCAATGCATGGTTATAGGATGTGGGGACTTGTCTTAGCAGTAGTATGTGCAAAAAGGATCTAGGGGTCTTAGTGGATCATACGCTGAACATGAGTCAACAGTGTGATGCGGTAGCTAAAAAGGCAAATGCAATTTTGGGCTGTATCAACAGAAGTATAGTGTCCAGAACACATGATATGATGGTATCGCTTTACTCTGCTCTGGTAAGACCTCACCAGGAGTATTGTGTTCAGTTTTGGGCACCACATTTTAAGAAGGAGATAGACAAGCTGGAATGGGTCCAGAGGAGGGCGACGAAGATGGTGAGGGGTCTGGAGACCAAGTCCTATGAGGAAAGGTTGAAGGAGCTGGGCATGTTTAGCCTAGAAAGGAAGCGGCTGAGAGGTGATATGATCACCATCTTCGAGTACTTGAAGGGCTGTCATATAGAGGATGGTGTGGAATTGTTTTCTGTGGCCCCGGAAGGTAGAATCAGAACCAATGGGTTGAAATTAAATCAGAAGAGTTTCCAGCTCAATATTAGGAAGAACTTCTTGACCGTTAGAGCGATTCCTCAGTGGAACAGGCTTCCTTGGGAGGTGGTGGGCTCTCCTTCCTTGGAGGTTTTTAAACAGAGGCTAGATGGCCATCTGATAGCAATGAAGTTCCTGTGAATTTAGGGGGAGGTGTTTGTGAGTTTCCTGCATTGTGCAGGGGTTGGACTAGATGACCCTAGATGTCCCTTCCAGCTCTATGATTCTATGAAATCAACCAGTCAGTCACTCAAACTGTACCCTGTGTCAACATTCTCCAAGTTTAAATCTAACGGGTGAGAGAAATTTATCTTAAGCAATTAATGGATGTTTCAACCAAATGGGCACAAAAAGGAAGTGAAACACAAAGCGGCTAGCATACACTGAAAACTGGACATTATATGCAAACACAACCTCAGCTTTATGCTGTACATTATTTAAATTCCAGTAAATATTGCCAGATTCCTTATAGCTACTGCAAATTATAATCCTCAATTTAGCCTAGGGTTGCCAGGTCCACTTACCTAGCTGGGGGGGGGGAGGGGCTCCCGACAAATTCCAGGAAACCTGAAGTGCACATTGCACAACTTAAAACAGAAAGTGCTTCCCCCAACGTGATGGTGTCACATCATGATGGCGACAATGCTTTGATTTGAGGCCAAAATTCTATAGTAAATTTGCTCTCAGACTGTAGATATTTGCCTTCAAATATTTGCCTCCAGACATCCCCATTGTAATGTTGGGGATTGCACTTCTGGTTTTACCAGAAGTCACCCGAAAACGCCAGCTGGCTGGTGGTGAGCAAACGCCCACCAAAGGGGGAGATCCCCTGCCCCCAAAGGGGGGCTGGGAACTCTATCTTAGCCACAAGAAAGCATTCAAAGAAGAGTGGGGAATTTACCACTTCAAACCTTAACCCAGATTTCCAGGGCTATTTCCTGATTTTATTTATTTATTTAGGTGATTTCTCTCCTGCCCTCCTCCACAAGCGTCATTTGAGGAGGACATCCTGATGCTCTTTTCATGCAAAAAAGCAAAAGACAGTAGATTCATCACTCTGCTTTGTTAGCATAGTTGCTGGCTGTTTGGTGCCCAATTACAAAAAAATATTATTTATTAAATTACTATTTCCGTTTATGAGCAGGGGGAGGAACAGGGGTACAAATTTATTCCAGAAACACTTGTATTTTTCCACGGGTAACTTTGTACCCCAGCTTTCCTTGTCTAATCAATCAACCCACAACATGGGTGTCACATAATAATCCCATGGTCAAAGAACTGCAAATGCTGCTGGCAGCATGAACATTACAATTTATTTGATTCTCATAAAGACCCCTAGCGCCTCTACAATAACTACATTTAGATGCTAAATCTGAAATGGGCCTGCCATTTTTCCAAAATACTCTGGAATGTTTAAGAAAGGAACTTTGAACTTACCATGAAGGTTGCTTCTATTTGAGGTAGAGGAGGACATCCTGATGTCTGAGGGGAGGACTTCCTGATGCTTGGGTACTCCTTCTCCCACAATCTCGGGAGGCAGGATGCTAGAGCATTTCTTCCTGCCCCTGAGGAGAGGAGTCCCTCCTTCTTCTGTTCAGAAGCTTCCGGAGCTTTCCACAGAAAACCACCAAGTATGCTGCCAACAGGACTTAACCTGAAGATTAAACAACTATGGGACAAGGCCAGAGGGCCAACTTTCAGAGAAGATCAGGTATTCAACAGTTAACAGTAGCAGTGGGAAAAGGGAATAAGATAACTAAGACAAGAGGGCTATTATTCACAAAGCAATTAAATTCCCCTATATCAGGATGAGTCTGGGATGTCCTCTACCTCAAACAGAAGAAAACTTTGTGGTAAGTTCTTTCTCATTTGAGGAGAGGAGGACATCCTTATGTTTGGGATGTTACAAAGTTTCCTCCAAGATGGACAGCCCCGTGTCTCAATTCCTCTCACCTGTTGAAGCACTTGCCATCTGAAGGCTGCATCAGATGCTGCATTTAAGTCCATTTTATAATAGCATATGAAGGCAGATGTAGCCTACAGATCTGCAAAACTGATACACTGGACTGAAAGGCCGCTGTGGTGGCTGCACTCCTGGTTGAGTCTTTCTGCAGGTTTAAGCTCTTGAGAAGAGTAGGCCAAAATAATGCAGTCTTTCAGCCACCAACTGAAAGACACGTTAGACACCTTTCTGTTCTTGGCTACCTGATCACCTGATCTCCTGATAGAAGCCATATGCTGGATATAAATACGTAAGGCTCTTTGAACACCCAGTTCTTCCCCTTTAGGTGTCATGGACTGAAACAGGCCAGGAGGTACACCTCTGGAGATCTGCAGAACACAGAATTCACCTTTGGGATGAACAAAGGGTCTAGAACGACCACATCTTTCTAGAAAATGCCAAAGCCTTTAAGCTATAGTTGAGCTCACAATTCTGGGATACATTTAGCAGAGGTGATGATTGTAAGAAACAGCACCTTAAGTTTAAAGAACCTGAGTGAAACCTATCACAGTGGCTCAAATGCAAGTTTTGTAAGTGCTTGGAGAACCACATGAAGTCTCCAAAAAGGAAAACTTCAAGAAGGCCCTGATCAAGTTCATCTTGGAGGAAGGAAAGAATGATGGGGGCATCCATCTCAATCAGAGTTCTGTGCTTCCTTCAGCACCATCTGATAAAGGCAGCTATAGAACCTTTCCAGCATGATGTTTGCTTGCTGCTCAGAGAACCCTAGATCTAGCAGTCCTTGCTGTCCAATCTCCAAGCAACCAAGCATTTGAGACAGACTATCTGGAAGGACTGGATTCCTCGTTGGAATACTATGTACAGTTCTGGTCACTGCACCTCAAAAACGAGACAGACTATCTGGAAGGACTGGAAACAGCCAGGGAGGCTGCACTGGCAATGCAATCAGGTCTGAAAACCAAGGTAAATGTAAATGTGATAGCACTGGGTGGGAACAATGACCATAATGTTATTAAGTTCAACATTTATGTTAATAGCGAGTTGCCCAAAAAAGACCAACTTCTCTCATATGAGGGGACTTGTGAAGAAGAAACTGAAAGGAAATGTAAGGAGGGTCAAATCCCTTTGGGAAGCTTGGAGACTAGTTGAAATTACAATACTAGAAGCTCAGTTACTGCAGTTTAGGAAAGGTACAAAGAGGTATTTTAAAAGCCCTGCATGATTAATGAACCAAATAATGAAAGCAGTAAAAGGTAAGAAGGATTCCTTTAAGCAGTGGAAAACTAGTCCAAGTGAGGTAAATAAACGGGAGCACAGGCTTTGGCAAATGAAATGCAAGCTGGTGATCAGACAGGCAAAAAAGGACTAAGAGGAACATACTGCAAAAAGCATAAAGACCAACAATAAAAATATATTCAGATAAATTAGTAGCAGAAAATCGGCAAGGGAGGCAGTGGGGCCCTTGGATACCAAGGTGTAAAAGGATTGCTGAAGCATGTTTTGCCTCTGTCTTCACTTCTCAACCCACTCCAGAATCTCCAATTTTAGGAAGGGTGTTGAACTACCTGAGTCGGATTGAAGTGACAAAAGAGGAGGTCCTACGACTGATGGACAAATTAAAAACTGACAAATCACCAGGCCAAGCTGGCATACATCCAAGAGTCCTGAAAGAATTCAAATGTGAACTTGTGGACCTCCTGACAAAAATATACCATCTATCATTAAAGTCTGCCTCCATTTCTGAAGACTGGAATATAGCTAGATATAACCCCTATCTTTTTTTTAAAGGTTCCAAAGAAGATATGGGAAACTGCAGGCCAGTCAGTCTAACATTGATACCAGGTATCATAATGCCCCGGTATAAATCGATGGTGCAGCCTCATTGGAATACTATGTACAGTTCTGGTCACCGCACCACAAAAACGATATTATAGCATTGGAAAAAGTGAAGAAAAGGATGACTAGAATGATTAAAGGGCTGGAACACTTTCCCTATGAAGAAAGGTTAACACGCTTGGGGCTTTTTAGCTTGGAGAAACCTCAACTAAGGGGTGACATTATAGAGGTTTACAAAATTATGCATGGGATAGAGTACTTTTCTTCCTTTCTCACAATACGAGAACTTGTGGACATTCAATGAAATTGCTGAGCAGTCGGGTTAGAACGGATAAAAGGAAGTCCTTCTTCACCCAAAGGTAATTAACACATGGAATTCACTGCCACAGAAGGTGGCGGCGGCTACAAGCATAGACAGCTTCAAGAGGGGATTGGATAAGCATATGGAGCAGAGGTCCATCAATGGCTCTTAGCCACAGCATATTGTTGGAACTCTCTGTTGAGGCAGTGATGCTCTATATTCTTGATGCTTGGGGGGGGGAGGCATATGTTGGAACTCAGTCCTAAAATGGCTGACTGACTCCATCTTAGTAATAGTAATGTTGTTTCTGCAATGTCATGCTGAGTCATGCTGCATCATGATCCAGCTGTTACCTGTTACTGAGGTAAGGTGGGATGACCTCACCTGTAATTAGGCTTTGTGCTGACTCAC
Organism: Heteronotia binoei; assembly: GCF_032191835.1. NCBI lineage: Eukaryota > Metazoa > Chordata > Lepidosauria > Squamata > Gekkonidae > Heteronotia > Heteronotia binoei. Next base: position 48,317,923 of record NC_083240.1, on the reverse strand, counting down.
AGAGCTGATGCAACCTTGCATGATTGGTACGTGTACTTAGGGAAGCTCAGTGAGCCTGCTCAGTCTGCCTGTAAGGATTGTGGGTACTGTGCGGCCCACTGTCTGGGTGGCAGCAGACACTGCTGGTGTTGGATCCTAGGCTACTGTGCTTGGATCGTGCTGTGTATACTTACTGCTGTATACTGTTATCTACTGAAGTGTGTACTGATTACTGTGTATGACCTTGGCCTGGCAACGACTCTGAATATTGGATACTATCACTGGTAAATATATCTACCATTGAATACATCTGTTTCTCTTGTCTATTAATTCCTGTGTTTTGCCTGTCCCTCTCCTTCAGCTCTTCTGCTGCGTGCAAAATACTCTAACAGCATAGTGGGAGGGCTTCTAGAGTTCTGGCCCCACTGATGGACCTCCTGATGGTACCTGGGGTTTTTTTTGCCACTGTGTGACACAGAGTGTTGGACTCAATGGGCCACTGCCTGATCCAACATGGCTTCTCTTGTGTTCTTATGTAAGTTGGTGGAATCTATTATTAAAGACAGAATTTGTAGGCACACTGATGAACAAAAGCTATCGAGGAAGAATCAACATGGATTCTGTAAGGGAAGATCTTGTCTCACTAACCTGTTTAGAGTTCTTTGAGGGTGTGAGCAAACATATGGACAAGGGTAACTCAAAAAATGTTGTGTATCTAGACTTCCAGAAAGCTTTTTGATAAAGTTCATCATCAAAGGCTCCAAAGAAAACTCAGTAGCCCTGAGATAAGAATGAACAGGAAACAGTATAAATGGGCAGTTTTCACAATTGACATTAGTTGGCAGTGGGATACCACAGGGCTCAGTCCACTGCTTTTTAACTTGTTCATTAATTATTTGGAGTTGGGTGTAAGCAGAGAAGTGGCCAAGTCTGAGGATGACACTAAGTTGTTCAGGATGGTGAGGACTAGAAAGGACTGTGAGATGTTCCAGAGGGATCTGTCAAGTGGGCACTGACATGGAAAATGAGGTTCAGCATAGGCAAGTGCAAAGTAATGCACAATGGAGCCAAAAATCTAACTATAAATACAAGTTGATGGGGCCTGAACTGGCAGAAACTAACCAATAGAAAGATCTTGGAGTCATGGTAGATAACTCAATGAAAATGTCAACTCAGTGTGTGACAGCAATTTAAAAAGGCAAGTGCTATGTTGGGGATTATTAGGAAAGGAATTGAAAAAAAAATTTCCCTGGGAGGTCTGAATTGAGCAAAGCCTCCGCATTGCATTTTAAAAGGTTTTTTTCCTTTGAGCAGGCCGGGGGGAGACGGGGGATCCAGTTTAATTGCTTCTAAGACATACCTCAGCTCACCTTCATACAAATGCTAACAGATCTAGGAGAAGAGATAATGGGTGGGTCAAGATTTAGAGGACTTTAGACTAGAATGGATCCAGGAATAATCTCCAGGGAAAAGCCCCAAGAAATGCATCTTTGACGTGGTATGACCTGGTCAGTGAGTGGAATAACAGATATGATAAAACTCCTTTCAGCAAGATGTCTTTTCCATGGCTGCTGAGTCCATGAGCACATACAGACCTTTCCTCTGGGAAGGCAGTCATTTTTGACCATGTGCTGGCCTAAAGAGCTAGAGGGAATTTCAAGGTAACGGTAGGTTTGTAGGGATTTGTAACTACCTAAGCTAAAGGGGCTAAAGAGCCAGTTTGGTGTAGTGGTTAAGTGTGCGGACTCTTATCTGGGAGAACTGGGTTTGATTCCCCACTCCTCCACTTGCACCTGCTGGCATGGCCTTGGGTCAGCCACAGCTTTGGCAGAGATTGTCCTTGAAAGGGCAGCTGCTGTGAAAGCCCTCTCCAGCCCCACCCACCTCACAAGGGTGTCTGTTGTGGGGAAGGAAGGTAAAGGAGATTGTAAGCCGCTCTGAGACTCTTCGGAGTGGAGGGCGGGATATAAATCCAATATCATCATCATCTTCTTCTTCTATAGTTTAACATCTGATACAGAATGCATAAAGAGAGGGACACAGGATCTGCGTTTTACCCATTTTGTTTGGATCCCTTGCTCAATCTGGTGCTGTGCTAAAAGTATGCTTATAATCTTTTTCTTTTTAATAAATACTTTGTAACTTTTGAGGCTGGCAGTGGTTCTCTGCACAACACAGACCTCCACAGGTTCTCTGTACAACACAGACCTTCAAAAGGAGTGCCAAGGGGAAGGCAGGCAGTTGGCAAGTGGCCAACTGCCAAGGGCATGCAAGGCAGTAAACTGTCCCCATGGTGTCCAGGTGCTGGGCAGCAGGATACACAGAGGCAAAGCCTCAAAACCTGGAAGGGAAGCTGGGTGTCCTGACCCAATGGGTAATCCCTGCAATGGCTGGTTACTGACTATGCCTGCGGTGGGTTCTCCTTCTTTTGAGGTTTTTAAACAGAGACTGGATGGCCATCTGACAGCAATGTGGATCCTGTGAATTTAGGAGGGTTGTGAGTTAAGTTAGGTATTTGTGAATTCCTTGCATTATGCAGGGGTACGACTAGATGACCCTGGAGGTCCCTTCCAACTCTATGATTCTACGAGTATATACACACATCACAAGACAGGTGTGTGTGTTTGCAGGAAATGTGATAGTATACAATGTGTACGGAGACAAGTATTGACCAGTATTGTCAAATGAAATTAAATTTCACTGCGTCTCTTAAACACCACAAATATCTCTCCTCTCATGTTAGGTCTACCTATCCTGCCACAGAGATCCAATTGATTCCCCGAAAATACCAAGATTTGCGTAGGGTGTTTAGCGAGGAGGAGGCGAATGAGTTGCCCCCGCATCGGAGCACCGACTGCGCCACTGAACTCATCCCCGGTCAGGAGCTACCCAAAGCTAAGCTGTACTCCATGGGGTGGGCAGAAAAGGCCGAACTATGAAAGTTCATAGACAAAAACTTAAAGAGGGGCTTCATTAGGTCAGCCACCACACCGCATGCCGCGCCAGTCCTATTCCGGAAAAAGGACGGGAGCTCTAGACTTTGTACCAATTTTCGCGGGATAACTGGGATTTCAATGTCCAACGCCTACCCCATCCCCCTAATCAAGGACCTACTAAGCACCGTGTCGTCACCAAATTGGACCTGAGAGACGCTTACTGGTCCTAAGGGAGTACCTGTACAAGGGGGTGGTGGTGTACCTGGATGACATCATTATTTATTCAAAGGACCTGCCCTCCCACATCCAATTAGGGAGAAAAGCGCTCACCACCCTGTACGAGCACAAACTGTACACTAAACTGTGAAAGTGCGAGTTTCACCAAACGGAACTTGACTACCTGGGCTAGTGGTGGTGGACACATTCTCAAAGCAAGCACATTTTATTCCTTGTAAAAAACTTCTCACAGCAAAAAAGCTTGCATACTTGTTCTTTCAACATGTGGTAAAAGTACACTCGTTCCCGGACAAGGTCATTAGCGATTGTGGGCCACAGTTCGTTGCCAACTTCTGGCGGGAGTTTTGTAAATTGACAGGCATGGAGCAAGGATTGAGGTTCGCCTATCACCCGCAGACGGACGGTCAGATGGAACGAGTGAACGCCCTTCTGGAACAGTATTTACGGCGCTATGTGAACTATCAACAGTCTAATTGGGTGGAACTACTCCCATTCGCTGAATACGGGTACAACAACAGCCTCCACAGCTCCACCAAAACAACACTATTCAAAATTGTAAATAGCTATGAAGGGAAACCCTTCCCCCTGCTGCCCAGCAACAACGGGACTCCACTCACCACTGCTTGCCAACAGTGGTGGGAGACTCTGGGGAAGGGGTGGGCAATTATCCAAGACAACTTAGAAATGGCAAAGAGGGATTACAAAGCCCAGTTTGACAAAAAGCATTCTCCGGAGTGGGAATTTAAAGTGGGGAAAACAGTGTTCCTGTCTACCAAGAACTTGCCATTGCCACAGACATCTCGGAAACTAGCCTATAAATACTTGGGGCCGTTCAAAATAAAGAGAGTAATAAACAAAGTAACTGTGGAACTGGAACTGCCTACATTGTTTAGTAAAATCCACCCTGTTTTCCATTGCAGCCTTCTTTGCAAAGATCCAGGGGCTACATCTTGGCACCCCCACCCTCCAGAGCCCAAACCTATTCAAATGAAGGATCAGAGTCATCTTGAGGTGCATGGATGCCAAGAAGAAGAGGGGGGTGTTATACTATTTGGTGCGCTGGAAATACTTTCCTCCTAGCTGCGATGAGTGGGTGAAGTCCTCAGACCTTCGAGCCCCCCTCCTTCTCAAAAGATTTTACCTACTGCACCCAGACAAACCCCGAGCATGAGCTTGGGGGGGTGGGCAGTATGTCAAGCAATGTGAATCTTCCTTTTAATAATACAATGCTAATAGTATAAGGCTAACTGAATGTATCTGTAAAGCTCCATGAATGTTACTAACCATGAACTAAGCTGGGCACATCAAAGCAGGGAATAGCCAGAGTGTAGTTCGCGTCTCTTTTGCCTGTCTCGCTTTTACTAACAAATGCAGGAATTTACTCTTTGAAGATAAGCGCCTCCAGGGACAGGTTCTCAGGCCTGGTCCCAGGAAAAGAAACCACAGAGGAGATAAGAAGTTTACCGTGTGAAGATTCACACGTGAATACAGCATTGTTTAGAGAATGTAGCTTTGTTTAGGAAACCTTTGATGTGCCACCTTTAAGTATGCCTTCCACTGTTACTATGTATCAGTTCCAATACCTAGCTCAATAGAAGCATCTTGGATTATCAATCAATCATACTTTGTTTCACATCAAGGACTGATTACTTTGAGATCTAATTGCTTGACAATAGGTTGTGTAACACATTTTATAAGGCAAATAATCCACATTATGAGGCCTTGAGTGTCCCTAAAAATACTGGTAATAATTCCAAGCCTTTCTCCATGTTTTGAATTACAAATGGGGAACATGCAATAAATCCCAAGTGATAAGCTATTCAGGAATTCCCCCGTTCAGACAAAAACCCTCTCCAAGATTCTGTAAGGGGCTCAAGCATATTTCCCCACCTGTTTTTGTATTTCTACCCTACTCTGTTTAACTGATTCTTAACCATTTTCTGCATTCCATGGCACCTAGACTGCATGAGCATGCTCAGTCCTTATCTGGCTTTTTAAAGATGGTTTGCCTGCAGGTAGCCCCATTTTACCACCCTGTTGAATGGTACCAGACCACCAAAAGCTTGCTGTAAAGAGGAGTGATCTAATCTACTGCCATTTTTTTTCTGCTTTCGTACAGACAGTTCAAAACGTGGAGAAAGCAAGCTTACTGCCTCACCCGTCTCTCAGAATTTATTGACGCAGCTCTTCTACAACTAAGGACAAAGATCCATCTTCTCCCTTCTTCCAAACAGTTTACCATATGGCCCATGACAGCTGTGCTAACTGCCACCTTCCCAGTTGCCAAAAAGGCTGAAGGATTAGAAATCCAAAACAGCTCCCAACTTCCATAGTGTAGAGTCAATCATACCAATCCCAAATAAAGTTGCTCGTTTAACATTTAGGATACATTTCTTCGAAATAGTCAATGTGTGGTGGTTGGAGTATGTCGAGAGCAGAGAGTACCTAAAAAACAAACAGGAAAAATAGTTAGATTACTTGGAACATACTAGAAGCCCTAACTTTAGAGACACCACAGTAAACACAAATTAGGCAATTGAAAACGGAATGGGGAGAGGAGGAAAACTGGACCTCAAGAAGATAATACTTATTCATTTATAGGCAATTTCTGAGATTCAAATCCATAAAAACCATAAAAATGAGGACAGTTAGTTACAGCGCACTGACACAGAGCAAACATTGACAAGGCATTCAGATGTGCTTCTTGAACACAGCCATATTGCTGTCCTTGAAACAAACAGCAAAGAGAGACAACAGGAACATTGATTCAACTGCGGAAAACAACTCATGAATGGGCCAACAAGGCATCCACCTCCCTAACTGAAGGCATTTCTCAAAGTAACTACTGAGAGAAACAGATTCAAGTGGGTAGTCATGTTTGTCTGAAGCAGCAAAACAAAGATTGAAGCCAACCTGGATCTGGGCTCAACACAGTCAGACCCAGACTCAAGAGCTGCCCCAAGAGAGGTTCCCATGGCCCAGCGAAGGTACCCCCCTCCAAAAAAAAAAATAAAGGTGAACATATTTCTGAAACCACTGACTGCAGGTTTGATGTTATTTACTATACTGATACAATGCCTTTCACCCCAATGAGTGAAACTGGCATATATTGTTCTCCTCTCCTCCATTTAACCCTCATATTAACCCTGTGAGGTAGGCAACTAGCCCCTGACAAGAGTCAGGCTGCTGCATTCTGGGCCAGCTGTAATTTCTGGGTTGTCTTCAAGGGCAGCCCCACATAGAGCATGTTGCAGTTATCCAACTGTGAGGTTACAGAAGCACGGATCAGCATGGCTAGATGGGTTAAGTCTAGGTCATGAGTTAATTAATCAGATAACAGAAGGTGCTTCAGCCTGTCTGCTCACTTCCTTGGTGAGAGTGGGGAACATTCTTATCATTTTCTTTTTCTCTGGATATTTCTAAACATATTTCATGTCATGGCACTAGTATAAACCTCTCAGAACAAAGGGGCTTCTGTTTGTTTTTTGCTTTTGATGCATCTATTGCAAGCTCTGCAGTCTGAAGCCAGGATGCAGAATTTAGTCTCAGTTTCTTGCATTAAGCACAAGATTTCTACTAATAAACCACCAATGTTAGCCTTGTGTAGTTCAAACATGCCCTATCTCATTTCTCTTGTAGTTTTGTATGTTGTCATCATGAGCATTTCTGTTCCACCCATTTTCATTGCTGGGGTTCCCAAGCAGTTTCTTAACAAGGAAACATCTTAATGTAGAGGATTTTTTACATTTCTGCCGTCTTTCAAGGACTTTTACACTTCATATGGTTTATAAAATACTACTATAATATATGTACTACTTTAATATCTAGGGAGGGGCTGCGGCTCAGCAGCAAAGCATCTGCTTCCAACACACACAGAAGGTTCAAGGTTACAATCCTCAGCATCTCCAATTAAGAACAGGCAAGAGGTGATACGAGCGATCTTAGCCTGATGCCCTAGAGAGTCATGGCTAGTCTGGGCAGACAATAGTGACCTTAATGGCTACAAATATGGAAAGTTCATGAGAAAATAACAAAATTGGTGGCATTTAAGGAAAATGCATATAAAATGTTTTATTGATGGTATGTAATTCCTGAGATTAGCTAAAATGTATTCAGGAATGGCAAATGATTGTTGGAAATGCAAAGCTCATGTGGATAGTTTTTTTCATATGTGGTGGATGTGTAAAAAGGTGATGAGTTACTGGTGTTTGGTTCATGAAATATTACAAAAGGTGTTGTCTTTAGCTATATCTTTTAAACCAGAAATGTTTCTCTTGAATATTACGGATGATGAAATAGATAAAAAACCCAAATATTTGTTCACACATACAGTGACTGCAGCTAGAATTGTATATGCTGGCATTTCTCAAAAGCAGGGTCACGACCCAGCACTGGGCAACGGAGGCCTCAATGCAGGGCTGTGGGGCCTCCCATCCCCTGGCCACTCCTCACCTCCCCTGGCATCGCGCCTCCACCCCCGCCCTGCACAGCATCATGCCCCTCTGCGCCTCCTTCTCCCTCCCTTCCCCACCTCAGGCAGGTCAATTTCATGCTGCGTAAAGCCACCCCCCACTGATCACCAGGAAATCGGCGCTGAGCTCACTCCACGCTGGGCCAAGTCAGCAGCTCGAACACACTGTGGCTGAAAAGGGCATGTGGCTCCTCTCTCACTGGCACTTCCTGGATGGGAAGGAAGTGCCAGCGAGAAAGGAGCCACATGCCCTTTTCAGCTGTGACCTGTTCAAGCTGCCGGCTTGGCCTAGCGCGGAGTGAGCTCAGCATTGATTTACCGGCAATCGTGGGGGGGGGACTTTACGCAGCATGAAACTGACCTTCCTAAGGTAGGGAAGGGAGGGAGAAGGAGGTGCAGAGGGGCACGACGCCTTGCGGAAGGGGGAGGCGTGATGCCGGGGGAAAGCGAGGGACGGCCAGGGGACAGGAGGCCCCGCAGCCCCGCGTTGAGGCCTTCATGGCCCGGTTTCCCCCAGAAGGAGGGAGGCTTTACCCCAGTAGAGGCTTTACAGCCTGAAATTGACCTGCAGTGGGAAAGGGAGGGAGGCAGCAGCGGGATAGTCAGCTGCGCTGCAAGAGTGAGCAGTTTTAAAGGTGAGTTGCTTCCATCCCATTTCTTTCCATTTTTCTTTTATCTTTCTTCCTTTTGTCCTTCCTTTCTTTCACTCCTTTCCTCCCTTTTCCTTCCTTCCTATTTCCTTTCTCTTTCTTTTTTTCTATATTTGTTTCCAACTCTCCGCCTCTTTTTTTCTTTTTTCTTTCTCAGTCTTTTCCCCTGTCTTCTCCTTCCTTCCTTCCCCGCCTCTCTCATTCTGTCAGACTTTTCCCCTGTCACCCTTTCTTTCCTCTGTCAGACACTGGAAAGTTACTATGATAATATGATGATGGGTTTAAACTGTGATGAACTGCTTAGCTTAACTGACTCCATTTTCTACCATATGCTGTTAACCCCAAGCAGAAACCTTACATATCAAAGTAGAAGTAAAGTTGCTACTAACACTAGTGTGAATTCCTGTCCCTGATACTAACAAAGGCAAAACCCTTTGAAGATAAAATGCCTCAGGGAAGGCCAGTTTGGTCGTCCCTGTGAGAATAGGAACCACAACGAGATAAGAGAAAACAACTGTGTGAAATGCATCACTCCATTGTGGAAATGTAGATTGTTTAGAAAACTTTGATGTACAACTCGTTAAAATATCTATGCTTCTAGGGAAAAGTATAAGTTCCAATCTTGCTGCACTCAGAAACTATGAACTATCAAATAAAGGCTTAACATTGTAACAAATGGAGTTTGCTTAATTTGAAGTTCCATTGTCTGACATTTTGGAACTGATCCAATACGGGTTTATCCGAACTGGCAACTTTTAAAGCTGAATGGCTGCCAAATTTCTGGATAACGGAGAACCCACCGATCCTGTGGAAGAGCCGAAAACCCCTCCCGGAGTCACCGTTGTCCGGCGAAAAGGGGGTTCCCACTACACTTCCAGACGCTTCTCATCACCCTGCAGAAGTGGAAGCCCCGCACCTCAACCACCCTCATGGACGAGGCGGCGGGACGGTACGAAAACATATTCGCTAGACCGGATGCCAGTGGGGACAGCGTCCCGAGAAAGGAGCACGTCGAGGATGGGCAAGGAAGTGGTCCGGAACGAGACGATGGCCGAACCCCAAGGGGCGAGGAGAGCATCAAACAGTTGAAAGATGAGATGCGGAACTGGGTGAGGGAGATCCGGAACAAAATCCAAGCCAACACGGTGCACACTGCCCGCGAAGTGCAACGGCAATTGGATCCGATGCGAGAGCAACCGCGACCAACGCCCGACCCGCCAGCAACTCATCCCGATCCACCGGTGCCGCAACCCGACCTGCCAGGGCCACAGCCTGACCTGCCAGCACCGCAGCCCGATCAGCCGGTGCCACAACCAGACCCACCGGTAGTTCCGCTGGGAGAACCAGCCGAACCACCAGCCCAGGTGGGACCTCCGGTGGTCCCGGGCCCGCTCGTCCCACCGATCCCGGCAGCACCGCCAGCGTGGCCAATGGGACTGTTCGCCCCACAACCACTAATGCCAGGGCCCTGGGGTGGAGGCAGGGGCCGAGGGCTGGACATCACCTTCGATGGCAACCCGGAGGAAGTAGAGTACTTCACCATCCAGAGTAACAGCTACACGCACTATTGGGGGAACACCTTCCCTGATGATCCCAGCCGTGTGGACTACTTGGGGTCGAAGCTGAAAGGAGCCGCCAGGCGATGGTATGTGAGCCTGTATCAAAGCCGAGCCCCCGAATTGACCAACGTGGAAGGCTTCCTACAAGCGCTGCTACATCAGTATGGGGACCCTCTCCAAGAGGTGAGGGCCCTCACAGCCCTGCGCGACTTACAACAGGGATCAAAGTTGGTGAGGGAGTACACGGCCGGCTTTAGAGCCCATTGCGCTAAGGTCCGGAGCTGGAACGAAAGGATGAGAATCGAAGCCTATCAACGGGGCCTCAACGCGAGCCTCCTGGACCGGGCGTTCCACCAGGCGCGACCGGCCACCCTGGTGGGGTGGATACAGCTGGCGGGGGAAGTCGAGACCAACATGAGACACATTGCCCTGCAGCAACAGCAGCAACAAGGGGCGAAGGGGGGACGTGAGGCTCGACCGGGGGTCAAAACCGATCCCAAGAAAGCACCAACCCGGGTGTTGATACTGCGTTGGGTAGTGCCCAACACCCGTCTCACCGAACACTTGTTTCAGCCAGAAAAATCAGCTGTAGCTAAACATGCACTTCAAGAAGGAGACCACGTCATCCACTTTGAAAGAACTGAAGTCCTTTCTACGGTCTCACATTATCATACCCGCCTGAACAGAGAAGCTATTGAGATTTACAAACACCAGCACAATTTTAACAGAAAGGAAGAAGGCATTTTCATCCACCAATCTTGGTACCCAACTCTGCAAAACACCCTACAGACTATAAATTGCAGAAAGTTTCAGAACAACCAGCAAATTTCACAGAACAATCAGCACAGTCAACAACCATCTTCCTTATCTTCACACCCCTTCCAACCCTCCCAGTAATTAACACAGAACAATGGTCACATTCAACAGCCAGTTTCCTTATCACTACCCTTCCAGGAAGCACCACCAAACAATGGGCACATCCACAAACCAATTGCCCTTTCATCACACCCCCTCCAGCCTAGAAATAGCAGCTCTCCAGCAGCCCTGGCCCCACTCAATGCACAGTAGCCAAGAAGGTCAGAGCGCCTGCTCCGGCTGCAACGCCACTGAGGATGTTCTCCGCAGCTGAGAACGAAACGTCTGGAAGGAAAACTTTCTCCAGTAGAACATGGCACTTGAGCCCAAAAGATTCTACAAACCCTAAGGAATGTAGATTGTTTAGAAACCTTTGATGTACAACTCGTTAAAATATCTATGCTTCTAGGGAAAAGTATCAGCTCCAATCTTGCTGCGCTCAGAAACTATGAACTATCAAATAAAGGCTTAACATTGTAACAAATGGAGTTTGCTTAATTTGAAGTTCCATTGTCTGACATCCTCCTTCTTTCCCTGCCATTGCTAATCTGAGTAGACCAGGGGTGGGGGGGAGAAGCTTGAAATGCCCTGCCATTTCATGGTTCCCCAGGCTGCCATTTCATGTTTTCCCAGGCTGAGAACATTTTATATTTTCAGTTTTCTGTGTGGTCCTTGTGCTTTTTCTTAAGGTTTTATTTTTAAAATTGCATTACATAATACCACTATTCTCATACCTTTTCTAAACAAAACATTGCAAGAGTTTCTGGCTTGTTTGTGCATCATTTCCTGTTTCCCGGCTCCACCCCCAAAGTCTCCTGGCCCAAATTTTAGTGGGCCACGAAGGAGAAGTGTAAAAATAACTGGGCCTTGGGGGGAGTTTGGGAAACCCTGGTTTATGCCAAATACTGGAAGAGGGCAGAGGTTCCTCCAAAAGAAGTTATGGAAAATTTTTTAGAAGTAGCTGAAATGAATATTCTGACAGACATGCTGAAGGAAAATTCTACATAGTAGTTAAAGGACTGTGGCTATTTTGGTGAGGATTGTTAAGTCCTCTATTAAGAACATTTTCACTGGCATTTGTTTAAACTTGTTTAAGCTCCCTTTTAAATTGCTTGCAAAAGGCCTTTTCAAGGTATACTGGCTCACTGTGATGTGGGATGATGTCTACACTGGCAATAATGTAATACATTACTTGAAATAAGTTGAAAGCAGGTACTGTTTGCACAGGCATTCGAAAAACAAGAAAAACAAGAGATTCTCACAAGAACACTTAGGACTTGTACAAATGGAAAGCTGGCTCCCTAAATAAGCACAGTTAACAATCATGAATGTGACATCCTTGGGAATGTGACATCCTTCCTGCAACCTCACACTGCTGATTCAAACCCCAGATGCTTTAGCTACAGTTAACAAAGCCACTTGACCTAAGTTAACAGGAGATGCTTTCCAAGGGATGGCTCCTGATTTGTCAATCACAGTTCACAGGAAGCCAGGGATGCATCAGCACCAGAGCTTCAGTCTAGATGTCTTGTTTGGCACTAACCAATTCAACCAAATTTCTACAGAGGCAAGTTCCTTGTGGAACCTTCATAAAGGTCAAAGAATATATTAGGCTTATACTGCTTACTAAAGGGTGGCAGGGAGTCACAGTAATTATGAGAGTCAGACCTCATCAACAAGCCACACACCACTTACATTGTCATGCTTAAAAAAACACAACATCTTCAATTCACGGAAGACCCTTTTGCAAGAGACCAGATTTTGGAAGACGTTGGGCATCTTTTTGAGTGCAACTCTCTTTCCATCTCGTGGATCTGTTACTGACCTGAAGAAGGAAGAAACAACAACAAATTAAGTGCCAAGCTTACTTTTAAACCAGTCTCCACTCCTATCACAAAGAAGCCATTAAAATATTAGCTGGGTAGGTCTGCATGGTTCAAAGGAGCACATCAAGGAAGCAAAAATCCTGAAACTATCTCTGCTGTAATTTGTTATATTTTTACAATGCTTTTTAGCCAAGATTTGGCTCCAAAGGAAGCTAACAGGAATCAAAACAACAACAAAAATGGTCCTGGGGAAGGGATTCTCAGCTAGCCCTCCCTCTGAAGGCCCCACTAATGGCAACTGGAACATGAATGGAAGAACTAACAGCAGGAGGAAAGACCAGCATCTTCGTGCTCTGTTCTCTCTGATGGCCCCAGGCAGATCCTGTATATTAAGTACACTTTCTGTACAGGAACTGTCAATTCTGGGGGTTGGAACAGACAGCTGGAGGGATGCCAGTTGCATCCTGACTGGTTCTCCCTGGTGGCCCTAGACAGATCCTGGATATGAAGTACACTTTTTGCATATTAGCTGCCAATCCTGAGATGGGGAAGTGTGGGTCAGTAACCAGGTGAATGCACCCCTTGTGGTCAGACTTAAGAGTACAATCCTAAGGGGGGGGAACTGTTTTGGGAGCAGACAATCCACTACGTTGGCACAAGTGGCATTTGCGCTAGCACAAGTCCAGCTCTGCCGCGGTAGACGGGACTTAAATCAGCGTGGGGCTGCCGGAGTGCCGCCCTGCCTGAGAGCAGTGGCACTTGAGGGCTGCGCCCAAGCACTGGCGGAAGTGCGGTGGAGTGAGATGCTCTGGTACAAGAGGGGGAGGAGTCAGTGGCACAGCCATACTTAGGCGGCTCCCTAAGGAGTTCGGGCCATGACACCCCCCCCCCCCCGAGAGGCATAAAGTTACGTCTGCGAAAACAGCAGCGCATCCTATAGGCACTCATTGAAACTGAAAACAAAAATTGCTCTCACCAGGGGAACTCACAGACCCCTTAGGAAGCGGTGTAATTGCCTCACCAATCCCCTCGCGCCACAGGCGGAAGAGCCCCCTCCCCAGCAACCAGTCGCCGTTCCCCCTCTCCTAGAAATACTTCTGCTCTGGCCTCGCATAACTCAGTTGTTAGGGACAGCCACATGTGGCAAGGGCCTCTGCCAGGGAGCTCCCTGCCATGCGGACTTAGAATGAGGGACAGGCACTTTGGTTATGAGCTCTTCACTGCGCGATTGCTTTGACAGTATCTTTAACTTGCGAGGGGGAGAGCGAGGTCTCTCTACTGGGCCAACTGCTCTTGTTTCCAGGTCTCCACAGGTTTCCAGCTTCCGGAGGCTCAGTGTGTAAGGACTGTTGCCCATGGCTGGGTAAGTGCAACTGTGCACCACCACTGTCCTCCCCCTCCCCTTGCTCAAGACCGGTTGGTGTGCAAGTGTCTCCAGCAGGGGACACTTGAACCAGGCAGCGGGCTCAGGCAGGGGGCATTTGGTGGCCCTGCTCCCCTGTACTGCTGCGTGCTCCCTTTCCTTGGTCTGTCCTCTGCCACATTCCCACCCCTAGCAAGGCACCCGGGGGGGGGGGTGTCTGGCAGCTGCCCCGATGTGGGGAGGTGGGTCGAAGACTGTCCCTTTAGGAGAGTGCCTGGCTGAAACGCAGCCCGCTCCCCTGCAGGTGCTCTTGATCTCTGTCTCTGTTTTGCAGGTGGGAATCCAAGACAGGCTTCCATGTGTGGTGCCCCATAACCCCCACCAATCCCATAGCTGTTCCTGCCCAACACTCTGAATGGAGCCCAGCCCCTGGTGAGATTGCCCAACATGCACTGGGGAAACCATTGCACTCTGTTCTGGAAAAATAAAGTCTGAGCTGTTCCCTCTGTTCTCTCTCCTGCTTGGCATCTGCTGCACGTTCCCTGTATGCCTCCCCCCCACACCACTCTGTCACTGGCCTCTTCGAGGGAATGCCTGGGATGGTGGTTCTTGGGGATGGGTGGCGAGATGGCTCTGAGCCGCCACACTGCCCCTGCATGGCTGGACAGGGAAGGGGAGTTGCTGCCCCTCAGTCTGGCTCGGCTGATGGCCTACTTGACCCACCAAGGCTGTTGTGCACAGGGCACAAAAGGGGGGGGCTGATTAAGTGGATGCATGCCCAACAGCTCACGCTCTGAGTTCTGCAGCCCCCAGGGGAGGTGTTCCATGGCAGGGGGAGTTGGGGCAACACAGGAGGTCTCAGGATGGGGGAGTGTCTGTTGGACTTGGTGATCTGCTAACTCCCAGGCATACATTCCAGCCACTGTCTATGGCAGCAAACTCCTGCACTTCTTTGTGCATCCTGTATGTCTGCGCATGCCTCTGCCTGTCTGCCGTGACAGCGGAAGGGTGTGAGGGGATTGATGGGCTCTCCGACACAGGCTTTCCATCCCCTCTCCCAGTCACATGCAACAGGCTGGCCAATCCTGTGGTCCCGCCCCTGCCTCGGCAGCAGGCCAATGGCATGGCATGGGTGGAATTACCATGGTGACAGCTTCTCTCTTGCTTGTCCGCCTGCGCTCCCCCTCCCCACCTGGCTCCCGCCTGGCATAACGTCTCCCCTTTGGGAGCTGATTGCGGCCGCCTACACTAGTTCTGCACTCGAGTGCAGCTACACGGTGGTTCTCAGGATTGGGCTGTTAGTTGAGAGTAGCCAATGCAAACCATGTTTTATGACTGGTACTTATAAGCTATTAGGTTTTGTTTGTTGTTTGCCAGCCCATCTTTGGTTGAAAAGTACAATACAAATACAACAATTCCAACCACATCCTGACTGTATTACAAACATTGCAAAATATGCTGTTCCATGGTGAGATCAGTTTATGGTTCAGATCCCCATGCCATGCACTACTAAAACTGCTTGCTTCTGTTGCACAATGCTTAATGAGAGCAAAATGTAATCACGTGCTGGCATTTAATTAATCTGTTTCTGGTAGGCCACCTTTCCCATTAAAAGACTCTGCAATATTAAACTGCTACAGTATTAACCAGCTAAAAAGATTAGTTTTGTATGCAACCACTGAAAAAAAGTTACTCAGTGCATATTTTAGTATGATCTGCTGCATGAGGTTTCTTATATTTTACATATTTATTTATATATAAATAAATTATATCCTAGCTTTCTACAATGCCCAGTATGGCTTACAAAACAGAGATAAACTCAATTAAAAACACAGTTCACAGAATCATAGAGCTGGGACCTCCAGGGTCATCTAGTCCAACCCCCTACACAACGCAGGAAATTCCCAAATACCTTCCCCTAAATTACAGGACCAGCATTGCTGTCAGATGGCTATCTAGCCTTTATTTAAAAACCTCCAAGGAAGGAGAGCCCACCACTTCCCAAGAAAACCTGTTCCACTGAGGAACTGCTCTTCCTAATGTTCTTCCGGAAGCTCTTATGATTTAATTTCAACCCACTGGTTCTGGCTCTACCTTCTAGGCAACAGAAAACAATTCCACACCATCCTCTATAGCAGGGGTGGCCAATGGTAGCTCTCCAGATGCTTTCTGCCTACAACTCCCATCAGCCCCAGCCAGCATGGCCAATGGGTGGGGCTGAACATAAGAACATAAGAGAAGCTATGTTGGATCAGGCCAGTGGCCCATCCAATCCAACACTCTGTGTCATACAGTGGCCAATATATGTGTGTGGGCGTGTGTATACACACACACACACACACACTGTGGCTAATAGCCACTGATGGACCCTCTGCTCCATATTTTTATCCAATCCCCTCTTAAAGCTGGCTATGTTTGTAGCCGCCAACACCTCCTGTGGCAGTGAATTCCACATAATCACCCTTTGGATGAAGAAGTACTTCCTTTTATCCATTTTAACCTGACTGCTCAGCAATTTCATTGAATGCCCACGAGTTCTTGAATTGTGAGAAAGGAGAAAAGTGCTTCTTTCTCTACTTTCTCCATCCCATGCATAATCTTGTAAACCTCTATCATGTCACCCCGCAGTGGATGTTTCTCCAAGCTAAAGAGCCCCAAGCGTTTTAACCTTTCTTCATAGGGAAAGTGTTCCAACCCTTTAATCATTCTAGTTGCCCTTTTTTTGCACTTTTTCCAATGCTATAATATCCTTTTTGAGGTGCGGTGACCAGAATTGTACACAGTATTCCAAATGAGACCGCACCATCGATTTATACAGGGGCATTATGATACTGGCTGATTTGTTTTCAATTCCCTTCCTAATAATTCCCAGCATGGCGTTGGCATTTTTATTGCAATAGCACACTGTCTCAACATTTTCAGTGAGTTATCTACCACAACCCCAAGATCTCTCTCTTGGTCAGCCTCTGCCAGTTCACAACCCAACAACTTGTATTTGTAGCTGAGATTCTTGGCCCCAATGTGCATTACTTTGCACTTGGTCACATTGAACCTCATCTGCCACATTGCCGCCCACTCATCCAGCCTCAACAGATCCCTTTGGAGTGCCTCACAATCCTCTCTGGTTCTCACCACCCTGATGGGAGTTGTAGGCAAAAGGCTGATGGGAGTTGTAGGCAAAAAACATCCGGAGAGCTACCGTTGGCCACCCCTGCTCTATAAGATAGCCCTTCAAGTACTTGAAGATGTTGGTGATCATATCACCTGTCAGCCACCTCCTCTCCTGGCTAAACTTGCTCAGCTCCTTTCTTCATAGGACTTGGTCTCCAGACGCCTCACTATCTTCGTTACCCTCCTCTGGACCCGTTCCAGCTTGTCTATATCCTTCTGAAAATGTATTGCCCAAAACTGAACACAATACTCCAGGTGAGGTCTTACCAGAGCAGAGTAAAGCAATACCATCACTTCATGTGATCTGGACACAAGACTTCTGTTAATACAGCCCAATACTGCATTTGCCTTTTTAGCCACCGCACCACAATGTTAAATACCTGAATTAATACATCAAGTTAAAACTGCAATATTATCACTACCAGCTGCCAGAGCCATTTTCATTAAAAGTGTGTCAAAATAATTCTGCTTGCAACGTTAACAAAAGGAAGTTAGTGCAGGAGCTTCCTGTACCATATCAGGTGGGCTCTCCCAAAGTGTGGGTGAAGCCACTGAAAACAGGCTGTAGCTGAATTGAGAGACTATCAAAAGCGAGACACCTGATGACCTTAGCTTATGCAAAGCTTTATATGGGGAAAGGGAGTCTTTTACAACATGCAGCTCCAGGCCTTGAAGAGCTTTAAGGGTAACAGCGAGCACCCTGATTTATGCCGAAAAAGAAATGGGTAACCAACAAAGCTACTGAAGCACAGGTGTTAAATACTTGTATTGGCATAAACTGGACAGTGACCTATCTGCAGTATTCTGTACCAGTTGAAGTTTCCAAACAGTTGTCAGGGGCAGACCCATCTACAATGCATTACTATAATCTAGCCTTCAATGGAAGAGGGGAGAGACATTTCAACTTTGCTGAACCTTACCAGTTCCAGCACCTAGCAAATGATATGTGGAGTGTGCTGTCTAACTTAAACATACACATGAACAGTGCTTACTGAACGGAAGAGAATTACTGAAAAAAATACATAAACATTATATAAACAATAAGGAAAAAGCAACACATGACAAATTCAAAAACGATTCTTTCATATTCATTTTATATTTATACATAAATTGTGCTGGTTAACTAATGCTGATCTTTCAATCTTAATAAATATTGATGATGGTAAAATACAAAACCAAGACAGATGAATGAAACACAAGTCAATATATCTTGCCTCAAATTTTTCTTTGCTACAGCCCTCTCCCAGTATTAGATAAAATGATTCAAATGAAAAGGCGCATCTATGTTGCTTTCTCAGACCATCACCACGGATCTCCTTTCTAACTAAAACTGTGTGCTCATATGCATTTTGTACTTCGGAATTAACTCAGGAAAGTTGTTGGAAATAATTTTTGATTTGAGCAGGGATAGCTCCCTCCCCCACCCCCAAAACTGAATTCCATCTCCATACTGGAATTCCAGTTTGGTGTAGTGCAGGGGTGGCCAACGGTAGCTCTCCAGATGTTTTTTGCCTACAACTCCCATCAGCCCCAGCCATTGGCCATGCTGGCTGGGGCTGATACAAGTTGTAGGCAAAAAGATCTGGAGAGCTACCATTGGCCACCCCTGGTGTAGTGGTTAAGTGTGCAGACTCTTATCTGGGAGAACTGGGTTTGATTACCCACTCCTCCACTTGCACCTGCTGGAATGGTCTTGGGTCAGACATAGCCCTCGTAGGAGTTGTCCTTGAAAGGGCAGCTGCTTTGAGAGTTCTCTCAGTCCCACCCACCTTACAGGGGGTCTATTGTGGGGGAGGAAGATAAGGGAGATTGTGAGCGCTCTGAGATTTGGAGTGGAGGGCGGGATATAAATCCAATATCATCATCATATAACGAATTCACTACCCAGTGCATAGAGAGGAGCTGCACAAGGGCAGTCACTTGAG
Source organism: Heteronotia binoei (assembly GCF_032191835.1). NCBI lineage: Eukaryota > Metazoa > Chordata > Lepidosauria > Squamata > Gekkonidae > Heteronotia > Heteronotia binoei. The sequence continues at coordinate 48,298,951 of NC_083240.1, read as the reverse complement.
GTAGTTTATTATGACAAACTCCACTACACAAAAAAGCAAAGTTTTTGTAAATGCAGGGCTTTTTTTGTAGAAAAACCCCTAGCAAGAACTCATTTGCATATTAGGCCACCCCCCATGATGTCACCATTGTTGCACAGAGCAGGAACTCATTTGCATACCAGCCAGAATGGTGTTCCTGTGCATTCCTGCTCAAAAAAGCCCTGGGTAAAGAGATGAATGAAAAAGTCTCTGGCTAATTTCTCTGGGATGTTGTTAACTTGAAAAATCTGTCCATACATTCCATTATAGAATGCTACCTATTTTGGTGGTGAGATCAAACTGATAGACTGCATCCATTTAGAAGGTGCCTTTTCAAAAAGTTGTCTTGCTGTAAACTTTGAGCATATCATCTCCCTACCTCCTCCCGCCCAATATTTTATTAGATTGTTTCTCAGGTAGCCCAAATATTATAACATGGGCTGTAGTTTGTCAATAGTTTAAGGTTTAAAAAAATCACAAATCAGCATTTCATTTAATTATTCATATAAAGATCAGTCATGCTTGTAGCTGGTAGCAATATAATTCTAATGAACAGGAAAGGGCGTGCGCTAATTTCATGCCATGTTGAGTTTGTTCTCTCTTAACTTGGGGTACAAGCTGCTTTGGTTCAGCACAAACAGTATCAGAAAACAGAGATAAGTGCTGAAGTCTGCTACACAGAATGCTTTTATTTTCTTTGTTGATGAAAAGGCTTGCCTCGCCCAAGCTCTTCTGCTGGTTACCTCCATCTGCATGAGTTGATAAGTTACAGGCTGTAAAGATAACATCTGGCTTGACAGCACCTTCCACCACCTCACGAATGACCTCTTTCACCAGACTCTGAATGGGGTGCTCACAGGATTAAGTATTTCATTTTTACATCATAAATAGTGTCAAGCATGGTAAAATGTCACCACCCTTTCCTGTTCATTTAGGGGGAGGGACGGTGGCTCAGTGGTAGAGCATCTGCTTGGGAAGCAGAAGGTCCCAGGTTCAATCCCTGGCATCTCCAAAAAAGGGTCCAGGCAAATAGGTATGAAAAACCTCAGCTTGAGACCCTGGAGAGCCGCTGCCAGTCTGAGAAGACAAAACTGACTTTGATGGACCAAGGGTCTGATTCAGTATAAGGCAGCTTTATATGTTCATATATGTAAAATGCAAATGGTGATCTATGGTTTTAGGGACCTCCATAAAGCTGGTCTGTGAAACATCATGGGGGGCCGAGGTAACATGGCTCTGTTATTCTCCCCCCCCCCCCCCTCCTGCTTTATAGCTTTTGTAGTGAATTAGGAAAGGAAACTAGTAGAGAAGAGAAGGAGTGACACCTTCCCATACATTCCTACATGGGAGTGTAGACCATCTGGGGAAAGCAAGGACGAGATACTGATAACGTTTATGCATTGGCTGGCATTCCTCACCCCTTCCCGTGGGAACCCTTTGATGTATGACTTAAAAGAAGTGTATCAATGTATTGTTGATCCTCAAGGTCCTGCACCAAGAGAGCATACCGATTTAGCAATAAACGTAGTTTTGTATCCACTTGACTCGTTCTTTTGGAAATCACATGCTTGACAAATAGGACCATTAGACATTTTACATTAGCAGATCATGATGTCTTCACTGTGAGTCTGAGGGTATGGGAGGGAGGAGACTTTTTATTACACATTATACATACATAAAGTTAATTTGGACAGTCCTCAAGAGTGGCGCAGCATGGTAAAGCTGCAGTACTGCAGTCAGAGCCCTCTGCTCATGACCTGAGTTCAATCCCCGGCAGAAGCTGGTTTTTCAGGTAGCCAGATCCAGGTTGACTCAACCTTCCATCCTTCTGAGGTCGGTCAAATGAGTACCCAACTTGCTGGGGGGGGGGGTGTAGATGACTGGGGAAGGCAATGGCAAACCACCCCATAAAAAGTCTGCCATGAAAACGCTGTGAAAGCAACATAACCCCAGAGTCAGAAATGACTGGTGCTTGCACAGGGGACTTCCTTTACCTTTTTACAAGAGGCAAAGCGCACTGTGATACTTGTGAGGCTAACTGGTTTACAGTAACATCAGTTTTTGTAGGCAACAGGTTGCTTCAGACATTTTGTACATCTGAGATTGCTGATGCCTAAGAAATGTAGCAGATGCAAGCACCATTTAGAAGCATTGCCTGGCATTTTACAGTGAAACACAAGCAAGACAGATCTCTGCCCAAGGAGCTTATAATATAAACTTCAGCTGGAGCAAAGGCAAGGACAAGAGTAACTGTAAGAACAAGATCAATTGACCATACTTTAGTTTCATGTGTAGGAGCAAATTAAGGTGCTAAGACAACGATTTCCATGAAGAATAGCGGGGAGGCTGTTGTCTAGCATTACTGTAAACTAGAGAGCCAGCATGGCAGTGTGTGTGGGAAGAGCCCTGGGCCATCACTAGCTTTGAGTGTATCATATTGAGTGTGTCATATGGTTAGCTTTTGCCAGATTGAAATATGTGATGCCCAACATATGTCTCCCTTACTGTTCTATATTTAGTCCACTGACAAGTCACATTTATTGCATCTTCCAGTAAAATGAAGTGCAGGGATAGGGGGTTGGAGGGGATGATTTTATTTGTTTTAATTTACATTACATTGTTAGATAAGAGGTGACAATGCAAAATCAATGCTTTCCTCTGCCTTCTTTCATTGTTCAAACATCTTGTACACATTAGTTATATACATACAACAGTCTGTCTATCTGTTATATATAAATGACAGCCAATCAATCAAACTCAGTGATTCTCCCTGGTACTACAGAGGATAGAGCCAATGTTCCACTCAGAGGCACAGCCCTAAAAGATGAAATCATAGGACAGAAGCTAATCTGTAGGAAGAGACCTTATAACTTGACTTTACAAACGCATAAGGTCTGTATTACAGTGAGCCACTATAAGGGCAGGATGCCCATCTGGAAGATTACAAAGCAGGCTGTTTTCACTTGAGATTCCTTTTTCCAGAGTATAATGCTACAGTAGACCTAACTTCATTAGACGTTTTACCCAGCGCAAACCAAGCACAGAAATTATTGCTGAACTTTTAAGAGCCCCCAAATGCCCACAATGATTTAGAAACATAGGGGCTACTTGACATTAAAAGGAATCTTTCCAACTAGGGTTTTTGCTAACGCCACTATTTTACCTTTGTTCCCCAAAGAACGGCATACAAGAACTACAGTGGTCGACAAAAAGGCTCATGATAACAAGCTTCCACCCACAATTGTTGAAGTGCAGCCTAAAAGCAACTCAATTGAAATATATAAGGACACAAACAAACAATAGAGACTGCTGTTATTTGGAGAACTCAATAGAAGGAGGCTTAAGTAATCCTTTTCAATAATGCCTGCTGAGGAGCAAACAGACATCATATCAAGACTGGACTGGTTAAAAACTGAACTTCTGAAAATAAAGGAAAACGTGATACCCCAAACACTTTCTCACTCCGTAGAAATTAACTATGAAGCAACAAACTTAAATACTGCAGCTGAAATCTCTCTAACGAGAAATTTAGAGGGAATATATAGAGATAGATATGGACAGCTTGTTTGTGAGACTGTAGAACCTGAACAACACCCAGCACAAGAGAAACAGTGTATGACTGGATGTGTCTACCTAGAAAAAATCACAGAAGAAAGTGACAACTAAAGATCTTGCCATGGAATTGGGGTGGGGGGTGGAAGGTGGCACAACAAACTTTTTGACTTTGAATTTCTTACAGCTTTAACACATTTTGACATTGGGGGTTTTTTAATAGGAAACCTGGATCAAGGATTCTACCTCCCTAACCCTTCAAGACTATAGATTAACATATGCTACTCCAGCACTTAAGCTATGCTTCAAAGGGAGGGACAGTGGCAGGTTGGCTTTACTAGCTAACGTAGATCTAAGGGTGGAAATTCAAACTTTAGATTCACCAGGACTCTGTCCTGTGCATCAATGTACCGTATTTGCCGGCGTATAAGACGACTGGGCGTATAAGACGACCCCCCAACATTTCCACTCAAAATATAGAGTTTGTTATATACTCGCCGTTTAAGACTACCCCCTCTTCCGCACACCTTCCACACACTTTCTCCTCTTTGTTCCTGCCTCATCTAGCGCTGGGTGGCAGAGCTTGCAGAGTAGTCTATCTCTAGACCAAATAAGCGTGGCCCTTTTAAGAGGGATGATTTCTCGCCCCCTGAGCTCCCACCCTTAGCCTTCACTGGAGAGGAAGAGTGGCAGAATATGGCAGCTGAGTAGGGAGAAAGTGTTTTGGGAGTTGTACTAGTGCATAATATAAACACAGAAAGCAAGTCCCCACCTGAAGCAATCTTATAGTTAGAACTTCAATAGTACAGAAACAACAGAAGAAGAGGAGGGAGAGTTTAACAAGGAGGAAAGGAAGTTCAAACACAGGCATATTCAGGTAAAATAAACTAAAGTCTCCTGGCCAGTGTGGTATAGTGGTTGCTGGACTAGAATCTGGAAGACTTGAGTTCAAATCCCCAATCTTTCAGGAATTTAATTTGGTGGTGTTGGGCCACTTTTTCTGTCTCTCCCTCTCTCATTGTTACCCGGCCGGGTCAGAGAAGGATGCCTGCACACGCACGCAAGAGCACCCACAGGCTCGCACGCTTCAAAGACAGCCCCCCCCCGCCCCCAACCCCGGAAAGCAGCATGTGCGGAGAGGAGCCACTGGTTTTCGTGAGGCTTTTTTCCCTTTTTAAAAATGCCAGCTGGGAGGCCGCTCATCGCTTTAGATGCGTCAGCTTCTCTCCCCACCAGCCAGCAGGCCAAAGGATGCAGGGAGTCAAGGTGCAAATAAAAAGGGGGGGGGGAGGAGCCATCTTTGCAATATTTTTTTTAAAGCAGAAATCCTCCCTGCCCTGGATAATATCATTTTACTGCGTTTTCCCATCCTCCATCTCTGGGGCAAAATTGGAAGCTGGAGAAATGGGAGACCATCTGCAATAAGGGCATTTACAGCCCAGCTGAAGCGATACAGGGGAGGGAAGGGGGGAATGATCGTTGGTGGAAACTGGGGGTGGGGGGAGCACATCTCTGCCTGCGTGCAGCTACAGTCACAGACAAACACACTCGGCCAGCAGATCTCTTGCCTCTCCCCCTCCCCGTACAAACAGAGAACGACAGACGGAGCCTGTAAGCAAATGCAAGTCTGGTTTGCCCACCAGCAAGAAAAGGGAGAAAGGCTCGAAGAGCATCCACGGCCCCTTTCTCCTGCTGAATGAAAACTGCCCCCTTATTCTCCCCCGAAGCAAGAGCTGCAAGGCAGCGAATCCCTAGGAACAGGAGACAGAAGGTCGCTAAATACCGTAATGTATAGGTGGTTGCTTTGGGTTTTCATTTCAAGGCTGCAAAGACAGCAGCCAGAGAGCGAGCAACCACAGAACTCAGAAAGGGCTTACTTCCAAGTAAGCATGCAAAGGATCGGGCTTGCACAGCACCTTTTCCCTCCACAGCAAAAGACAGCCTCTCGCCCCGTGACCCGTCCCTTGTGCTTTGGATCTACCGTATTTCCCCGAAAATAAGACCTACCCAAAAAATAAGCCCATCACAAATGCATAGAAATCCTGCTAGGGCTTATTTTTTGGGAAGGTCTTATTTTCGGGGAAATACGGTATCCCAACTGAAGTGCACCCGGCGTACAAGACGACCCCCCCACTTGGAGGCATGTTTTTTTGGGCAAAAAAGTCGTCTTATACGCCAGCAAATACGGTATATCTCCCACCCAAGCGATCCAAAGCCCATAACAAATGTAAGTTATGGGAACAATTATCCAAAACACTAGAAGCACTGGTGTTTCAGTATCCTCGTGCCAACATGACCCGGAGGGGGGATTTTAATGCCAGGATTGGGCCAGGAAGTTATGAGACCCCTAAGGATATTAACATTGAAATTGCTGAGCAAGCATCCCTATTTTAATGCAGTTCAATAGATCCAGTAATTAATAACCTGGGTTTAAAGTTTCTAGAGGTACTATCCGCATTTAATCTATATAATTTGCATGGTTCAAAATTGGATATACCTAAAGGCCCTTTTACATACCTATCAACTAAGTCTGGCAGCACAGTAGACTCCCCTGCATTGTTAGATTTCTTTAAAGTTGGAGAAAATGCACTTAGTGATCATACCCCACTGGAATTAGTACTAAATTCCAAAGATCCCACCTTTTTGGCACCTTCTCCTGAAGTTTTTTCAAGTGTGCTTCCTGTCCAAAGAAGATATAGGTCAGATCATCTATAAATAAAAGTAGCTGAAGTCCTAGAAGGCACTGAATTAAGGAACAAACAGGTGCCAATACTGTCCAGCAATATGATGAGATTGTTCAATCCATCAAGCCACTCCTTATTAAGGACGAACTCCCCCAAATCCACCTGTGCCCCCCTTGAAGAAATGGTATGATTCGGAATGCAGAAATCTAAAAAAAATCATAAACAAACAAATGAGAAAAACTAGGCAAAGCAAGTTGGCATGCCACCTCCAGCAATTAAAAAGCTTAAGAACACAATATAAGAACCTAATTAAAAGGAAAAAAGTATGAGCATGCTAGGCAGCAATAGAACAAACTAGCTCATGCTACCTCCGAAAAGAAAGAAACTCATTTCTGGGAACTAGTTTCTCCTAATCTAGGGAAATCTCCTTCAACTATGGAAGCCCAGATAAAAAAGAACATTTGGCTGGAGTATTTCATAAAGTCTACGAACCCCTACTCAGCCCTGCATCAGACTGAACTAATAAAAGAGTTGCTCCCTTTGATAGGGAACCACTACCAGAATGGCCCTCAGTAACAGAATCTGAAGTGGAAAATCTCATTACTACTCTGGTTCCTGGGAAATCTCCTGGGGAAGACTTGATTCCAACCAACCTCATCATGTCCTTCTCTGAATGGTGGACTCTGGTACTGGCCAAACTATTCACCCAAATTAATAATTCAGGTATATTCTCTTAAGAACCCCATGGTGCAGAGTGCTAAAGCTGCAGTACTGCAGTCAAACTCTCTGCTCATGACCTGAGTTCGATCCCAGTGGAAGCTGGGTTCAGGTAGCCGGCTCCAGGTTGACTCAGCCTTCCATCCTTCCGAGGTCAGTAAAATGAGCGCCCAGCTTCCTGGGAGGAAAGTGTAGATAACTGGGGAAGGCAATGGCAAACCACCCCGTAAAAAGTCTGCCGTGAAAACGTCATGATGCGACATCACCCCAGAGTCGGAAATGACTGGTGCTTGCACAGGGGACTACCTTTACGTTTATATTCTCTACAGGGTAGAAACTTAGTATTGTGGTCCCCATTTATAAAAAGCGGGATAGGTCAAACATCCAAAGCTACTGGCCCATAAGCCTCCTAAATACAGCGTCCAAACTTTATGGGAAATACCTGTTGAGGAAACTAGATGTTTGGATCCTTGAAAACAGCATTATTCATCCCCATCAGGCAGGTTTCAAAAAAGACAGGTTGCTTACCTGTAACTGTAGATCTTCGAGTGGTCATCTGTGCATTCACACTCATGGGATAGTGCGCCTGCGCCGATCCCCGAATCGGTATCTGAAAAAGCCCGGGATTTTTCCGCGCTCGGCGCCAATGAGCATGCGCAAGCGACCCACTGCGCATGCCCACCAGCGCCCGCGCGGCAATCCCGCCAGTTCCTCCCTGACCGCTGAAAGCCCCTTACTGAAGAGAGACCGTCAGCAGCGGGGAAGGAGGGCGGGTAGTGTGAATGCACAGATGACCACTCGAAGATCTACAGTTACAGGTAAGCAACCTGTCTATCTTCTTCGTGGTCTCTGTGCCTCACACTCATGGGAGATTAGCAAGCAAAGCATACCTGGAGGCGGGAAGACGGTCAGCCTGAAGAAACAGCTTGCAACACCGCAGCTCCCAACCGAGTCCTCTGCTGAGCATGCACGTCCAGCGCGTAGTGCTTCATGAAGGCATGCGGAGAAGACCAGGTAGCCGCCTTGCAGACATCGGAAAGGGACACACCCTTCAGGAATGCCACCGACGTGGCCATCGCCCTTGTGGAGTGTCCACGAACAGGTCCAGGTAGAGGCTTCTTAGCCAACAAATAACAAAGTCTGATCGTCTCAGTGAGCCATTTGGACAGTCTCTGAGAAGAAATTTTGGACCCTAACTTTGGGGCAGAGTAGGAAACAAAGAGTTGATTGTCCTTACGAAAACCCCGTGAACGGTTTAGATAAAACAGGAGGGCACGCTTAACATCTAACGCGTGCAGTCTGCGTTCCTCATCCGAGGAAGGGCTAGGGTAAAAGGTGGGCAACCAAACCTCTAAGTTAAGGTGAAACTGGGAAACCACTTTCGGGAGAAAAGTAATGTCTGGGGCCAGAGAGACCCCAGCCTCTCTAAAGGCAAGGTATGGGTAGTCACACCGCATCGCTGTGAGCTCCCCTGCACGACATGCCGAAGTGATGGCAACTAAAAATGCAGTCTTCCAAGACAAAAGTTGCAGGGAACATGTCGCCATAGGCTCAAAGGGGCGACGAGTCAACTTGTCCAGGACCAAAGTCAAGTCCCACAGCTGTGGAGGGGATCTAGACGGGGGATGAAGGCGGAACAATCCCTTCATAAATCTCTTGGACTGCGGGTGAGCAAAGACAGAGTAACCCTCAACTGAATCATGAAAAGCAGAAATAGCTGCTAAATAGACCTTAATGGATGAGAATACCAGCCCCTCATCCACCAAGGACAAAAGAAACTCAAAAACTGTGGGCAGCCCAACAGTGTCAGGTGACATTGGAGAGTCAACCACAAAGTCACTGAACTTTTTCCACTTCCTCTCGTAAGAGGCACGGGTGGAAGGTTTCCTGCTACTCTGGAGCACTTGCTGAACCCTGGTGGAGAAGTCTAGTGGTCGATGAACCACGCTGTCAGCTTCAGGTGCGGCACGTTGTGATGGAGCACGTGCCCTCCCTGGGCCGACAACAGGTCCGGTTCTGCCGGGAACTGGTAAAAGGTCCCCCTCGACTGCTGGAGCAGAATCGAGAACCAGCCCTGACGGGGCCACCACGGGGTCACCAGAATGCAACGTGGCTTCTCCTGCACTAACTTGTGGACCACCCTCGTTAGCAAAGGTAAGGGCGGGAACATGTACAGGAACCAGCCCTCCCACCGAAGTAGAAGTCCGTCTCCCAAGGAAGCCGGATCCGCACCTCCCCTGGCACAGAACAATGGGCACTTCTTGTTCTGCGCTGTGGCGAAAGCATCCAGCTGTGGGTAGCCCCAGAGTTGGAACACCGGCTCTAGGAACCTCCATTGCAGTTCCCATTCGTGTGGGGAGGCTCCACCCCTGCTGAGAGAGTCCGCCTGTATGTTGAGGACCCCCGGCAGATGTGTAGCTTTTACAAAAATGTCCCACTGGAGACACTCCTCCCAGAGATCCATCGCCAGCGAGCATAGCCTGCGAGACACTGTCCCCCCCTGTCTGTTTATATAGCACAGGGCAGTGGTATTGTCCGTAAGCAATGCCACAGTCTGTCCCACCAGCAGTGGACGGAACGATCGAAGGGCAAAGTGAACTGCTAGCAGTTCTAGGTAGTTTATATGGCACCGGCTCAGTTTCGGTGGCCACTTGCCTCCCACACACAGCTCCTCCAGGTGGGCTCCCCACCCCCACATGGAGGCATCGGTAGCGATGGTTACTGTAGGGGTCGGCAGATGAAAAGGGGCCCCTTGACGGATGTTGCTCTCTGTTCCCCACCATTGCAGGGAGCGGAGAGTCCCGGGTGGAATGGTGAACCTCTTTCGAGGTGAGTCTCTGAGAGGCCGAAAGTGGCGCAAGAACCAAATCTGTAGGCCTCTCATGTGCAGTCTTGCGAAACGTAGCACGCTTGTCGTCGCGGCCATCAACCCCAGCATCCGCTGGAGCTGCTGAGCCGTACCCCACCGCCGTCTTTGAAGTAGCTGCACCAGATTGATGATGTCCTTCGCTCTCTGCGAAGGGAGGAATGCTCGATGTTGTTGAGTGTCCAACAGAGCCCCTATGAATTGAACTGTCTTTGAGGGAGTGAGATGGGATTTCTCCAGGTTGACTTGCAGCCCCAGGGTGCCAAGAAGACGCAGAGTGGTAGCGATGTGGGTTGTTAGACTCTCCCTCGACTTCGCCACAAGAAGCCAGTCGTCGATGTATGGGAAGACAACGACTCCCTGCAGACGAAGATGGGCAGCCACCACACTCATCAGCTTCGTGAACACCCGAGGAGCAGTAGACAGTCCAAACGGCAGGGCCCTGAATTGGAAGTGACGAGCACCCACTGCAAACCGTAGGAAACGCCTGAACGCGGGATGGATGCTGACATGAAAATAAGCATCCTTGAGGTCCAGGGTCGCCATCCAGTCTCCCTGATTGATGAGGGGCAGGATTGTTTGCAGCGTAGCCATTCTGAACTTCTGGTACAGAATAAATTTGTTCAGACTCCGAAGGTCCATGATAGGCCTTAGGCCCCCGTCCCTTTTGGGAACCAGAAAGTACCGGGAGTAGAAGCCTCCCGTCCTGGCCTCCGGTGGAACTACCTCTATGGCTTGTTTCTGTAGGAGGTTGTTCACCTCCGCCAGCAGAGGTGGGGAAGGGGGAGTGGTGACTACCACGGACTGGTTTGGGGTCTGAACAAACTCTATTTTGTAGCCCTCTTCTATGATGGACAGAGCCCACCTGTCTGTGGAGATCAACTCCCAGGCAGGCAGGAAAGGGCGTAGGCGGATGGATGAATTCCCAACGGGGACGACGACGCGTGCTTGGAAGAAGTCAAACCCCCTGCTTCTGGGAGCGAACCCCCTTCGACTTGCTGGGCGGTTGTGATCCATAACGGTTCCTGCCGTTACCCGAGTAGGGTGATCGCTCGGACTGGGCAGGGCGAGGACGCCATTGCTCAGGAGAGAACTTCTGATAAGGCTTCTTGGTCCAGGGTTTGGACCATTGCTTGGATTTGGAAGCCTTAGGGGCAGATTGGACACCCAAGTTCTTAGAGGTTTTGACACTCTTGTCGAACTCTTGCAGCGCCGAGTCAGTTGTGGTGCTCAAGAGCCCGTCACCCTCAAACGGCAGATCTTCGATGAAGGTCTTAGTGTCCTGGTGGAGCGTGGTAGACCTGAGCCAGGAGTGCCGTCGGATACAGACTGCAGACGTAATCTGTTTGGCCGAGGCTTCAACCATATGTTTTGCTGCGGCCAGTTGTTGTCTGGCCACAGCGAGACCTTCTTTTTGTAGCCTGGTTGCAGCAGCCCTCTTTTCCTCAGTTAACGAGGAAAGGAAGGGGGAAAGTTGTTCCCACACGGCATACTGATATCTAGCCATGCAGGCGGCATAGTTAGACACCTTTATGCCGAGTGCCCCCGCGGAGTAGACCTTGCGGCCCATTCCATCAATCTTCCTCCCTTCTTTGTCCGGTGGGGAGGAGTGGACCTTCCTTGCCTTCGAAGAGGAGGAGACGACCACCGAGTTCGGGCGCGGATGGGTGAACAAGAACTCAGCCCCAGTCTCTTGGACCCTATACATATGGTCCAGCCGTTTCGATGAGACTGGCGTCGAGGAGGGTCGCGCCCAAGGCTCTTTGACCACCTGGAGGATCACCTTGGTCACTGGCAGGGCAACCGCAGTGGATGTGTTCCTTTGCACTATATCGAACACATTGTCGTCCACTACTGGCTCCGGTTGCGTCACAGGCAGCTTGAGGGTGGCGGCAATCCGCTTCACAAGGTCCCCATAGGACTTCAGATCCTCCGACGGCGAGATCGGGAGATCCTCGGCCGTCTGGGAACCCGGTGAAGGCTCCAATCCCTGGACTTCACTCTCCGACTCCGACGACGAGGAGTCCTTGTGTGTGGAGTGCTCCGAGAGCATCGGGGTCGATTCTCGCGGTGGAAGGATCGGTGGTCTTCGATCCACATCTACCGGAACCAACTGTCGATCCGGGGGAACCGATGCAGAGGCCTTCCGAGACCGATGGGATACCCTCGACACCGATGAAAATTGGGATGCTTGCTCCCAATCGTGGTAGTCGTCCGGGTACCAACGACAGGTCTCGTACCGGGAGTAGGGAGGCTGCCACCTGCGTTGCTCCCACGGTGGTATCGGGAAGCGTTGAGGAGGATAGAATGTGTCTCGCCTGACTCGGGGCTTGAATGGTGGGTCGATCACCGGTGCCGACGCATCAACCTCCGAGGTCGATTCGCTTTCGGAGCGACGACGGGAGCCCGAAGATGAAGACCGTTGGGTTAAGTCGATTTCCGGCTCTTGTTCCGACGCCGACAGGCGCTGCTGGTCAGCTGGGCTACGGCGCGGAGGCGTCCGAGGTTTTTTCGGAGGTTTTGTCGACGTCGATGTCGACGCACCGCCCGATGGGGAAGGAGTGCGGGGTCGCTTTCGCTTCTCCTTCGACTTCGCCTTTTTCGGAGGTCGGGTCCCCGAGTCCTCCTGGCGCTTTTTAGCGGGCGTATCCACCGCCCCCTCAAGGGAACGTTTCGTGGAGCCACGCTCTTCCGGCGAGTCCAAAGTCCGTATCGGAGCCGCATCGGCCGATGCGAGCTCCAGGGCCGGGGTTTCGGACGACTTCGGTGCCGATACCTCCATCGGTCGATGGGGTGTAAGCGCCGATTCGATCAGTGCCGCAGATAATCGAGCCGCCCGGTTCTTCCTCGTCTGCTTCGAAAAGCGGAGACAATGCGGACACGAGTCTACTCGGTGGGCCTCTCCCAGGCACAGTAGACACAGGGAATGACCGTCTGGAGGGGCGATCTTCTTCCCACACGCACGACAGCGTTTGAAAAACCCCCAGCGACTTTCCATAGAAAGTAGCCGCAAAAAAACTCCCCAGAACAATCTGAGAGAGAAAAAGAGGAGTGGGGGAAAAGCGCGGGCGAAGCGCCCCGAAGGGCCGTCAGGCGGGCGAACACAAAACGCTTTTTTTTTTTTTTAAACTAACTAACTAACTATGAACTACAACTAACTACTAAACAACAACGGTAAACGGGCTAGAACGAGAAGAAAAGGCGAAGCCAAAAAACTTCTCACCGACCGGGGAAACGGAAAGGTAAACCTCTCAGCGCAGCGGTCAGAAAGGAACTGGCGGGATTGCCGCGCGGGCGCTGGTGGGCATGCGCAGTGGGTCGCTTGCGCATGCTCATTGGCGCCGAGCGCGGAAAAATCCCGGGCTTTTTCAGATACCGATTCGGGGATCGGCGCAGGCGCACTATCCCATGAGTGTGAGGCACAGAGACCACGAAGAAGATGCCTAAGTACAATAAAACATCGCTATGCTCTGTATCAGCTGGCTGTTTTGGCCCTACTAAAACAGCAATGGCCCTACTAAAGTATGCAGTGTTTGTCAATCTGGCATCGGCCTTTGACTCGATCGACAGAGAGAGACTCTGGGCTAAGTTGTTGAAGACTAATATAGACAAGGGGTTGTTGTACCTATTGAGAGAACTTCAACAAGACACCTTCGCAAGGATAAGAGTAGGCACATCCGGCTCTCTAACCAGAGAAATCCCCACAGGGAAAGGAGTAAAGCCAAGCTGTGTTTAGCTCCTACACTTTTTAATCTTTATATAAATGGCATCGTTTCTAAGCTAAGTACCACCTAGTACTAAGACTTTGTACCACCTACGCTGGGATAACAAAAAATATCAATACTGATCTATGCAGACGATTTGGTTTTGTTCTCCCTAATGAGAATTCATCTAAAAATACTTTTAAACAGTCTAGGAGACTACTGCAAGGAGGAAAGACTATCTATCAATTATTCCAAAATGAAGATAGTAGTCTTTTGGAAAAGACCTAAAAAACATGTCTGGAATATCCAAGGCATTCCAACAGAACAGTATAAGATATACAAATACCTCGGTTTAAAATTTAGTGAAACATTGAATTAGCACTTTTTGCACTTGGAGCAAGAAAAGTTAGATCCAAGGCAGTTCCTAGTAATGCACTATATTGAGCTCTATGTTGTTCAGTCGCACGGTCGAGTCTGACTCTTTGCGACCCCATGGACCAAGTCACGCCTTCCAACATACTTCAAAGTCAGCTCAAATTCATGTTAGTTGCACCAGTAACAGTGTCCAGCCATCTCATCTTTTACTGTCCCCTTCTTCTTTTGCGTTCTTGAAGCTCTATAGTTCAGCATAGTTATGGTTATTATACCTTATTATGCCTTATGATGTATTCTTGAAATTTGAGAAGTGTATAGTTTTAATCTGAAGATTAGGTTTTTAAGTACGATAATTATGAATGTAAATCTTTATACTGAGATTTTATATTTAATGGCAAATACAATAGAACTATTGTACAGGGTGTTTAAAGAAACAGGCAATAAGACTAGGCTACAATAGCAAGACATGTCACTGTAACATATACTTTTTAGTTTTTTAAATGTATTTTATTTTGGGAATTTTATTCCTCCCTACCCCACAAGCAGGTTCATGTATGTACATCCTCATTATACAGTTAACATCATATATCTCCAACCCAGAAATTATTTGGTTTGTTCAGTGTGCTGAATCCAAAATGTGCAGAAGTGAGACAAGAAGATCTCTTTCTCTGCTCACGCTAATTTAGATACAATTCTAGAAATGGCTAAGAGATCCTTATATAAAGTCAGAAAAGTGAACATTTTAAGGCAAAAAAACTGATAAGTAGTTCCACATTTAAATTTCAACCTTGGGAAAGCTTGTCAGGATTTCACTTTATTTCTGTAAAAAGTGGTAACTGCTACACATACCCTTCATCTGGAAAGCTCTGAAATCCACTGTTGATAACTTCAATGAGAATATGGAATAGAAGCCAGGAGGACTGCCTCTCCTATCTTCACACACCTGTTTAATCTGGATTAGCCTCCCTCATTTATACCCACCACTGAGAATAAGTATTTACACAAAGGAGGAAAGAATTCCACGCTTCTACCCACTGACTACCACAAAAGCAGGCTGGGGGCAAGACATTCTCTAATTTGACTTCAGGATAAAAGAGAATGTAATCTTTTAATCCATATTAAGCAATCTTCAGTATGTGCTGGCAAAAAGGCGTCATTCAGAAAAAGGTACTACCTCCCATGCAAACTTTAAGTTCAAGTTATCAACACATTTCAAGCCATCTGAACTACAGACTAGGGATGGGCACAGAAAACAAAAATAGTGGTTCATTTCATTTTGTGGTTAGTTGGGTTGCCTGATTGCTGGTTCAGTTCAGTTTGTAGATCCAAGTGGGCAGCCATGTTGGTCTGAAGCAGTAGAACAAAGTAGGAGTCAAGTTGCTCCTTTAAGACCAACGAAGTTTTATTCAGAATGTAAGCTTTCGTGTGCTCAGATGATAAATCAGGTACCTGATTCCTCATCTGATGAAGTGTGCTTAGAGCACATGAAAGCTTACATTCTGAAAAAAGCTTTGTTGGTCTTAAGGGTGCAACTTGACCCCTACTCAGTTCAGTTTGTGTGTGTGTTTTAATTTCCTGAACAATTTGTGGTTCGTTGGTTTGTTTGGCTCAGGAAGGTGTAGAATGGCCCTCCAAAGTGGGCTAGAGAACCAAACTTGTGGCAAACTCTTTAGTGGACTCTCCTCAACCTGCTCTCCAAGTTTGTGTGAATTGGATTTCATGGGGCTGAGCTACAGCCCCAGAAAGCAGGTGCCCCCCATCTAGTCAGTTTCACTGTCAACTGACCAGAAGCACAGGGGGCTGGGGGATCATGCCAGGCTGTCTGGAAAAATGAACCAAACATGAACCAAACAACATGCAAAAAAAAAAAAACCCAGCTGGGAACAAACCATGAATCAGCCATTTTTACCATGAATCACGTGTTCCATCTGCTCCCGGCAGGGACTTGCACAACACCCCCACCCACGCCCCCAACACTGGCAGAGCCAAGTAGCCCCAACATTCCTGCAGAGGAAGTCGCAGAGATATTTACCAGCGAGGCACCCCCGAAGGGAGAGAGGAGTTGACAGGCAAGCCAGCACAGCAGTAATGGCCAGTTGGCTGAAGAGGGGATGCAGCCCCACCAGGAAGCAGGGACCTAAGCCACCTCAGGGGACAACTGAGAAAGGGCCCACCTGCGGCAGAACAACATCCCACCCTCATGCTGTCAGATGGGGGAAGAGAGGTGGTGGAGAGCCCAGCCACCCTCCAGGCAGGGACAGCAGCTGCAGCTCAGAGTGAGTCAGCAGTTCCTGAGCCGCAGCAGGCCCTGGAGGACCTGACACCAAGAGGAAGGAGGACATCTCCCAGCTGAGAGCAGGTCCCATAGGCACAGCTCTGTCTGGAGCTCCACCTGGGCATCAAAGCCTATAAAGGGTGCAGAGCCCAGGCAGAGGATTAGGAAGCCAGGAGGGATATAAAGGAGCTGTCAAGACAGAGGTTGAGGAGGAATACCTGGAGCTGGAGATCAACATGGCACAGAGAGAAGTGCTGTTGATCAGTGTCCAGCCAGAGGCAAAGTCTGAACATCACTCTGCTCATTCTGAGACCTCTGGCCACACCCAGGAAGGGATCTGACACAGGGCGGAGGAACGGCCTCTGGGGGAAGGGAGTCAGCCAAGGGGGCAGCGTGCAACATCACGATTCGTGGTTTAGTTTGTGCCCGTCCTTACTACAGACTTTTCCTTAGAGATGTAGGCTGAAGAAAGTCAGTATGGTCTATTGCTGTACAAAGTTCAAGTTGCCCGTATGAGATAAAGCACATGCATCTGGGAAGAGCAATTTATCTTCTTTCTTAGTAGCAGTCAATGATTCTATGTCAAGTGGTGCATTCACAGGAATAGTTAAGCCATAACAAGTTTAGCAGTACCTGTAAGTTAAATAGTCACAACAATTTGTTTTTCTGATATGAGAGAACCAGGCTTTCAAAAAGCAGACAACCCCTCCCCCCTTTTCTGCACAGTTCACATGAAAAAACACAAAAGGCTGATTCACAGTTGCAAATACACCAAGGTAAAGCTGGGACATAACAAAGGGGTCCTAGTTAAAACCAGGTTCTCAATTTGAGAACAGCAGAGATTAAATATACCTTGATTCATTGTAATTGGGGTTTGCAGCAATTACATGCAACACCTGACGTGTGTACATTTAGACCCCTAAACCATAATTCTCTTTGCACTTGCATTTGAATCAAGCCAAATATTTACACCTTGCTATTCAATAAAAATCTTCCAAAAAGCAAAGTGAACAAAGAACCAAAACCTTAAGATCACATAAACACTACTAAAACTGGATTAAAATGATGATTCAAGTAGAACATAATAGGAACTTAAAGAGTATATCTAAAGTGTAGTATTATTTACATTTAAGGAAAATATATTGTTGTCCTGCTGTTTTTTTTAAATTTTAAATCTTTAAAATTCTGCCTCTTCAGAAGTTTAGTACATATTGCACAGCAAAACACATTTCAAACAGCATCAGCTATGTATTTCTGTAACAGCAGTCTAACTGTGTGTGAGTAATGGACTGACAGTTTTGTATCTTGCACTGTAAATCATGCAGCAGTTCAGAAAATTGTATATTACACATTGTATAAAGCAGAGAACAAGGATTTCCCATGAAAAGTCGAAGATAAGGTGAAACTCCAAGACATGTTCAATAAAACGAATACTGGCTATGTTATCTTTTACATATACTAACCGTGACATCCAAATTTGAACAAAACAGGGGCAGTGGTGCAAAAAAGTTCACATATCAGCACAATCATTTCCACATTCAGCCACAGTGGGCAGAGCATTTGATTCATTTAGAAAAAATAATCACCAGCAAATCTGAAGGAAACTCCAATATTCAGGTCAATAAAGAGTTATGTAATTTTATGAAGGCAGATAGATCAATATGGCTAGCTGGGTTTGTCTGCAGCAGTAGAAAAGAGCAAGAGTCCAGTAGCACCTTAAAGATTAACAAAATTTTTGACAGGATATGAGCTTTTGTGAGTCACTGCACACTTCTTCAAATACAGCAAGAATGTGAGTCCACCGGTAATTTATTTATTTAGTTAGTTAGATTTATATCCCGGCCATTCTGCAAAGATTCAAGGTGGCTAACAACATAGGATAAACAAAGACAACATTAGTAATCAATTTTAAAACAATAAAACAATTGAGTAAAATCACAATAGTGCTACTACATCTATTATAGGTAGTATCTTCCTCTCTCCAAAGCCATCAAATCCTAAGCAGTTGGTACTAATACAAGATAAGTCCAGGTGAGGTGGCAGCCCTCTCCCATTTAGATGTCATATGCCATCCAGAACAATTCAGTCCTGCAGGGCCCTGATGGTTTCTGGGAGGGTGTTCCAGATTATTGGGACTGCCACCGAGAAGGCTCTGGTTCTGGTGGAATTTAGCCTACCTTCTTTTAGCCCAGGGACAACCAAAAGATTTTGGGAACTCTCTGGGGAACATGTGGGGCAAGGCAGTCCCGCAGATAGGTCCTAGGCCATTTAGGGATTTGAAGGTTAATACCAGCACCTTGAAACAGATTCAGCATGCAACAGGCAGTGCAGTTCCCACAGCACAGGCTGAATGTGCTCCTGCCAAGGGAGTCCCATTAGTAGCCTGGCTGCAGCATTCTGCACCAGCTGCAACTTCCAAATCTGAGTCAAGGACAGCCCCATGTAGAGAGTGTTACAGTAATCTATTCTCAAGGTGAGCAAGGTGTAGATCACCATTGCTAAGTCACTGTGCTCAAGGTAGGGGACCAATTGCCAGAGATGGTAAAAGGAGGATCTGGCAGTGGCTACTAAGGAGGATTCCAGGAGCACTCCCAAACTCTTAACCCTCGACGCTGGCATCAATGGCGCCCCATCAAAGTCTGGTAAAGGGGTCTCCAGGCCACTGTGACTTAAATAGAGAACCTCCATCTCTATTGGCACAGAGTTGATGGATTTCCATTCTGTATCACTAAACGTAGTGACTTCTTTTCTACTGTGCCATGAAGGCAGTAAATCTGTTGTATCTGTATTGTTTCCTTACAGAGCTATGAGACAGCACATATGATGGAGGGCTCCAGGCTGCCAAGAGTCTAACCCACAATGTATCCTCTTGCCGTGAAACAACATGTAACTGTTTTCTGAGACAGTCTGCATTCCTGCTTTGCTTTTTGCTTCGCTTTCTCTCATCGCTTAATACCTTATCTTAGGAGCTTGTTAGCCTGGCAGTTTCCTGTGTAACCAAGGCCAGAGGCTGGAGGAAAAAGGAGCAGAGAACAGATAATTCACCTGGGACTCGGTAGTGTAGGGAGGGGGTCCCGTCAGAATTGCTTGCCGTTTTATGCCATGCTTTGCTTGAATTGAGGGTATATAAGAGTCATCTCTGGGCTGTGACATTAGTTTCAGCAAACCGTTGTATTGCCTTAAGATGCTTGGAATAAAAGACTGAGTTAACTACCTGCATATTCCTTGACTCTGGGGTCTGACATATTGCTGAAACTCACTGCAAATCCCGTGCTACCTGACCATCCCTACCATGGCAGATGAGCAGGACCAAGCTACAGGAACAACAACCATTACTTCAACCGGGGATGAGGAGCCAAAGTTAGAAGGGCCCAAAGTGTCCACGGTTAGGATGAAAGAGTGGGGGGGGGGCGTAGATTTCCGGGAGAGTATTATCGGAGATCTACAGAGCGATGCCCCATCACGATTCCGAACTTCGGGCCTCCAACGAACCTTCCGCCCCTGGGGGTTCCAAGGTGAGGACGAGAGCTTGGATCACTCAAGGAGGAGTGGATTCGGGGACGACTCAGGTGAATGGGTGCAGGAGGCACTAGCCACCCAAAGCCGACAGCTGCGTGACGAGATGTTGGCCACTAATGCATACCTGGTGCAAGAAATGCAGGGAATCATGCAACAGTGCACAAGGTTGCGGCAAGAGTGGCGGGGCACCACCCCACTAAGAACCCCCTGGCAGACTGTCGGTCGAACCGGGTAGACCAGAGGGGCCACCTGCAGGGGGGGGGGGACAGCCAGTTCCTCTCCCCCCACCCCAACTGCAGGAGCCAGTCCCGGTGCCGGGGAGCCCACGAGTAAGTGAGGCGAAATTCGACGGGGACCAGTCGAAATTAGCCTACTTCATTGTATTGGTGAGAGGACATCACAGCGTGTGCGCTCGTAACTCCCCCCAAGCAATCAAAGGTAGTCTACATCAGGGGGCTGCCTGAAAGGGGCTGCAGCAGACTGGTTCGTTACCCTGTTCGAGAGTCGCTCTCCGGCGCTCAACTCGGCGCGAGAGTTACTGAGGGCCCTGTGATACCATTTCGAGGACCCTCTACAAGAAACTAATGCCATCTCAGTGCTACAAGACTTGCGGCAAGGGGTGAGATCTGTGTGAGAGTATATGAGTGAGTTCCACTCCCTCAACTCCAAGGTCCGCAGATGGGACGACGGAGCAAGAGTCGAGCAGTTCAAGAGGGGGTTGAATTCGAGCATCTTTGGGGAAGCCCTTCAGATGGGAGAGTCGCAGACCCTAGCTGACTGGATCCAACTAGCCTGCGAAATAGAAGACCGCCACAAAATCATAGCCCTCCACCGCAAACAACTAGGGGCCCAATGTGACAGGAAAGAAAGACCCTCAAAACCAACCTCACCCAAATGGGGCCAGGAACCTGCGATCTCCCAAGCGGAGAGAGATCGGAGAGCTAAGGCAAAGCTGTGTTTCAAGTGTGGGGGTGAAAATCGCATCTCCAGCGAGTGCCCAAGTAAACCGAGGGGCCCAGTGACGTCAACACTGATAAAGGCAAGTGCCCAAAAGGCTAGCGAGACAGGACCAATAGTGTCTAAGGGGAAGGTGGCGGCCCTGCAGTTCCAGGATCCTACCCCTGAAGCATCCGGAGAGGAAGACACCGATGGCCAGGCGGCGGGAAACGACAACGACCTGCTGTTTAGTGCGCGCAACAGCATGTCCACATGACAGCCACGCCAGTTTGGGTGAGACTTTCAGGCACTTTATATTATGTCCCAATCACCCTAGTAAACCCAGTGACTAAGCGATTCTCCTGTGTTCAGGCCCTGCTGGACTCGAGGTGTTCCAAAGACCTACTCTCCCCAGTCTGGTGGAGGCATTGGGACTAAAAGCAACCCCACTACCCAACCCATTCGTTTTCGAACAGATGGATGGGAGGCTGATGCGGGGAAAGCCCTGCACCGAGGTCACCGAACCCTTGTGCACTTGGGGTGGGAGAGCATTGGGAGCCCCTGCCATTCGTGAACACCCCCCTCCATCAAGTTCCAGGCCGTCCTTAGTCTGGAATGGTTAGCCAACCATTGCACAAAGCAGTCATGGTCGGCTAACCATTCCAGACTAAGGACGGCCTGGAACTTGATGGAGAGGGGTGATCACGAATGGCTGGGGCTCCCAATGCTCTTCGCAGTGCGATCTACTTCCAAGATAAAGGTTGCAACCACCACAGGTGGGATAAGAAATGGGGCCCCCAGCCTCCCTGTCAAGTAGAGAGACTGCCTGACGGTACTTGAAGCCTTGGCCATCCCCCCTGAGTATCAGGACCTACAAGGGGTCTCTGACCCGCAAGAGGCCAACAAGCTACCCCCGCATAGGGACACAGACTGTGCCACTGAATTGGTGGAAAGAGAACCCCTCCCCAAAGTGAAACTATACTCGATGAGTAGGGTGGGGAGGAAGGAGCTACAAAAATTCCTGGAGCTCAATTTGAAGCGGGGATTCATTCGAAGTCCCCCCACGCTGCTCCCGTCCTATTCCGAACGAAAAAGGATGGCAGTCTGAGACTGTGTACGGATTTTAGAGGGTTAAACGCAATTTCAATTAGTAACACCTACCCACTTCCCCTCATACGAGACTTGTTGAGCGAAGTGTCACAAGGGAAAATCCTTACTAAGCTGGACCTCCAGAACGCC
The DNA here is from genome assembly GCF_032191835.1 of Heteronotia binoei. NCBI lineage: Eukaryota > Metazoa > Chordata > Lepidosauria > Squamata > Gekkonidae > Heteronotia > Heteronotia binoei. The sequence goes on along the minus strand of NC_083240.1, from coordinate 48,277,066 downwards.
TACTTCTGCATCCGGATCTGGGAGGAGGACAAGTTGAAAATGACATTCAATACCCCACTAGGGCAATACGAGTACCTAGTGATGCCGTTCGGATTAAAAGGAGCGCCAGGGGTGTTCATGAATTTACTAAATGAGGTCTTGCAGCGATTTTTGTATAAGGGTGTGGTCTGTTACCTGGATGACATACATGTTAATAAATTTGCAAGACCTCCCCTCGCATATCAATCTGGTGAGGCAGGTGCTACAGACCTTGTACAATAACAGTTTGCCAAACTGTCGAAGTGTGAATTCCACCGAACGGAATTAGATTTCCTGGGGTATAGAATTTCGGCAAACGGGTTGGGGATGGATCCAGCGAAGATCAAAGCAGTGGTGGACTGGGAGGCCCCCCGAACCCGTAAACAACTCCAAAGTTTCCTCGGGTTCACAAATTTTTACAGAGGATTTATAAATAATTTCGCAGAGGCGACCCTCCATCTAACAGACTTATTAAAGACCAAGGGCAAAGGCGCGCAGGCGCTAAAGGGTAACACTAGCCTGGACTGGTGGCCACAATGTCAGGCAGCATTTGAGGAACTGAAAGCTAAGTTTGTATCTGAGCCCTGCTTGATACATTCAGATGAAAATAAAAAGTTTGTGGTGCAATGTGATGCAAGCGATGTGGCCTACGCAGCCATGTTACTTCAGGAGGGGGAGGATGGAAAATTACACCCCTGTGCATATTTGTCCCAAAAGTTTACTTCCGCCGAACGAAATTGGTTGGTATGGGACAAAGAAGCCTCGGCTATAAAGCTAGTCCTAGAGAAATGGAGGCACTATCTGGAAGGGGCAAGGGAACTGTTTGAGCTCTGGACAGATCATAAAAATCTGGCAGTGTTAACTGCCAATCAAAAGCTCAACAACAAACAAATCTGGTGGGTGGGGTTTTTCCAATGTTTCAAATTCACACTCGGCCACATCCCAGGGAGGCTGAACTTCCTTGCTGATGCACTGTCCCACCTCCCGCAACACGACAGCAAGAGGGAGGAGGTGACTGACTCCCTCTTCACCCCCGCCCAATTGAGTGCTCTGGTCACTACCAGATCACAAACCCGGAAGGAGGCAGAGACTCCTGATACGTTCCATAAATCCATTAAGAAGACCCTGGCAGCTGACCCGCCAGATGATGGATTACAATTACAACTCTCTCCGGAGGGGTTGTGGTTCAAGGGGGATAAACTGTGCCTGAAAAACTGCAGGGCGAAGTGATTCAGAGGGCACATGATTCAAAGCTGGGGGGACACTTTGGCTTTGTAAAAACCATCCACTTGGTGCAACTGCAATTTTGGTGGCCCATTTCATGGATAATCCATTACATACAAATTTGTTTTATTCTACAAACACAACTTAAATTGTACTACTTGTGCTGAAGACTAATGGAAAAATCAATAGTGTTCCTATATTTGAGTATTAGGCCACAAGAAAGATACCCAGTTTCTGATCTACTAGCACATGTTTTTCTGCTAATACAGAAGGGCAGGCAGTGAAGGATCAAAATGTTTTTGTGAAGTTCTCCAAAGAGCCCAGCACATATTTTATACTGCAGAAGCACCTTTTTTTTTCCAGTTACAGAAAGCACATAACTAATGATAATAGAAGCTAGTGGGCTGCATGCATCAACACCTCTGCCCTGAACTAACAGTTTACAGTTCTGGAAGTCCAAAGAAAGTAACCTGCCTTGAAAACTGCTATTTACAGATTCCCTCACTGAAGGAAAATATGTTTGCCCTTTATATTGTACATATTTGGGGCACCACCAAAATAAATTATAGTAGTACCCCCACACTTCCAGTTAACCTGCTCTAGCACTCAAGCAGTTCTGATTCACAATCCAACCTTTACACTGCTAAATATTTGAAAACATCTGCATCTATTGCCCACATTAGGCTGTTGTAATTAATGGTCATACATTTGCTTTAAAAAGAAAAAACAGCAACACTTTAAAGGTCCACAGATTAATTGCAGCAGAAACATTTATGGACTACAGTCCACTTGACCACATGCACTTTTATCAGTGGGCTCAGCTCTAGTTTACAAAAGTATATGAAATCTTATTTAAATGGTGCTGCAAGAGTCTTACGTGTCCAAGTCTTCTTTCTACCCAGCAACCCAATATGGCTACACCCTAGGATAAAATGAATGAGAGGAAAATGACATAAACTCCACTGGGGAGAAAGACAGGATATAAATGAAATAAATGAAATGCTATATTCTGTACAGAATATAAGAACATAAGAATAAAAGAAAAGCCCTGCTGGTTCAGACCAGGGTGCCTCCACTCCAGCATCCCCACACAATGGCCAGCCAGTTCCTCTGGGCAGAGAGGTTGGGATCTTTTCCTGATGTTGCCTCTTGGCAGTTTAGTGCTTCTGTGGAGGTTCCCCTTGGTCACCATCTCCTCCAAGAATCTGTCTAAGCCCCTTTCAAAGCTGTTTATTCCTTTGGCAGCAAATTCCACATTTTAATCACTCTCTGTGTAAAGAAGTATTTACTGCCCATCAGCTTTATTAGGTGCCCTCAAGTTCTGGTATTTTGGGAGAGGGAGAAAAATTTATCTTTATCAACACTTTCCACCCCAAAAATAATTTTCATAAACCTCTATCATGTCCCCCCAACCCTGCCATCTTTTTTCTAAACTGAAAAGTCGCAGACTCTTCAGCTTTTCCAAACCCTTAAACATCTTGGTCTCTGTAGATTTTCCAGCTCTGTCTTTTTTGAGATACGGTAACTAGAACTGTACACAAGTTGCACCTTTAAGACCAACTAAGTTTTATTCAGGAAGTCTGCTCAGAACACATGAAAGCTTATATTCTAAATAAAACTCAGTTGGTCTTAAAGGTGAACTTGACTACTACTTTGTTCTATTGCTTCAGACCAACACAGCTGCCCACTTGGATCTGCATTCCAAATGAGACCAAACCATAGGTCTATACAGGAGCATTATCATATTGGCCATTTTATTTTCAATCCCTTCCCTAATAATCCCTAACATACAGTTCACCTTTTTTACAGCTGCTGCACACTGGATTGACACTGTCATTGAGATATCGGCTATATACATGGTCCTGCTCTCAGTTCCTTGTAATTTAAGACAGGAGAAGATAATAAGCCTCTTCAACCCCCAGAAGTCAAAATCAATTTTTTAAAGTGTATGAATAAATCAAATTCATTACTCTTCCCAACAACAGGGGGATAAAAGAAGGAGCTACTAATGTTGACAGTGTGTGTGTGTGGGGGGGGGAGCATTTGAGAACAGAGAGTGGGGAAAATGGCAGGGTGCAACTCCATGATATCACTTCCAGGTGCATGAGGCTGAGCCCTCCTCCTGTTTTGCTTGCAGCACTCCAAGGGGGGGGGGGCAGGAGTCCACAGTAGGCAACCTGGAAAGATTAGCTGCAAGGTTAGTAGGAATATTTGGCAGAAGTTGCAAATAATCATTTGCCCAGTTACCTGTGCTGAGTACAATCTCCACCTAAGCAAACATCTGTACACCCATCTAGAACAATTAATATTTCAGCCTAAAAGAGCAATATGGAGGAAGGTACAGAGCTGGGAAACTGGAATAAGCAACTTGAAAGCAGTACCAAGAATTTTTAAAAATTATTTTAAGGAATGGAAGAAATATGGAGGAAAGATTGGGGACAGTCCAAAATTCAGAGGGGAGCAAGATTTGTTCGCAACACTCATTAGTTTTTGTAATTCATTATCTAAAATTCTGCATTTAATTACATAGTATGCATTTGTAAGAGGAAGCATGTAAAGAGAATCCATAGGAAAACCTAAGGTGATTATTTTCCTCTCTGTGCAGGAAATCCATTTGGACAAGGAGGATTCAAACAACATTTGATATAAATAACTCCCACTGTTGGCAGAATAGTGCACACGTAGCCAATATTTGATTGACATAAGCCATGCTCTAGTTTCTAACATATTGAGGCCTGTAATTCTCAAGAGTGTGCCCCTGCCCATGGAACAGAATCTATTGCTGCAATCATTGAACACGGTAATTAATTGTGCCAGCATCACGAGGTCTATTTTTTTTTACCATATGAATCCTTTTTATTGCCTTCACTATTTTCTGTGCCCTTTCTGGAAATAAAAACAGTGTGCCCTGTTGAGAGTCTATGATTGCCTTCATGTGGAGTATCAACTGTGATGGAGACAACTGACTTTTCTGGATGTTGACCAAGAACTTGTGATCTGTAATACACTGCATGGTGATCTATGGATGCACATGGATCCCAAGTCCTCAGATGAGCTAATAATGGAACAAAGAACTTCAAAAATATTCTGGGTGCAGATGCCAGACCGAAAGGTATGGTCTTATACAGAAATGGAATTTTCCAAAGGTAAACATGTGGAAGTGACAATGTGCTGGAAAAATCAGTACATGGAAATATGCCTCGGCCGAGTCTATCAAAGCTCTCCTTTCTGTAGAAACTCTAACATAATTCTCCGTATTTCCACCTTGAAGCATCCTTACTAGGGATAGGCATAAACCTAAATTTTGTCATTAATTTGGCTGGTTCATGAGGCCTTGTTTCAGAGGGGCTCAAGTCAATGTGATCCTTGGCTGAAGGCCTGGGCCCATCTAATTGTCAACACACCTCTGTGCCATGAGAGTGGGGGACAGTGATTCCCCATAGGAAATGGCTGGGTCAGAGAGTGGAGTCTATGTCATTGTACCTATCTGAGGTCCCACCCCTTCTCAAACCCACCCTCTCCAGGCTATACCCCTCAAATCTCCAGGAATTAGCCAACCTGAAGTTGGCAACTGCTAAGTCACACTGGTAATTATAGGGGGGCTGTTGCTGAAAAGGAGTAAGCTGCCAGGCCTAGTTTAGTCATGCCAGTTAGGTGGCATCAAGCCACCCAGAGGGTGCTGCCAGGTCTAGGGTATCCAACCTCCAGGTGGAGCCTGAAAATCTCCTGGGATCACAACTGAAATCCAGACAACAGATCTCTCTCCATTTAGGAGAAATAACTGCTTTGGAGCATGGATTCTACGGCAATATATTCAGATGAAGGCTCTCCCTTTACTGCCTAGCAAAAGCCTCTGGCAACTTCCCCAATGGCCCAATCCTGGGGGGAGGAGGGAAGGAAAAGGAAAGGTCCCCTGTGCAAGCATCAGTCGTTTCCAACTCTGGGGTGACGTTGCTTTCACAATGTTTTCAAGGCAGACTTTTTACGGGGTGGTTTGCCATTGCCTTCCCCAGTCATTTACACTTTCCCCCCAGCAAGCTGGGTACTCATTTGACCAACCTTGGAAGGATGGAAGGCTGAGTAAACCTCGAGCCAGCTACCTGAAAACCTAGCTTCCACCGGGGATTGAACTCACGTCATGAGCAGAGCTTAGGACTGCAGTACTGCAGCTTTAACACTCTCCGCCACAAAAACAGGCAGCCACCATGGCCTCTGAGGAAATGCTTCATAGAATCATAGAGCTGGAAGGGATCTCCAGGGTCATCTAGCTCAACTCCCTGAACAGTGCAGGAAATTTACAAATACCCCCCACACACACACACACACCCTTCCTGATCATCTTCTCATGATCTGCCTACCTCACAGAATCAGCATTGCCGTCAGATGGCCATCTAGCTTTTGTTTAAAAGCCTTCAAGGAAGGAGAGCCCACCACCTCTCAAGGAAGCCTGTTCCACTGAGGAACTGCTCTCACTGTCAGGAAATTCTTCCTAATGTTTAGCCGGAAACTCTTCTGATTTAATTTCAACCCACTGGTTATGGACTTCTCCTTCTTATATTGTGGTACCCAAAACTGAACACAAAACTCTAAGTGAGGTCTAACCAAAGCTGAGTAAGGTGATACCATCATTTCACATGATCTGGACACTAGACGTCTGTTGATACAGCCAAAATTGGATTTGTCTTTTTAGCCACTGCATCACACTGCTGATTCACGTTCAGTGTATGGTCCATTAAGACCCTAAGATCCTTTTCATACTACTGCCAAGGCAAGTCTCCCCCATTTTATAATGATGCGTTGGATTTTTCCTACCTAAATGCAGAACTGTACATTTATCAGGGTGGATAAAAATCAATGATTTTTTTAAAATCAAAAACATCGGATTTTTAAATTTAAATCGGATTTTTTAAATAAAATGCTTTTTGAGGAAAATATATTATAATCTAAAGCTTATTCCATCATGAAATAAGGATTAGATTTTAATTCTGAAGCATAAGGCTGTATATTCATGCAATGTTTAAATTTTTTGGTAATAAATTCTATTAATCCATTCGCAATGTCATGCTCTTCCAGAGGTTTCTGTAAGATTACTGGGCAGTTTGTCTACAAGATATTATCACAGAACATAGATGTTTGGTTTTGCAGTTCTCAAAACTGTAATTTGTCAGCTCCAGGTTGACTCAGCCTTCCATCCTTCCAAGGTCGGTAAAATGAGTACCCAGCTTGCTGGGGGGAAAGTGTAGATGTCTGGGGAAAGCAATGGCAAACCACCCCGTAAAAAGTCTGCCGTGAAAACGTTGTGAAAGCAACGTCACCCTGGAGTCAGAAACGACTGGTGCTTGCACAGGGGACTACCTTTACCTTTTTTTTAAAGTGCTACTGGGCCCTTGCTCTTCATAACAGGGAAAGTTAGGAATACAAAAGGGAAAGATCTTGCAATCTGGTTCCCATGGAGCTCAAAAAATCTGTGTATCTGTGGTCAGGACAGACTCTGGCAGAAGCAGGAACTATCAAGTCAAAACACTAACCAGAGTCACATAATTGAGAGTTCTGACCAAGAGTCATGCACTGCTGAGTTCAGCAAGAGTCCAGAGGCAGACAGGGTTAGAGCAGGTCTGAGAAGCATGGTCAAGCAGGTTCAAGGGTCAATGCTAGAAATTCAAGAGTTACAAGAGGTAAACAGGATCTAGTGCAATGATTTTGATGTTGACAGTATTGTGATGAGTTCCTCTCATGGCAGAGACTTCTACCATTCCCATTTTTACACTAGGCTCACTGCTGGGTCATTAAGCTCAAGAGTGAGCTGTCCACCTGACTCATTAGCCCCAGGTGCTCCTCATAACTTGGTAACAATTGGGTGGTGAGGCATACACTTCTCTTCTCAAGGAGTTTTAGACATGCCTGCCACTTTCTGCATTCCAGTGGCTTGGGAAAAGATAGAGGCAAGGTAGCTACCTTGCAAATTTACTCCCTCGGTCATCCCAGTGTTCATCATATTGGGCAATGCACTGTTATCAGCAGCCTGTGAAATGGGGGCCACCTCTGCATCAATGACATGGCCATGGAAGTTATTAGGATCACCTAGTTCAGGCTGAAGCTGACCCATGACATGGAGAATCCCTGAGCTCCCTGAGGAGGCAGGAAAAGAACTCAATAGGGCAGACTCTCCCCTCATCAGGGATGGAAAGAGAAATCTTGTTCCTGACTCCTAGAATGATGGGAAGCAGGGGGGTTTTTTGTAGCAGGAACTCCTATTAGGCCACACACCCCTGATGCAGCCAATCCTCCAAGAGCTTGCAGGGCTCTTATTACAAGTGTAGAATCATAGTGTTGGAAGGGGCTATACACACCATCTAGTCCAACCTCCTGCTCCATGCAGGATCAGCCTAAAGCATCTCCTGACAAATAACCATCCAGCCGCATTTTGAAGACTGCCAATGATACTACACTTCATTGGCAGTCTTCAAAATGCGGTTAAAACTCTGTTGTATAACACCTACAGATGTTACCGCAACTCTGGGGCTTTGTCTTTACCATCAGAGTACTTTGATCTTAAAAATCAGCTGTCCCAGGTCATTATAAGCAAAAAGAATGATTATGCTAAACTTCAATGGGAGGAGCTATACCAGGCCATAATCTCAAAGAACTCTAAAAAACTTCTGGTCTATTGTATCAGGTGCCCATAGAGTTGATGCCCCTTCTATGTCTGCCATTTCCCCCAATGTCTGGTACCAATATTTCTTCTCTATGTTCTCCCAAAGTAAACTATACACTTCTAGACCTTTCGAACTTTCTCCGGAGTGGCCCTCTGTGACTTCTGATGAAGTTAAAGATCTAATTTGGCAATTGAAATCAGGTAAAGCTGCAGTACCAGATGTTATTCCCTCTGAAATCCTAAAGTTAGATCCAGATTGGTGGGCTACTCCGGTCATATTTATTATTTAGCTCTTCTGCTGACTTTAATTCAACTTTCCCACCTTGAATCTTTAACAATTGATTGTATGACATCACTCTTTCTTCCTCAGATTCAGCTGTTATTTTTATTACTTCTGCTGGCACTATCCAAAGTGGCTTCCTCTCATCACCATATTTCTTATATTTTATCCAAGTATTTAATAAAGTGTTTCTGATATAGTGATGAGAAAAAAACCCATCCATCTTGTGTTTCCCATAATACAAATATGCGTGCCAGCCGAATTTATTCCCATGAGCTTCCAACCTTAAAGATTTTTTATCCAACAGCATTATCCAATCCTTGATCCACGTCAAACAAACAGCATCATGATACAATCTTAAGTCCGGGAGCTGAAAGCCTCCTCTTTCTTTTGCATCTGTTAAAATTTTCATCTTAATTCTTGGTTTCTTCCCGGCCCATACAAAGTCAGAGAGCTTCTTTTGCCACTTATTGAATTGTTTGCTATCTTTCACAATCGGGATAGTTTGAAACAGATACATTATTCTTGGCTAAGTTGTATAACCATATGATATCAATAAATTGTTAAAACACAGATTGGTGGGCTACTCCGCTCGCATCTCTCTTTACTAGTATTGACAGAACAGGCATAATTCCTAAAGCCTGGCTTAATTCAATAGTGGTTCCAATTTATAAAAAAGGAGATCCCGCCATTCCAAATAATTACAGGCCGATTAGTCTCCTATCCACCACTGGTAAATTATATTCTAAGTATTTGCTGAGGAAACTTGAACAATGGATGACATGAGAAAAAATTCTTGGTCCGGAACAGCTGGGTTTTTGTAAAGGCAAAACTACTCTCGTTTATTGTAATACTTTGTCCCATCTAATTTCCAAATACACTATTGGGAAAAAGATGAAATTGTATGTAGCCTTTTTAGACTTAAAGGGAGCATTTGATTCAATTGACAGAGACCTGTTGTGGGATAAACTAGAACAAACAAGTATTGATAAAAGACTTCTTATGCTGAGACTTCCGAGGGAGGAAAATGCCGAGCTGAGCTGTCTCTCATAATGGGAGCAGGCTGGAACGTCTGTTCGGGGTAGTGGAAGGCAAATTAATGCCTACTGCCTACTTTTCTCAGTTAGAGAATAGTCCAAGACATGCTCAAAAAACTTTAAGGAGATTTACCTTGGCTAAAAGGGAGCCCCGGAGGGGACTTCTTTGAGGCTTTGAGGGGTCTCAGGAGAAGTTGCATAGTCATCATCTGCAGAAATGCCCAGAGTCATTTATTTGACATAGGGCCTTTTCACACTTACCGGTGGAAACCGGAAGGGAGTCGGTATTGTGCCGCTTGCAGTAATCCGAGACAGCGATGGGAGTTTTCATACACATGTTTTTTTCCCTGGTAGGGTTCCGTGATTGAAGCGTGATTGAAGCGAGCCATTTCACACTGTTCCGCTCTTATCTCGCTTCCACCAGCGCCAGCCGGTTTCACGCCGTTTTTCGCCCGCCGGCGCGCACGATCTCCGGCTTTTTTTTTTTTGGAACGTCAGTTTAGATCAATATAGCGATATATCGCTATATCGACCTATCAAAACAGCACCACCATAGGGATCTCAACGGAGCCTAGCCATCCCTATGGTGGTGCTGTTTTGACAGGTCGATATAGCGATATATCGCTATATTGATCTAAACTGACGTTCCAAAAAAAAAAAAAAAGCCGGAGATCGCGCACGCTGGCGGGCGAAAAACGGCGCGAAAACTGCTCCCGGGTTAGATACTGGACATTTCACACAGCACCCCATAGCGATTTCAACCCGGGAGGAGGGGTTGAAAAGTGGAAGAAGCTGCTCTTTGTTTGTGACGACTCAGGCACGCCTCACTACCGGGACAGCCGCGGGAGTGTGTGAAAAGGTGAGAGTATTCCGGTAGCAGCCAGTTACTGAATCGGGTCTGTCTGAAATGCCAGCAGAAACCCGTTACTGTTCAGTAACTGGCCAGCTGCTATACCGGAATACTTAGGCTGTGTGAAAAAGCTCATAAGCTCGTCAGGATCCTAACCGTCTTGGACATTGCTAAACATCTAAAGCTTTGAAAGACCAGTGGAAACTTGGATAATTGGAAGAAAAGGTACAGAAGATTATTTTTTCATTCCGGAGCTATTTATAGCTTAAAGGGACAAAGTTAAAAGGTGGGAAAAGAAAATATAGAGAGCTTGGAAGAAGAGGGAAGGAAGAGGTGAAATTTGGATTTTATAAATATAAAGGACAGTGTTAAAAACTGCTAAAAAGTGAGAAGGAATTTATTGTTTTGTCTAGTTGCGGTTTTGGAAGTAAAAGCAACATCGTCATACTGGAACAGACCTACAGCACATCTGAGCAAGACAGGAAATACGTCAAGTATCGTGAGATCTCCTTGTGACTTTGTGGTAACAAAAACAGGAAGTAGTGGAAAGAAAACCTACTCTAGGAATATATACCATTGAGAAACATCGGTGGCCATTGCTGGGAGGCTAAATTATAAACATTGTTATAAAAATAATTTGGGACAGTATAAATTGTTGGAATCAACTGAAAACAGGGTAAGAAGATAAGAACTATTGGTCATATTATTTGTGTGGTCCTCGGAAATTTTTAAAAGGAAAAAGAAATTGCAAGAAGTAATAAAAAGTTGCGGCCGCCATTTTGGAAAATTTAAAAAATTTAAAAATAAATATCTGGACTTTGGGAGCTCAGAGGACAGCGAAATTGGGCTTGCCGTAAAGGGCAAGTCCTACTCTTTTGAATCTGATAGTCAAAATGAAAATCGATGAGATCTAAAATTTCGTTGTTTTTTGAAGGGTTTTAAAAGTTTTAAAAATTTATATCTTGGTCTAGGAAGCTCTGAGGAAGGTGAAACTAAGTTTATTATAAAAAGCAAGCCCTAATCTTTTGAACCTGATGGTTAAATCCAAAATCTGTGAGGTTAAAATTTTTGGTGCTTTTAAATGTCTGAAGCCAAGCAGCCCCGAACAAGGGCTCTTTCATTGGAGAAGATGCAGGAACAATTGGACATGATGGGAGCCAGAATGAGAGGAGTAAGGAAGATGATAGAAGAATCGAAAGAAGAAATTATTGCAGAGATTAAAAAGGATATGGAAGATCTCAGAAAGGAAACTGGGGAAACATCTAAGAAAGTGCAGGAAGTAGAAGGAAAAATGAAAGTATATGATTCCACCTTGTTGAAAATTCAAAAAAAAGTGACAATCCATGACTGCAAATTGATGGAAACTCAGATACGTCTGAGAGGAGTACCTGAAGTGGAGGATGGTGACTTGAAAGGATATATAATAAAAATAATTGCAGAATTTTTAGATGAAGATCCTGCAGAGACTAAAAATATGTATGACTATATGTACAGAGTGAATTCACTTTTTACCAAGAAAAATAATCTACCAAGAGATGTTGTTATAAGATATATGACAAAGGAAATGGTGGGAAGGATCATGAATAAAAATTTTGGAAAGGCACTGATAGTGGGAGGCAGTAAAGTGAGAATCATGAAGGAGTTGCCAAGGCAAGTGATAAACGATAGGAGAACATAAAAAAGCTGACAGAAAAATTGAGGGACAATGGCACAAGGTTCAGATGGATTATACCTGAAGGTTTGAGCTTTGAACTCCAGGAGAAAAGAGTCACACTTACAAATGCTCAGGAGTTGCGTAGATTTTTTGAAGAAAATAAAGAATTTGCACCATGATGGATTACAAATTATTGTCTTGGAATGTTAATGGACTAAATTCACCACAAAAAAGAAGGGTAACATTTCATTGGATTAAGAAACAAAACTGTAATATAATATGTTTGCAAGAAGTACATATTAAACAAAAGGATTGTAAATTTTTATGGAATAAACAACTGGGAGTAGAATTTTTTTCACTAGCTGAACAGAAGAAAAGAGGAGTGGTAAGTGGAAAAATAGAACTGAAAACTTCTGAAGAAGTGAGTCACAAATATGATTGGTTTCAAATGCAACAAATAAAGAGCTTGGTAGAGAATGACATTAAAACTGAAGGAATAAGGAAAGAGCAAACAGAAATGGAAAAAGTTCTGCTTGGAGACAATGATAAACTAATTTCAAAAGTATACAAATTACTTTTACAATGGTCTACAGAAGATGAAGTCGTGAAATCTCAAATGATTAAATGTGCAATTAATGTAAATAAAGAAATAAAGATGGAATCTTGGGAATATCTGTGGAAGAACTCTATGAAACTCGCAACATGTCAAAGTATTAAAGAAAATTGTTTTTAAGATGATGTATAGATGGTATATAACTCCTAAAAAAATGGCAAAGATGAATAATAAGATGCCAGACAGATGTTGGAAATGTAAAAAGCATGAAGGTTCTTTCTACCATATGTGGTGGACTTGTAAAAGAGCTAAAATGTTTTGGCAGATGATTCAGCAAGAGATTTCTAAGATCTTGGGATATGAGTTTAACAAAGTTGCAGAGACTTTTCTGTTGGGACTACAAATGGAAACATTTCCAAAAGAAGATAGAACTTTTAATCTGGTACTTGCTCTCAGCCGCTAGGACATTGTATGCACAGTTGTGGAAGCAAGAAAAAATACCAGAAAAATGGGATTGGATTATGACATGCAATGAAATGGACAAATTAACAAGAATATTAAGAGACTATGATTTGGAAGTTTTTAAGACGGAGTGGAAGAAGTTCAAAAGATACGTAGAAAAAGAGTGGAAAATAAAAGGACATTGGACAATGTTTGATAATGATTAAGTTTTAAAAGAAGAATATAACTTTTGGTTTTCTTAATAGTTAAGGGTATCTTTAATATTTGGTTTTTTTAAGTAAATAACACTGGCGGGGGTCAAATGACGGGAGGAGGGGTGGGGGAAAAGTAAGATATGGCATAGATAAATTTTTCTTTTTAAGTTGTAAGATATTGATATAGATTTGCTACCATATGTTACCAATAAAATTGTTTATACACCGATAAAAGACTTCTTATGCTCATTAAAAAATTATATACTTTCAACTTTTGTCAAGTCAAATGCTCTTTATCAGGCAATCTTACGTCAAAAATCCCGTTAAGAAAGGGGCTTAAACAAGGTTGTGTGTTGGCCCCCTTTTTGTTTAACCTCTTTCTTAATGATCTTGCTCCCTTTTTGTCAGATACTGACTGCCAATGAAGGGGAGTTCATCACCTTCCTAGGCAGCTGGTTCCACCTCTGAACTACTCTGACCATAAATTTTTTTTCCCTAATATCCAGCCAGTACTTTTCTGCTTGTAATTTGAGCCCATTGCTTTGGGTTGTATCCTCGGCTGCCAAGTGGAACAGCTCCTTGCCCTCCTCTGAATGACAGCCTTTCAGATATTTAAAGAGAGAGGTCATGTCCCCCCTCAATCTCCTCTTCTCCAGACTGAACATTCCCAAGGCCCTTGGCTTTTTCTCGTAGGGATCTTCCTCCAGGCCCTTGATCATTCTCGTTGCTCTCTTCTGCACCCGCTCAATTTTGTCCACATCTTTTTTGAAGTGTGGCCTCCAGAACTGCACACAGTATTCCAGGTGTGGCGTGACCAAAGCAGCATACAGCAGAACTATAACTTCCTGTGATTTTGATGCTATAGCCCTTCTGATACAACCCTGGATTGAATTTGCTTTTTTTGCCATGGCATCACACTGACTACTCATACTTAGTTTACAGTCCACTAGTACCCCAAGATCTCTTTCGCACACACTACTTCCCAAAAATGCACCGCCCACCAGTATTTGTGCTTCACATTTTTGTGGCCCAGATGTGCACTTATCTTTGTTGAACTGCATCTTGTTCACAACCACCCACTTCTCCAGATTATTCAGATCTTGTTGAATTTTAACACTATCCTCCTGGGTGTTTGCTACTCCTCCCCATTTGGCATCATTATGAGCAGTCCTTCCACCCCTTCATACATATCATTGATTAAAATGTTGAAAATAACTGGGCCCAAAACTGAATCCTGTGGCACCCCACTGGACACTTCTCTCCAATCTGACAAAATTCCATTGACAACCACTCTTTGGGTACGGAGCCATTTTCCTATCCACCGAACTGTTCTATAGTCCAATCCACAGTCTTCCTGTTTGCCCATCAGAATGTCATGGGGAATCTCATTAAAAGCCTTACAGAAATCCAGGTAAACCACATCAACAGCATTCCCACAACCCAGTAAGTTTGTTACTTCATTAAAGAAGAAAACTAGGTTGGTCTGGCAAGACCTGTTGGAGACAAATCCATGCTGACTTCCTCAAATCACCAAGTTATCCTTCAGATGCTCACAGATCGACCCCTTTAATATCTGCTCAAATATTTCTCTACACATGAACACATGAAGCTGCCTTATACTGAATCAGACCCTCAGTCCATCAAAGTCAGTATTGTCTACTCAGACTGGCAGCGGCTCTTCCGGGGGTCTCAAGCTGAGGTTTTTCACACCTATTTGCCTGGACCCTTTTCTGTTGGAGATGCCAGGGATTGAACCTGGGACCTTCTGCTTACCAAGCAGATGCTCTACCACTGAGCCACCGTCCCTCTAGCAACAGAAGTCACACTAACCAGCCTGTAGTTTCCCTGTTCATCCTTCTTCCTTTTTTTAAAGATTGGGATAATGTTTGCTCTCTTCCAATCTTCTGGGAGAATAGCCCTGTGGTGCAGAGTGGTAAAGCTGCAGTACTGCAGTCAAACTCTCTGCTCACGACCTGAGTTCAATCCCAGTGGAAGCTGGGTTCAGGTTGCCAGCTCAGGGTTGACTCAGTCTTCCATCCTTCCGAGGTCGGTAAAATGAGTACCCAGCCTGCTGGGGGGGGGGGGGGGCGGGGAGTGTAGATGACTGGGGAAGGCGATGGCAAACCACCCTGTAAAAAGTCTGCTGTGAAAACGTCGTAATGCGACGTCCCCCCAGAGTCAGAAATGACTGGTGCTTGCACAAGGGACTACCTTCACCTTTTTACTTTAATCTTCTGGGACATCTCCAGTCCTCCAGCAGGTCTTGAAGATGATGGACAAAGGCTCTGCTAGTTCTTTAGAAAGCTCTTTGAGCACTCTCAGGTGCGCACTATCCAGCCCAGGGGATTTGTACTCATCCAGTGCAGCCAGGTGCCTCTCATTAATTTCTCTGCCCATGTCAGTGAGCCTCTCGGGCATTCTGTTAAGTCCCACCAACTTTAGATGGGCACAAATTCTTCAGGGGGAAAAACGAGGCAAAAAGTCATTAAACCTATCTGCTTTTTCCCTGTCCTCCATCAGAGTTTTTCCTTTTACTGCCAACAACCGTCCAATTGCCTCCTTTACTTTGCATTTGCTTCTCACATATCTGAAGAAATTTTTCTTCTTGTAGCAAGACCTCCTAGCCAGACCGAACTCATAGCTTTGGCCTCTCTGATTGCTGATCTGTAGTACCTAATAACCCTCATATAATCTTTTTTAGAGGTCAGTCCTCTCATTTTCCTAAACATTTCCTTTTTCTCTCTTAGCGTATTTTGGAGCTCTCTGTTCATCCATATCGGTTTCTTGGATCCCTTACCATGTTTCTGTCTTGCTGTAATAGTGAGGCTTGAGCTTGCAAAAGCTCATTTGAGAAAAACCCACCCTTCGCTTGTTCCTTTCCCTTCCAGTACCCTTTCCCATGGAACAACCCACATCAAGACTTGGAGCTCATCAAAGATAGCCCTTGTAATGAAGGTTGCCACTCCTGGAACCCCCCCGGATAAGGCTCTTCCATCCAGCTGTGGGATATCTGCTGCAAAACGAAGGAAACGCCTTATTCAAAATAACACAGTCTTCTTTATTTGGTAATTTCCAAGAACCAAGGGAGGAGGGAGGAATGCAAGAAGTCAAAATAACCATACTTAATCCATGTAAGCTTCACGATAGTTACCACCATAACAGTTCCAAGCGTTCAGCAAATTCCTCACTCCAGCTTCTGGGGAGAGCCTTTTCTGACAATAAAAATAAGATAAATTACAGATATCTCACAGGCATCTCACAGGCAGCAGCTGCAACTAAAGCACTGCCTCCTCTCTGTCAGAACTGGTAACTTTCCTATGTGCTGTTAGCCTATGTGACTCCATATTGTAACCAAACACTAACCCATGCAACCTTGTTCCAGCAACTAACAAACATTTCTGTGCATTTCAAACAAACTGTGATCACTGAAGGGTGACAGATAGCCTCTGGTCAACATCTGCAGGTGGCTCTTTGAAGCCGAGCCGGTCAGACTCTCTCAGCAGGACTCCATCCTCCCTTACTGATAACAAACCCTGGGAAACAGACCGTTGTCTCTGGCCATGTGAAAGATTGTTTTATTGTTGTCACCAGAACCACATAAAGTGTATCCAATGCTAACTTTCGGCATCAGTGTTATCCTGTACCTTCAGCTCTGTAGTTCCCAATAAACGCCTATACTTTGCAACAAGTTCTGGGCCTCGTTTGGAGTTCTTCCAGTTCTGACATTATAACACTGATCCCTTTGTTTTGGGACTTATCCGAACTGGCAACCTGGCTGGATGGCAGCAAAGGCTCCAGACAACGGAGAGCCCCCTACCCCAGTAGAAGACAGACCGTTAGAGCCCGGAGTGAACGCGGTGAGACGCAAGATCCGCGACCCGGCTCACTTCTCGACGGACGTCTTCCCCTCTCGGAGTTGTAGCCCGAGAAAGTCCACCAAGCTAATGGACGCGGTGGACGAGAGATACCGGGTGCTCGCCGACGGAGACGAGGGCCGAGACCCTGGGACCGGGGACCCCGCGCAAGCGCTCCGGAACGAACTGTTCCAGTGGGTGAGAGAGATACACAACCAGGTCCATGAGACCCGCGTCATGATGACAGAAGAGATGCAACTGCAGCTGGGCGCACTCCGAGACCAGATCCGCGCCCTACAGGGAGCCGTGCCGGTAGGGCCGGCTGGGCCACCTGGCGGGGGTCCCATACCGCCGGGGCTGCCCGATGCGGGGGCCCCTGCAGCGCCAATTGATGGAGCGCCAGGGCAACCCGCGGTACCCCCCCCCCGACAAAGGAGGGGGGCCGCTTAGGCCACCCGCACCAGCACCCCAGGCCCCGGCCGCCCCAGCCGCACCGGCAGCCCCGGTCGCGCCGGCGGCCCCAGCCGCATCAGCAGCACCCGCCGCGCCGGCGGCACCGGTCGCACCCGCAGCACCGGCCGCGCCGGCGGCCCCGGGCGCGCCCGCGGCCCCAATCCCGCCACCGGCCCCTCCTGCCGCCCCAGGAGGAGGGGACGGCGGGAGACTGCACGAGTTGCAGATCACGTTCGACGGGGACGGGGACGAAGTGGAATACTTCACCATCCAGTGCAACAGCTTCTTTACACACTGGGGGGCCGGTTACCCAACGGAAGCCAGCCAGGTGGACCACATCGCGTCCCGACTAAAAGGGGCCGCGAGGAAATGGTACGTGGGGCTGTACACCGGGCGGAAACCCGAACTAGCCATGGTGGCGGAATTCCTCCAGGCGATGCTACGGCAGTACGGGGACCCCCTAAGGGAGGAGAAGGCCACCGAAGCCCTCCAGCGAATCGAGCAGGGGAACCGCACAACCCGAGACTACGCTACCGAGTTCATGGCCCACTGCACGGCGGTGAGGGGCTGGAGCGAGCTGATGAAGTGCTCGGCGTTCAAGAACGGGCTGAACGCGAACATACTAGACTTGTGCTACCACCAGGGGAGACCCGACACCCTAGTGGGGTGGATCCAGCTGGCGTGCGAGGTGGAGACGAACCTGCAACATGTCGGGATGCGTCGGCAGCAACAACTGGTGAAGAGGGGTGGAAAAGCAACCCCCGCCGCACCCAAGTCCGAGGCTAAGAGGCCGCTGGCGACCTCCACACCAAGCGGCGGCGGCCGCCGATGCTTCAGGTGTGGAGACCCGGGGCACCTCGCCGCCAATTGCCCCGCAAAGGCGCCGCCGGCCACCCCGCCGCCAAAGCCGTTCACGGGCACCCCGAAGAAAGGAGGGGCCCGAGCCAAAGAGCCCAGTCGGGGCGCCGTCGCCGCATCCATGGCGATTGACGAGGAAACTATAACCATCGGTGAGTAGAGTGAGGAGTCGTGGGACCCCGAGTCGACGGGAAACGACAGCGACCTGCTTTAATAGGTGCCGCAAAGCAGGTCCAGGAAGCGCCGGCACCGATGACGGTGAGAATTACTGGGGAACTTTTGTTTATGGCTGTGACTTTACTGAACCCCCGCCTAAAGCGCTTTATGCACACCAGAGCCCTAATTGACTCGGGGTGTACTAGAGACATCATGTCCCCCCGCCTAGTGGAAGCATTTGGGCTAACCAAGTCCCCCCTGCCCCGCCCGATCCAGTTCGAGCAGATGGAAGGGTCAGTGATGAAGGGAGAGCCGTGCACCGAGGAGACGCAGGTGGTGCCGGTGGGGACTGAGGACCACTGGGGGATAGAGGTGTTTGTAGTTGCCCCCTCCTCCTCGTTCGACCTGGTAGTAGGGGCGGGCTGGTTAGCAAGGCACCAACCAGACATACAGTGGGAAGCCCAGATCGTGCGCTTCCCGGACTGGCGGTGCGAGCACCATCATTGGCGGGGGGAGTGGGGGCCCAAAGCCCCGCCGCAAAACGAGCGGCTATGCCTAACCATAGAGGAAGTGAGATCGATCCCCAAGGAATACTGGGACCTAAAAAAGGCTTTTAGTGAACAGGAAGCGGATGAACTACCCCCCCACCGCCCCACCGATTGCGCCATCGAGCTAATACACGGGCAGGAACTACCGAAGGCTAAACTTTACTCGATGGGCTGGGCGGAGAAGGCAGAGCTAAAAAAATTCATAGACAAAAACTTGAAGTGGGGTTTTATCCGGCCGGCCACGGCCCCCCATGCCACCCCCGTGCTATTCCGCAAGAAGAAGGATGGAAGTTTGAGACTTTGCACAGATTTCCGCGGGATAAACGGGATTTCAATGTCAAATGCCTACCCGATCCCGCTGATAAAAGATTTACTAAGTACAGTAGCAGAGGGTAAAGTGTTCACCAAACTCGACCTCCGTGATGCGTATTTCCGCATCCGGATTAAGGAGGGGGACGAGTGGAAAACGGCGTTTAATACGCCGATGGGGCAATTCGAATACTTGGTGATGCCGTTTGGGCTGCAAGGCGCGCCGGGGGTGTTCATGAATTTTATCAATGAAGTGCTCCGAAAATACTTGTACAAGGGGGTGGTGGTTTACCTGGATGACATCATTATTTACTCGAAATACATTGAATCACATGTACCACTCGTCAGAAAAGTGTTAACTACTCTGTATCAAAACAAATTGTATGCTAAGCTAACGAAATGTGAATTTCACAAGTCGGAACTAGACTACCTGGGGTTCAGAGTGTCAGGGGAGGGGTTAGCGATGGACCCCGTGAAAATACAAGCCGTTCTAGATTGGGAACCGCCCCGAACCCGACAGCAGCTACAATCTTTCCTCGGGTTCGCAAATTTTTACCGCGGGTTCATCAAAGGGTTTGCCCAGGTCATGTTACCCCTCACTGAACTCCTCAAAACCAAGGGGAAAGGGGAAGAGGCAAAAAAACCGGGGGCGCGCCTCTCTTGGTCCCCCAAGTGCCAGCGCGCCTTTGACGAGCTGAAAAGGCTGTTCACGAGTGAACCAGTACTAGCCCACCCCAATGAGCTAAAACCGTTCTTGGTGCAATGCGACGCTTCCGAGGTCGCGGTGGGGGCAATATTGATGCAACGGGACGACGAGGGGGGGGGGGCTCCAGCCGTGTGCGTATATTTCCCACAAGTTCTCCAATGAACAAAGGAACTGGTCAGTGTGGGATAAACAGGCTTTTGCGGTCACGTACGCCCTCAAAACCTGGCGGTCGTGGCTAGAGGGAGCCCGAGTCCCGTTCGAAATCTGGACAGACCACAAAAACCTAGAGGCACTAACCGGGCGGCGCAAACTAACGGCCAAACAAATAAGATGGGCGGGATTTTTCGCCAAATTTGACTTTGTGCTGAAGCACATCCCCGGCACCAAGAATTTTCTGGCCGACGCGCTCTCGCGCATGCCCCAACATGACAGTCAAAGAGAGGAAGTGATAGACTCCCTCGTTCCACCCACACAAGTGGCAGGAGGGGTCACCACCAGATCGGGGAAAACCACAGGGGTCCCGGAACCGAAAGAAAAGGAACGCTTCGTGGCCGAGACGGAGGCGGGGGAACGGCCCGAAGGAGTGGAGAAGGGGGGCTCTGGTACCACAACGGGAAAATCTACGTGCCCAAGAGCCTACGGAAGGAGGTGCTAGAGCAATGCCACTCAGGCCGCTTAGCAGGGCACTTTGGCTACGTAAAGACGCTAAACCTGATCACCAGACAATTTTGGTGGCCCCAGATGAAAAAAGACGTGTCGGAGTTTGTAAGCTCCTGCTCGACATGTGTCATGGCCAAATGACGGGGGGGGGGGGGGAACCGCCAGGCCACTTAGTCCCCTTGCCAACTGCGACCCGACCATGGGCGGTGGTTTCGATGGACTTTATAGTCGAACTCCCCCCCTCTCAAGGGAAAACGGTGATACTAGTGGTGGTAGATACTTTTTCCAAACAAGCGCACTTAATTCCGTGCAAACAACTCCCCACCGCCAAGAAATTAGCCCACCTATTTTTCAATCACGTGGTACGCCTCCACTCGTTCCCTGATAAGGTCATTAGCGACCGCGGGCCACAATTCATTGCCAACTTCTGGCGGGAGTTTTGCAAGATCACGGGGATAGAGCAGGGACTCAGCTCAGCCTACCACCCACAGACGGACGGACAGACGGAGAGGGTGAACGGGCTTCTCGAACAATATCTCAGGTGCTACGTCAACTTCCAGCAGTCGAATTGGGTGGAGCTACTAGCTTTTGCCGAGTATGGGTATAACAACAGTCTACATAGCTCCACAAAAACTTCCCCATTTCAGATAGTAAATGGCTATGAGGGCAAACCATTCCCCCACCTTCCCCTACCTGCAGGGGAGCCCAAACAAACATCCTGTCAACAATATTGGGAAGGGGTTCGGAAAGGGTGGGAAGTGATCCAAGAAAACCTGGAAAGGGCCAAGGAAGAATACAAATGGCAGTTTGACAAAAAGCACTCCCTCCAGTGGGAGTTTAAAGAGGGGGAGAAGGTCTTTCTGTCAACCAAGAACCTCCCCCTGCCGCAGGCTTGCCGTAAACTGGCCTACAAATACTTGGGTCCCTTTACAATAAAACGAGTGATTAAAAGCGTGACGGTGGAGCTAGAACTACCAAAACTGTTGAGTAAGATCCACCCTGTTTTTCATTGCAGCCTTCTTCGCAAAGATCCTGGGGCTACATCCTGGCACCCTCGCCCTCCCGAGCCACCTCCTACGCGAGTGAAGGGCCAGAGCCACCATGAGGTCCAGGAGATTCTGGACTCAAAGGTCCAACGGGGGGTCCTGTACTACTTAATCCGCTGGAAGTACTTCCCTCCGAGCTGTGACAAATGGGTCAAAGCTAGCGATGTGTCTGCGCCACAATTGCTTAAGAAATTCCACCTGCTGTACCCACACAAACCCAGGGCGAGAGCTTAGGGGGGGGCAGTATGTCAGAACTGGTAACTTTCCTATGTGCTGTTAGCCTATGTGACTCCATATTGTAACCAAACACTAACCCATGCAACCTTGTTCCAGCAACTAACAAACATTTCTGTGCATTTCAAACAAACTGTGATCACTGAAGGGTGACAGATAGCCTCTGGTCAACATCTGCAGGTGGCTCTTTGAAGCCGAGCCGGTCAGACTCTCTCAGCAGGACTCCATCCTCCCTTACTGATAACAAACCCTGGGAAACAGACCGTTGTCTCTGGCCGTGTGAAAGATTGTTTTATTGTTGTCACCAGAACCGCATAAAGTGTAACCAATGCTAACTTTCGGCATCAGTGTTATCCTGTACCTTCAGCTCTGTAGTTCCCAATAAACGCCTATACTTTGCAACAAGTTCTGGGCCTCGTTTGCAGTTCTTCCAGTTCTGACACTCTCCCCCAAATTCTACTCTGGCTCTGAGGGCTTGGCTCTCCAGCTCACAACTTGCCTCTTAGGCGACCTCAGGCTTAATTTACTGCAGCTATCAGCTCTATCCTGCAAGGGTAAAGATTCAGCCTAACTTAACCCACTGCAGGGCCAAAGAGGAGGAATCTTAGAAGGCTTGCATCTGCTGTCACAACATTCTTTATCCTTTACAGCCCTATGAAAATCTAACCTACAAGTCTGGCTATGAATCTCCTTGCCACTCCTCCACCCCCAGAGAAATTCTAGGAGCACATGGTCACGTCCCCCTAAAGTCCCCACCACCTTCACCCCATCTACCAATTCTTCCTTGTTGGTAAATATTAAGTCTAGAACAGCTGAGACTCCAGTGCAGGGGTGTCAAACATGCAGCCTGAGGGCCAGATGTGGCCCACAGAGGGCTCCAATCAGGCCCTCCAGCAACTGGCTGAAGTCTGCTTCATTTTAACCTGCCTGCTGTGTTTGGTCGCCATTTTGTGTTTCTCCCCAGCAATCAGTCAGCTAGCAAAGCAGCCTTTCTTGGCTCCTTTTCCCAAAGGGAGGAGGAGAAAGAGGGAGCCTTAGCCAATGAAAGAGCCCGGCTCTATAGTTCTGCTGGGTGATTAAGTTTGCCAGACTCAATTAACCACCCTGCAGAGCTACTGAGCCAAGCCTCCCTTCCTTCCTTGCTGAGGCTCCTCCCTCTCCTTGTGCCCTGGGGGAAGGAGGAAAAGAGCCAAGAGCTTCCTTTGCCCAGTCTCCACCATCGGGAGAAATACCAAGAAAGCACTTTTAAGACTAGCAACGTTTCATTGAAGGTATGAGCTTTTTGCCATGCTACAGAGAGAGAGAGTTTGGTTGGACTTGTTATGGGCACAACTGGTTTCCCCTCCTCTTTTTCCTATATTCATGCCCTCCAGTCTTTCTCAATAGGAAAGCATGTGAACTGTTTAAAAGAGCAATAACAACAAGACAGGGTTAGGCTGAGTATGTCCAGCGCAAGTTTACTTAACACATTTTCCTTGATTTTTCTTTCACATTTTCCTTTGATTGGTGATCTTGGACTTAGACTTCCCAGATAGTAGGCTGATCCTGACCACTGTTCATGGCTGTCTCTCTGTTCTTGCACTGCCACATAGGAGTTGTAGTTATTTTTCTGGGGAAGGCTATAGTTTTGTAGACAAGCACACAGCCCTCAGTCTGTGCCATGGTGCCTTCACATAATCTTGACCAGCACATGAAGCAACTTATGTACAAAAGCTCACAATGCCCAGCTGCTTCATGTTTTTCTCTGGGTCTGAGGCTCAAAGCATTGACTATGAGATCTTTGTAATGAATGTCTATAAATCAAAAGTAGGTTTGCAACTTACAGATGTGCACACTTGAACAACATTTGAACAGCACATTCAAGATTGGTACAGCACAGACATTGTCTGCAGTTTTTGATGCAATAATTCTTAGCAAGAAATGACATTTATCAGACTATAAAACAAAATATTGCAAGAGTGCTAATGTTTTAAGTAAAAAAAATTGTGTTTGTCTGCGCCCCCTTTATACAGTTTATATGTCCTCTGCCTGGCATTACATTTATGACACACATGGCCCGGCCTGACAAGGTCTCATTTATGTCAAATCTGGACCTCATAACAAATGAGTTCGACACCCCTGCCCTAGTGGCTTCTTCCACTAATTAAGTTATCAGCCAAGCAGGTAGGGAAGTTGTGTGATTCCTGCCACCTTGTCGAGCTTGTCTCCCAGTATAAATCAGGGAAGTTGAAGTCACCCATAATTATAACGTTCTGATGTCTGGCTACACTATTCATCTGTTCAAAGACGGCAGTGTCCAAATTCTCTCCCTGGTCAGGCGGTCTGTAGCAGACTCCAACCACAATACCATTTGTCCTTTCTCCCCTAATTTTCACTCATATACTTTCCACTGGACTATCAACCACATTCTCCAGAATTTCTTGACAATCAAGCCCCCTCCTCACATACATCGCCCCTCCACCTCCTCTTCTGCCCTCCACCAAGTCTCAGTAATTCCTACTGTATCATAACCCTCTGTTTGCAAGTGAAGCTCAAGCTCACGCTCAGGGCCTACTGTACCTGGCCTACTATAAGTTTTTGGAGTATTGACTACATCAGAGATGTGTCGCCTAATATGCAAAGGAGTTCCTGCTACAAAAAAGCCCAAATGTGCTAGGATTTCATTTCAAATGAAAACATGCAGATTAATAGCACAGGCCAGGAAGATTTTTTTTTTAATAACAGGTCCTCTAATTTTACCTGGGGTGCTGCTCTTGTAATTGTGATATGTAGTCTGTAGCCATTGCAGAAATATGCAACCTGTAAGAGGTTGCTCATAGAAATGTCTGTAAATATTCACTCTGAACCACTGGATACTGCATAAGAACCCTATAAACTTGCTCTTTAATCAAGCCCAAATACAAAACATATTCACAGATGTATATCCATCATGAACATCCAAATGCACACCTCTAAGCTACACAAAGATAGAAAAAAAATCTGAATTGATATTCTTTAATATTATATCTTAGCAAACCTAAGGCCACAGTAGAAACACTGTTCCTATACATGTGAAATAATGGGGTAAAAATGTACATGATTTTTCTTTCCCCATTTTATCCCTGCAAAAACACTGCAAGGTAGGCTAATCTGAGACACAGTGACTGGCTCAGGATGTCAAGTCCACATGTCTTGCAATAACGAGATCCTTTGCATTTTCAAAAAGATTCATTTATTGTAGAGAGTGAGACATCTCACCAAGTCAATGTGAAGATTGGATAACAAAAGCAGAGCAAGCATTATATAGATGAGCACTAGCCATTAATGACTGGTGCGCATCTTTCAAACCTAAAGGCTACAGGGTTAGAATAACATTGCTAGTCTATTACAAAGCGCACAGAAACTGATAAGAAACCTGGGAAAATAAAGGGAGGGTTAGAAGCTTTGCCATCTTGTATTCTTCCAAAGACACAACACAGGAATGAACCATAAAACAAGAGTTACTGCTGTAAGCCAGATAGGATAACAGACAGGGGACTTGACACAGGATCACCTAGAAAATTTCACAGCAGTGTGGGGATTTGAACCTGAAAGTCACAGAACCATATCTGACACGCAACACTACATCTCTACATGTACTGTATATGTAAATACAACCCTGATCCTATCAGCTCCTTAAATATCCATTAAACACTCTCCACATCACATTGATTAAAAAGATATTCTTTGCCCAAGACAATACTTTATCCACTCCACAAAAAAGAACAAAGCATCCTACACAGTTCAAGCACTTTAACAGCACAATCCTAAGGGGAGCCCCTGAAAGCCTGTTGGAAAAGAACTAAGCCACACGGCTGTGTAAGTTGCAGTTACACCCGCAGAAGACAACATGTGCTCCACTCGGTCAGCTGTTCCTGCCCTACTCTCGAAGCGGAGCATTGTGCCCTGCAAGACTTTCAAAATTCCACCTTGGATATTGTCCCTCTTGGTTCCAGTGCAATAAAACCTTTGATGTGCCCCTATTTTGTGTCTCCTGCTTGATGGCTGCTTCACACTTCTCTCTGCCACTCTGTCTGTGAGCTCCCCAGCAATATTAATGCCAGTTCTAAACATGACATTTACTTTAATCTATGACACAGAGCAAAACTGAGTTAAAATTTATTTGTTCAACAAAGTTCATTTTGTTTTAAAGCTTGCCTGCCCCACCTTTTTGTCTAGAGAAAGAGACAATTAACTCCCAGTCCATCTACCAGAGCTGTCAAGCTAACATATGGTCACAAACTTGATCCAATTTAAAGTATGTTCACCTTGAGGGCAGATGAGGATTTTCTTATTAGATCAGCGAATGCTGTCACTCTGGCTCTAGCAACTCATGGATCACAGGAGTATTCCAGCAAGCTTTTCTAGAAACTGCCATATATTGGCCATTGGCTAGGATTTTAAAATATAGATGGTTCTTCAAATGTGCTGATAGATTGTGAATCCTACAATCCATGCTGTGTTTGGAAAGTTTAAGAACTTTTTGCACAATGTGATAGAAGGCTGACAGTACAATCCTAAAGAGACTTACTCCAGTCTAAGCCCATTAAAATGAATAGTGACTGGTGTAACTCTTTTTAGGATTGCACTGTGAGTGTTTCTGGTCATCAACACATGCCCAGAAGCAAAGAAAGGCATGGCTGTCACCTCCCCTCCCCTCCATCAAGTGGGAAACTAAGAAAAAGGAACAGAACAGAGTCCAGTGTCACCTTTAAGACCAAAGAGATTTTATTCACCGTATGAGCTTCCATGTGCACATAAACTTTCTCAGATCTAAACACATCAGCTTAGCAGTTTATCAGTTTAAATCATTTGTATCTTGCCTTGTCTCCTCAATTCATGGCAGATAATGCAACAAAACAGGTTGTAAGGTCACAAAATATGCCAATCTTAATAGCAAATTTAAAACAAAGATTAAAAAACACAAATTACCAAGTAAAAGGCACTTCATGTTAAAACAAACAGAACTGAAACACAGCCAAAACTGCAGAAACAACTTACCTTCCACAAAAATGCTCTCTAGAATAGAACTGCAGCATGACTTCCTAAATGCAGCAAGTGACCCCATTCTGACAGGCCATTCCAAATGGCTGAGCCTATCAGGGAAAAGAGCCCCTTTTAGGGTCTAAAGGCACTGTAGAAGACACCCCAAGAACGGCTGTGCTAGTGGGAGCACACGGTTTCCACCAGCTCAGCGTGGAGCTGGCTTCTTGTGTGGAGAAGCCATCCCAGCCAGGATCTGCATGACGTGGGGCAAAATCTCCCCGCAGCACAGCAGATCCTGGGGCTGGCTTCTCCTGTTTTAAACCAGGCTACAGGAGACATCAAACCAGCCCCAGGATCAGGCAGGCTTTAAAAAAAAACAAAACAGGAGCAGGAAGGGTTGCATCTGCTTAGTTCTTGTGTGCCCTTCTTACACACCCAAAGAAATGCTGATTGCCACTTTGGGGTCTGGAAGCAATTTCTCTCCAGGCCAATTTGGGCAGAGATCCTGCAGGGGGGGGGTTAAGCCATCTTCTGGGTATGGAGCAGGGGTAACTGGAGGTGTGGGGTATTTATGGATTCCCTGCATTGTGCAGAGGAATGGACTAGATGACCCTGGAGGTCCCTTCCAACTCTATGACTCAGCGCATGCTGAACTATCCATCATTAAAGGTAGCCTGCGCAGAGACAGATTTACACCTTCAATTGTGTCCTCTGAAACATATGAATAAATTTCTATTTTGAAATTCTGTGTTCCATTCAAATATAAAAGCAGAGCTCGTCTGCCATATATAGTGTATGCCATCATTCTTTTTGATGAGGTAGTTGCTGAATGAAAAAAGATTGGGAGGTTGATGTCCTGACTCAGATGGAATTTTGAGACTCTCTTGGGGTGAAATTCCAGGTGTGGTCTCAATATGACTTCATGTACGTGAAACTTTAGGAAGAGAGGGTCACAACAGAGAGAGCTCAGTTCCCCAACCCTTTTGGCAGATGTGATGGCTACTAGAAATGCCATCTTACACCTCCATTGAGGTATGGGGTGAACAATCACAGGATACAAATTTAAGAAACCGTTTAGATTCTCCAACAGAGAATACAATGGAATACAATGGAACCATTCACTAACTAGTGGAAGGCCAAAACTGCAACTATATGAACTCTGATCTATGAGGTCAATAGGCCTTCATCTTTCTGATAAAGAATCATAGAATCATAGTGTTGGAAGGGACCTCCAGGGTCATCTAGTACGACCCCCTGCACAATGCAGGAAACTCACAAATACCTCCCCCTAAATTCACAGCATCTTCATTACTGTCAGATGGCCGTATAGCCTCTGTTTAAAAACCGCCAAGGAAGGAGAGTCCACCACCTTCCAAGGAAGCCTGTTCCACTGAAGAACTGCTCTGTCAGGAAGTTCTTCCTAATGTTGAGCCAGAAACTCTTTTATTTTATTTATTTGATTTATATCCCGCCCTCCCTGCCGAAGCAGGCTCAGGGCGGCTCACAACATAAAAACCACAATAGCAAAAACAATACATGTTATAAATCATATGTTCTATAAAATTAGTCATTCAACAGTTAAAACAATCAGCATTTGGTTTGGTGCTGAAATCTTAATATTGCATGTTATTCAATGGTTGTAATATTATTATCAATAGTCTTCTTCATAGTTGTAATATTATTTTTACAAAATAATAAATATTTTTACAAAATCTTCAAATCTTTTGATTTGATTTCAATCCACTGGTTCTGGTCCTACCTTCTGGGGCCACAGAAAACAATTCCACACCATCCTCTATATGACAGCCCTTCGAGTACTTGAAGGTGATTCTATCACCTCTCAGCTGCCTCCTCTCCATGTTAAACATCCCCAGCTCCTTCAACCTTTCCTCATAGAAAAGCAGGTATTCAAATATCTTAAAGAGTACAGGTTTTAGGGTGAAGCCTATGGTTACTTGGTCATATGGAGAACTCTTTCCATCTTTAGTCATAGGACTTTTTTATGGAGGGCTTACAAGCTGCCGTCATCACTTCAGCAACCCTGGATGTCATAAGAGATTGAGGCTGACCCACCAAGCTTTCAAGTCCAGCCTCAGATCCTGGTGACACAAGGGGACTAATTGAAGGTCAGCCTCTCCTGGGAAGCTTCCAAACACACGTTTGGACAATTTCCAAAGTAGTAGAAACGTGGTCTATCTTGGCCAATTTGGTACTGCTAGTAAGCAGCTGGCCCTGTCTGCATTCAGTTAGGCTATGGCCTTGTGGAGAATTCCAAAAGGGGGAAACACATAAAACAGGTGCCCATGCAGCTCCTAGCAAGCCACAGTCCACAGCTGCTCTGGAGCAGAAAAACTGGCATTTTTTGGTTGACCGTTGTAGCAAAAAGATCTGTCTGGAAAAAACCCAGTCTGGGTAAAGACTGGATAAACGTAGTGATCTGTGATTAACTATTCGTGTGAGTCAGTTACATCTCTGCTGAGGATGCCTGACATGGTGTTGCATTGTTCGGTTATATGAATGGCTGTGAGATGCACTTTGTGTTGTATCGCCCAGTGCCATATGTGATGTGCCTCTGCGCATAGTCATATGGACCCCGTACCCCTTGGCTGTTTATATAAAATTTGGCTGCCACATTGTCTGTAGCCAATAGCACTCATCGTCATAGGAAGTCTGCAAAGGAATGAAGAGCATTTCTTCATAACTTCAAAGACATTAATATGTAGTTTGGACTGTCTCTCAGACCACAGGCCCTGTACTGTGTGGGGCCGCAATATGCACCCCAACCCATTAGGGAGGCATCTGTAAAGACCTGCAAGGCTTGTGTACTTACTGGGATGCCCAAGAGAAGGCGTGAAGTAAAAGCCCATCAGGCCAAGGATTTTAGAATTGGTCTGGGGATCGATATCCTCACCCATGGTGCATGAGAGGCAGAATGATATTGCTGAATAAATCAGTTTTGGATGAGTTTTATGAATAGCCTAGCATGAAGAGTGATGACGGTAACGGAAGCCATATATCCCCATAACTTTTTGTTGCTTTTAACAGACTGGAACCTGCACAGCAGGAATGTTTGAACTAGCATTTTAATGTGTTCATCTCTCGATGGTGGTAGGAACGCTCTTACCTTCTTGCAATCCAGGTTTGCCCCAATGAATTCTATGAATTAAGTAGGATTAAACTGCAATTTTTCCCATACTGATAAGGAAACCCAGTTCATTCAGTGTGTGTACAGCACATTTCAGATTAGTGTTGAGAAGCCAGTTGTCTTAAGAGTACAGTCTTGTAGCCTTAAATAGGAGACATACATTTCTACATTTCATGAATATTCTTGGTCCTGATACCAAACCAAATGGCAGCACCATATATCCATAGACAATAAGGAATCTCAGGTACCTCATACAAGCTGTATGAACAGATATATGAAAATAAGCATCCTTTAGATCAGTAATAGCAAACCATAGATCCGGAGCAAGTAATGGTATGACTTCCTGTAATGAGAGCACCCTCTATTCAATGCTCTGAAGTCTAAAATGGGCCTTTTCCCACCTCTTTTGTTTGTGTGAAATATCTAAAAAAAAAATGCCTTGGGATCAGAATCTGGGGGCACCCTAGCAATGGTGCCCTTGTGAAATAGGGCGCCGACCTCTTGAGTGAGAATTGGTGCAGTGTGTGGTGAAACAGTGGCAGTGAGGCAAGGAGTAACTGTGCTTTATTATAGATAAAACCTGTAATTGACAACCAGAAATCATAAGATGCAAACAAATCTGTTTAGGTATACCCCCTCCCTGGATAGTAAGGGGAGTTCAAAGCCCTGGGTTGTTGGTCTCTGGGGGGCCTGGGAAGGTGGTTTGTTTCTAGGTCTATTTTGCCTTCTGCCCTGAGCCTGTTGGGGGTAAGGAAGCCTGGAGGGTGGTTGATACAACCAAGTTTGGTATACGTACTCCAAATATCTAAAAGGATCTTGCATACTGGAACTTACGTGAGGCTCTTAGCCAATAATATGTATTGTTGGCTGGCTCCAGAGGTGATCATTTTGTAGTATGTTTATATTTTCATATGAGTTCTAGGACCTCATCAATTTGATCATTTTATAGTTCCTTCCCTCAGAGGGCAGGTTTTTTATTTTGGCCCTGGTAGAATGGCTGATGACCTTAACCATGAATATCACCTCATCACTAAGCCTACCAGGGCATTTTTTAAGCAGGAATGCACAAGAATGCAGCTCTGGCTAGCTTGGTGCCACAGGGTGTGCCCTAATATGCAAATGAGTTCCCACTGGGCTTTTTCTACAAAAAAGTCCTGTGTGAAACACTGTGGCATCACAGGACATGGCCTAATATGCAAATAAGTTCCTGCTGGAATTTTTCTACAAAAAGAGCTCTGGGATCTACTATGACAATATCATGCTGAAAGGCATGCAGCTGTTTCTTCCCAAGCTTTTGGCCTTCTATAATTAAAGTTTTTGCCAACATTTTTTTTGTCATCTGCTAGTGGATCTACAAATTGAGTCATTCTATCCCAGAGTAGCATTCGGTAATGGCCCATTATGGCCCATTATGGCTGTGAAATTCATCACCCATTACTCCTGAAGAGTAGACTTTCCATCCTGTGAAGTCAAGTTTCCTGCTCTTTGTCCATAGGCATGGAACAGGTAGCAGGGCTGGGAAAGCTCTCCTGAGACCTTGGAAAGCCATTGTCAGAGTATGTATTACTGAATTAAAGAGACCAATGCTCTGTCTGATTCAGTATCAAGTCATGTTTTGTTCGTGAAGTTTCACAACAATCATATGGCTGTAACCATCAAACTCCCAATCCCTGTCAAAAAGGAAGAGGGAAAGCCACAGAGTTAGTAGCAAACTTGCATGCTAACTTGAAAAGTGAATGTTATGTCATCAGTAGATATAAATCAATCCAATAGAAAGGCTATGCTGTTTACAAAGCAACCATAACATGCTATTAGTTGTAACTAATTTATAGGTCTTTACATCTGGATAGAATAAAACCTTGTAGAAGTCTCAAAGGGGTCTGTTGAAGAATAAATGCTAGGGCCAGCATGAAGTAACAGAGCTTTGTTTTGGGGAAAATGTGCTAAGAGAGATAATCAGGAAGGAACAAAACAGGCCAGCGTCATCCAAATGAAATGAAACCAAGGCCAAACTGGTTTCATGAAATGAAACCAAGGCCATTCATAACCAAATGAAACCAAGGCCAAACTGTGAAAGGGAAGAGTATTCCACCTGATAAGTTTAATTCCCTCCCCCTTCTGACAATTTCTGTACCCTTTTGTGAAAGGACACAAGTCTAGAGAAGTGGAAACATGTTGAAGCATTTCTACACCACAATCCAGCAACATGTAGCTGAATGCAGATGTGTACTGATGCACACATTCACAAATCCCACCAACAGAAATGCAATGTGGAGAAACATCCATATGGACCCAGCTATTTATCCATAATTATGCATCACTAGAGCTGGACCGGGGCTAAAAGTAGCTATGCAGCAGTGGTATACAGGAAAACTGCCAGCACAGCAGAAAAGTATTACCATGTTTGCCTAAGCAACAGGAATGCATGCTTTCCCTCTGCCCTTTAAAATGAGAGCAGTGGGAAGGTCCCATTTGCCCACTGGCTACATGGCACTATCATAATTGCTACAGCATCACACATGGGCTGGAATCACAGAGTGAAGATGACCTTCCAGGCATAAAAAGTGTCAAAAGAATATACTGTGGAATATACAGTAGCTAGGCAAACATAAAAACTGTACAAAAGAGTGCAAAGCAGAGGAGTCTTTGCAAATTCCTTTGCCTCCTCCCTCCAAAACAGGAGAAGTCAAACCATAAAATACATTTTGCATACTTACAGAATAGCATTAGCTTTTACACTGCCTTTAACCAGTCAGACTGTTTGTACAGAGACACCTCAATTAAAGAACTACAAGAAATAGCATTTTTTTTAAAAAAAGGGAAGAAATACTAACACAAGACATAGAAAACTTCATTTTGCTTTCATTACAATGGAATTCAACTCTTCCATTTTTCAAAGCATCACACTGTATATGAAGTAGAAGTATAAGCAACTCCAATCATTTATAAGCAAAAGAGGAAAATACAGTTTCATTTTTCAAACCTGACAAGATGTTGCACTGCTTAAAATAGAAAGATTTAATGTGGGCACAATCCAGAAGTCAGGCATGCTTAAGGTCCATTTAAGTTCAATAAAAGAATGCATTTCTGCAGTGATACCTTGTGCCTAAGTCTCAGGGTTTTGGGCTTAGCATACTAGATTCTAGACTCACTTCAAAGACTGATTTAATTTCACTGTAGTTTCAGTCCAGCTGCAGGCTGTTCATAATGAAACTGTCCTTACACATTCTTTATATATCCTGCCTGTAAACTGGAAATGGAATGAATATATTACCAGACAAAGGCAAAAACATGTCTCACAGTTATAATTAGACATCTGGGATCTGTAAGCCACCATTTCCCTAGCTAAATATTTTTCTTGCCATCAAGGCAGCTGAAGTGAATTTTATAATCCAGGGATTTCTGTTTGATCACAAGCAGCATGGTCATACAAGCAGCTACAAAGGAAGTTTCCCCCTCCAAAGCTGCCCACCACAAAGGAAACAGACCTAATTAAGACACTATAAATGTAATATAATTTAAATTGTTGCCCACATAACATAATTAAAAATTATCTAAAAATAGCATCGTAAATAACACATGTACATCTGACAAGCTTGCTTCTCTGAAGCCTGGAATTGCTTATGTCCCTTATGCTTCATGGCCCAGTACATGCTGGAACTGACAGACTTGAAAGATGTCGCATGAACTGGTGGTGGTTGGTTTTTTTAAAAAAAATTACATATATTTAGTTTGCATTAACAGAAAAGGGGATTTTTACATCAATGGGTTAAGTAACTTGCATTGCATGCTGCACTTCAATGGTAACCTTCACTCACATCTTGCCCAGCTGCCAATTGCAGCCATCTCCAAAGTTTCTTTTCACTGGAGATGGCATTAAAAAGCTTTTTAGGATGCGTTCTAATCACCTCCTCAAGCATGTATGCCATTATCACTTATTCTTTTAAAAAAATCAGTGCTAAAAGCAAAACTATTACAATAAGAAATCAAGATCATCCAGACTCTTGGAAGACAAGGCAAGAAAAATAAAGTTATACTCTCATAGCTAACATCTTCAAAATGTTTCAATTTCTCTCTCATTTCAAGAAGCTTCAAAGTCGAAGTCACTTTCTAAATCAAGTTTCTCTTTTTTGTTTTAAACGTTTTTCTTTGCTTTATGAAACATGAAAGAAAGATTTCAGAGTCCTTTTAAAAAGCAGGAAACTAGAGGGCAAGTCAATGATATCCATTATTCCTGTATTTAACAGCCAATGTCTATTAATTAAGCAGCTGCACAATGAGGCTAGTCACAGCTACAATTTAAAATTCTGAAAATCTGGGGAAACCACCAGGTTTGCACCAAACCCCGATTTTTTTTTTTTAAAGAAAACTAATTTTTCTTTAAATTTTTTTATCTGGGTTTGCTAAAACTAGTGTATTAATTGTATTCAGTGCCTCCAATCCCGCCCCCCCCCCCCCCTTAAATTTAACCTATGGAAGGAAAGTAATACCTGCTATATTGTGTTTAAATTATTACAAGCATCATTCCAATAATTTTCACATTTCACATTTACGCTGAACTGACCTTTCCCCCCAGTCCCTGACCTCGATGACCAGCTAGCCCAGTCTCATCAGATCTTGCAAGCTAAGTGGGATTGGCCCTGGTTAGCATTTGGATGGGAGACCCCCAAGGAATTCCAGAGTCACTATGCAGAGGCAGTCAATGGCAAACCAACTCTGTTCATTCTTGCCCTGAAAACCCTACAAGGCAGCCAGAAGTCAGCTGCAACTTGACAGCACTTTACATACACATAATTATCAAATGCTTCACTTCCAGTATTTGTTGCTATTGGGGTACTTCTAAAAATTTACTCTATATAAATAAAAATAAATATGCTATATCCAATCACTCTCTAATTTAGTGAAAGTTCTCTCATAAGAACTTGCCAGTTTCCTTTTTTAAAAAAGTAACACATGCCTGTTAAACAGTCATGTGACAAAAACTTTGTTTTCACAGCTAGGCCCACAGATTTAAAAGTCAGTATTAGACTAGCACACACATTGGCAAAGCAATACTGACTTCTACAGCAATGACAACAAATGTTCTTGCTTATAAACAATGCTGTGCTATAGCTGAAACAGCAAAATATTGGTTTTATATGGCCAGATAGGCCCCTCCAGTCTTCTCTGTGCCACAGTTTCAAACCATTTTAAGGTATGCACCTTCTGAAATTAACAGCAATTTCTTATTTTGGTCATTCATGAAGCAATAATTTACACTTCCCTATACATTCTTCTGGGGGGAGAAGGACATGTGATGATGCCTTATACAAATAACTGATCCATCATGTTCAGTTACTATTTACTCTGCCTGGCAGTGGCTCCTAACAGAGGAAAAGGTCCTTCTAAACACCTGCCACACAAGATCCTTTTATGTGGAAATGCCAGAAATTGACCAATATGCTTCATAATTGAGTTATGAAGGCCCTCACTACAGCTGAGCGGAGCAAAGAAGGTTATCTCCCCTTGGAGAGAAGAGACACAGGAAAAAAATTTTAAAAGTATCTTTTCTTATCGTTTGTAAGCAAGGCCGCTTTGAAGGTTCCATGACAGTCAACAGCACTTTCAAGAATTTTTAAAAGTAGGAATTTCATAACAGAAATCTACAACGAAGGTCTGTTGCAAGGGTGGCCAAACTTGCTTAATCTAAGAGCCACACAGAATAAATGTTGCAAGACATGAACATCAGATGTTTGAGGGAGGGAGGCAAGCAAATAGATGAGGGGAGGAAGAGGGGGAAAAAGCAACTTTAAATGTATTCTCCAAGCAACCAGCTGGCTTGCCTTGGAGGAATGATTTAAAGAGAGAAATGCTTTCTCTAAGCCAGCTGACGGGGCACTGTGAGGGCTTCAAGAGCCACACAATATGTGTGAAAGAGCAACATGTGGCTTCTGAGTCACAGTTTGGCCACCCCTGGTCTGTTGAAATGAAGGGGGCTTGTACCAGCAGAATAGTTTTAAGAACCCAAGTACCACACTGGGAAACTCACCTACAATCCCTAGCATTTGTACCATTCCAATTCTCTCCAACAAAGGACTTGGCAGATAAGTAGAATTTACTGGTGCCAGCTCTGCATATGAGGCAACAATCCAATCACAAAAGTTTAAGCAAATAGCTTCAGTCATCTTTCCTCCCTGTCTAATTCCAGATTATTTTATCTCTGGTATTTTCTGCAAGGCAATTTTATGAAAACCCTGCATACACCACCAGTCATTTCTTCTCAGGAGCCACTATTTGGATCTGGTAGCTAGAATGTAAAAATGCTGTGGTATGTCAGCTTTTGAAACAAACATTCAAGCTCTCTGAGATGCCTCAGGATTTGTTCTTGTATAACAGAGCTATCTGGGTAACCCAAGACAGATGAAGTTACCCTATGTGGTCTGTGGGATAAAGAAACACAAGCACTGGGCAAGCATCTCAATGCTAGAAGCCAGCTGTTCAGCAGATACTTTAATCTTCAGCAAACAGATTTCATTCTTTATTCATCTCCTTAGTACAGACTTCAGAAGACTTTCAAGGAAGCATATTATATTTAGAATGAAGTTTTAAACACTGCACAGTAGTAACAGGTAGCAACAGCTTAACACTACCTGTGAATTGTCTGGAAAGCCTGAAATGCCACCCCTCCCCAATGCATCTGAGATGTTCACACAGGACAGCTTGGATAGAAAAAGATGCAGTTTTGCACTGCGAGTGTACCACAGCATTACATATCAACCAATTCCAAGATCAGCTACTGCGTGTGATTTTGAAAATCATCTAGATGGATGTTAAGGAGCCTATTTGCCAAGTTCAATTCAAGCAGACCTGTACAACTAAACTATCAAACCAAATCTAGTGCACCAATGGAGCATGGTGTCATGGCAGTTGAACTCAATCCCCCCTCCCACAGTTTCTATCATTCCATGCAGAAGTTGGGAAACATATTAAGTCCTGGCAGATCATTGTATAAGGTAATTCAGCTTTGTCAGTGCAGGCTTCATTTAGAGGCTCAGCGCTATTTTTTAGTCTTCTCTAACAAGCATCATACTAAAACAAGTGCATCTTACTATACATAGGTACACAGATCAGGCAACCAGTGCATGCACCAACTTTCAGATCCACTTACAATTTTAAAAATACATTTTAAAGCAAAAGTTTGTTAGAAACAGAGTACAGTATGTGAAACAACTTTTAGATATAGCTTTACCAAGCCCCTTCCCTCTCATCTTTATTGACCATCTAAGGCAGAAGTGGCCAACGGTAGCTCTCCAGATGTTTTTGCCTACAACTCCCATCAGCCCCAGCCAGCATGGTCAATGGTTGGGGCTGATGGGAGTTGTAAGCAAAAAACATCTGGAGAGCTACCATTGGCCACCCCCCTGATATAAGGCCTTCTGTTATTTACAACTTAACTGGCCTAGTATCTGGCATACTGCTGTTTATTACCCAAGTCCTTCCTGTTTTGTCTATTGGAGAATGCAAAGGTGTCACCCTCTCCTTTCTCAGGAATTCCCATCTCTTACCTGAGCCTTAGTAGAATGCTTTGTAGTTTAGAGTCCTTTGTTATGGTAACCCTATAACCTTTAGATTCGAATATTGCCGCCATTTGGTAATGGTCTATGCCATCTTATATAGTGAATGTCTACAGAGGAGGGACGGTGGCTCAGTGGTAGAGCATCTGCTTGGGAAGCAGAAGGTCCCAGGTTCAATCCCTGGCATCTCCAAAAAAGGGTCCAGGCAAATAGGTGTGAAAACCCTCAGCTTGAGACCCTGGAGAGCCGCTGCCAGTCTGAGAAGACAATACTGACTTTGATGGACCAAGGGTCTGATTGAGTATAAGGCAGCTTCATATGTTCATATCTGGTACCTCTTTAGTCTTTTCAGTGACTGTGTCTATGAAGGATCTCTTGAGTTCTAATAAATGCATCTATTTGAAATAAACAAAGGATCTCATTATTTGGAACACTGGGGCTTAACATTCTGAAAAAACTCTCACTCTCGGACTTAATCTAATTTAGAGACTTTTTAACGCCATGGCAAAAAAAGCCCGACAACGATCAAGTTCCGAGCACGCCAGAGTCACCAGGACCGGAAGACCAAGGCACTGGAGCCATCCCGAAACAACCTCCATGGCACATCATAAACGCCTGCAGACACGCAAGAAGAGGCTCCCCACTACACATCCAGCAGTTGTTCATCACCCCAAAAGATTGGGGCCCACCCAGATCTACGAGTCTCAGGGATGTGTGCCCGGCTCGACGGGAGGCAATCCTGGGACTACCTTTCCTCCGAATCCAGAGTGAAGAAAGGGATGAACAGGATCGATCGGAGGCGAGCGGGGGTGATGACAGAGGGGAGAAGGGCACAGACCTGATCCCTGATGATGGTGATGAGGAAAAGTGAGACCCCAACCCGAGGAACTTCCTCCAAACAATGAGATTCGAAATGGTGGAGACGGCGCGCAATCTGCAAGAAAAAATGCGGGCAAACAGTGCACTCATGGCACAAGAAGTGAGGCGGCAGTTGGACCAAGCCTTAAACCTACCCCGCCGCCCACCCTGCAAGGGAGGCAACAGCCACCCGTCCAGGTACCGCCACCTCCCCTGTCCCCAGCGGACTGCGGGAGAGACAGAGAGCTAATGGCCACCTTCAACAGAGACCCGGAAGAAGTGGAATACTTCATAATACAAGCCAATAGCTTCATGCATTATTGAGGGCACACTTTCCCCGATGAACTTAGCCGGGTGGACTACCTTGGCTCGAAACTGAAAGGAGCAGCAAAAAGATGGTACTTGAGCCTCTACGAGACCCACAGCCCCAAGCCAGACACGGTGGCAGCATATCTCCGGACCATCCTGGTGCGGTACGAAGACCCTCTGCAAGAGACCCAGGCCCTAACTGCCCTTCGTGACATGCAGCAAGGGTCCCATTCGGTGAGAGAGTATGTGGCCAACTTCAAAGCAAATGCTGCAAAAGTCCACGGGTGGAGCGAGCAGATGAAGATGGAACAATTCCAGAGAGGGCTGAATGCTAACGTCCTAGACCGGGCCCTAAACCAAGTCCAACCAACCTCCCTGGTGGGATGGATTCAGCTGGCCGGGAAAATGGAAACCCACATGTGCCATGTAGCCCTCCAACACCAGCAGCAGCAAGGGGGAAAGGGGGGACGTGAGTCTTGGTCTGGGGCAAAACAAGAAGGGAAGAAACCAGGTCCAGGGGGTACCCAAGTGAAAACCCCAGGACCCCAACATTGCTTCCGATGCGGAGACGTGAATCACCTCACTACCGACTACCCTGAGAGACCTCGAGCCCCCCCCCCTCACTCCGAAGACCAGCGCACCCAAACCAAAGAAAGTGGAGGGTTGCCAGAAGGAAACACCTCAAGATAAAGCCGCAGTGGCCACTCCCCAAGTGGAAGACATCATAATAGTGGTGGAATTGGGAGAAGAATCCTAAGAGCCATCGGGAAACGAGAATGACCTGCATTGATCAGCGCCAGGCAGCAGGTCGCAGAACTATCAGCGCCACTACGGGTGAGAATCACGGTGCCTTTATTTTTCATTCCACTGACTCTAATAAACCCTAACCTCAAACGCTTCATGCATGTGAGGGCTCTGTTAGACTCAGGGTGTACTAAAGACATAATCACCCCCAAGATAGTGGAACTATTAGGCTTAGCCGAGAGCCCTTTGCACCACTCCATCCAATTCGAGCAGATGGATGGAACAATAATGACGGGAGAACCGTGTACGGAGCAGACCCAACTAGTGCCAGTAGGGATAGAAGACCACTGAGACACAGAAATTTTTGTAATCTCCCCTTCTTTATCCTTCGACTTAATACTAGAAATGGGGTGGTTGGCAACACATGAACCCAACATAAGTTGGGGGTTCAGATCATAGACTTCAAAAGGCTGTTTTGAGCGGAGGCTGTTGCGAGCGGAGGCTGGGAAACGGCTGCGAAGTTGTGTAAAGGGAGGAGCAGCGTGAACAGCGAGCGGGCGGCAGATCGTCCTTGGGGCGCTTTTTCGACCCCTGCCCCTCACCCCCTTGCCTCCTCACCCTCCCCCCCGCTCCTTCCTCCTTCCTCGCTCCCCCCGCCTTCATTTCACACACACACCCCAATCTCTCTCCCATCTACGGATGCGAACAGAGTAGCCGACTCAACGGCCTGGATACTCCCCGATGGAGAAGCCCTGTACGGGGCTCAGGGGAGCCCAGGAGTGTGTCGAGCCACAAGAGATTTGAGGAGAGGAGCGTGTTCATATACCAACTGCATTGGCACTTGCACTTTACCAGCATCTAAGACTGAGTATGATTTTAAACTCTGCAACCCATAGACAATATATACCGCCACCCCTACGGAATATTTGGACTTAGAACTTTGAATTAACTGATTGCTAACCTCTAATGAAATTCTCTAAAAATGTTACTAATTAATTTATTTGATGCTTAGTCAATTAATTAGCGACTGATTATTTATAATATATTTATATATTAATTTATATATATCTATATTTATAACTTTAGCACATTAATCAGGAAGGGTGGGAAGAATCATTTATTTATTTATTTACTTATTAATAGTGCTAAAACCGACTAATTTATAATATTTTACTAATTGATTGAAAGGGAAATTGGGATGGGTTATTAAATTAAGTTAGGATAATTAGAGAGTTAGCAGTAAGAATAGGAGGGGTTGGCGGGGGGGATAAAGTGAACGGCAGGTGGGGATAATTGGGAGATAAATTGCAAGGGGGCTATACTGTGAGCTCACTCCAGGCTGGTGCAGATGTTGGCCCAGGGGATTCCAGTGCTCCTGGGGAGGGGAAGATATGACTGTGGGAATAGACAGACATATAAAGGAAGGAGACAGAGACAAAACAGTGCTCGGCCACCTTCCAGTCTACTTCCCATCCCAACGGTGGTAGGTAGTGGGGCCAAGAGGAAATGCTCATCTCCGTCACTGGTGTTATGCAATGCCAGGTCCATTAATAATAAGACCTCGACCCTCAAGGAGTTTTTGCTCCAGCAGGATGTGGACCTGGCTTGCGTGACCGAGACCTGGGTGTGGGATGGAGAGACAATAGCTCTCTCCCAGATGACCCCCCCAGGTTACTCGGTCTTTCACCAGTCACGAAGTAATGGGCGGGGGGGAGGGGTGGCATTGTTCATACGGGAGGATTACTCCTTTCGGGCTCTTCCGGCCCCAAAGATCGACGGCATTGAATGTGCCGGTCTGACGTGGGATGTTGGAGAGGGGTTGGCGATCTGGCTGGTGTACCGTCTGCCTAACGCACCAGCCAGCGCCTTACCATCACTATTGGAGGCAGTGGCGGGCTGGGCATTGGAGTACCCGGGGCTTATGGTCCTAGGCGACTTCAATGTCCATGCCGACGACACGGCCTCCACTCAGGCGATGGACCTGGTGTCTTCCATGGCGACACTAGGGCTCTCTCAATTTGTCACAACACCCACGCATCAGGCCAGACACACATTAGACCTGATCTTGCGTCTGGGATTTCAGTGAACGATATCACGGTTGAAGCGGTTCCATGGTCGGATCACCCAGCCCTTAAGGCCCGTATGGAGATGTCGCCCCAACCGTGTATGGGCGGAGAGCCTATTTTGGCTCGCCCTCGGGGCTTGATGGACCCGGAACGGTTCCAAACAGCCCTGAGGGATCCCTGGCCCACTGGCAATTCCCTCGATGACCTGGTGGAAGCCTGGCAAGGCCAACTATCCAGGGCCATCGACAAAATTACACCTCGACGCCCTCTGCGCCCTCGTGTGAGGCTGGCTCCATGGTATACCTTGGAGTTGCGCCAGCTGAAACAAGGGCTCAGATGACTAGAGAGGCGGTGAAGGCATACTCAGGACGAAGTGATGAGAACATCCTATAGAACGTTTATGAAGTCATATGAGATGGCAG
Organism: Heteronotia binoei; assembly: GCF_032191835.1. Classification (NCBI taxonomy): domain Eukaryota; kingdom Metazoa; phylum Chordata; class Lepidosauria; order Squamata; family Gekkonidae; genus Heteronotia; species Heteronotia binoei. The sequence continues at coordinate 48,235,214 of NC_083240.1, read as the reverse complement.
TCAAAGCTGCAAAGAAAGAATACTTTGCAGCCAAGATTGCATCTGCAAATTCGCGCCCAGCACAATTGTTTAGAGTAATTGGGGACCTTATAAAATTGCCACAAGGCAAACCAAACGTTAGAGAATTAGAGATCGGCTGTGAGGCATTTGCGAAATACTTTGCAGATAAAATCTCGTCACTCCGCCAAGACCTGCCTATCACATTAGATACAGTAAGTGAAATTGAGGCTCCGCGCCTGTCTTCGGATTTAATGCTGGGCCGCTTCGACCCACTCAGCCTGGAGGAAGTCGATGGAATCCTCTCTGCTGCTCGCCCAACAACATGCGATCTGGACCCTTGCCCCTCTTGGCTGATTAAATCTTGCCAGAGGGAGCTTAGATGTCCTTTACGGGACATCGTAAATAGATCCCTCTTAGAGGGGCGTTTTCCAACACCTTTAAAAGAGGCCTTGGTCCACCCCCTCCTGAAAAAATCTACAGCAGACCCGGCCGAATTGGCAAATTATCAACCGGTGTCTAATTTACCATATTTGGGTAAAATTATTGAGAGAGCAGTGGCGTTGCAGCTACAGAGATTTCTAAATGACGCTTCTATCCTAGACCCGTGCCAGTCTGGTTTCCGGCCGGGCCACGGGACGGAGACGATCCTGGTCGCCTTAGCGGATGACCTCCAGCGGCAACTGGATCGAGGCGGTGTAGCGGTACTGATGTTACTAGATCTGTCGGCTGCATTTGATACGGTCGACCATCAGTTGCTGATCCACCGCCTCACCGACATAGGGGTTAGGGGGCTGGCCCTACAATGGCTCTCCTCCTTCCTCATGGGTGGGGGACAAAGGGTGGCGATTGGGGGTGAACGATCCCAGAGGCGCACACTAGATTGTGGGGTGCCTCAGGGAGCAGTTCTCTCCCCGATGTTATTTAACATCTATATGCGCCCCCTTGCCCAGATCACCCGGAGGGTTGGGTTGTCATCAATATGCAGATGACACCCAGCTCTATCTGCTAATGGACGGCCGACCCACCTCCGCCCCGGAGAACCTGGACCGGGCTTTACAGGCTGTTGCAACGTGGCTTAGATTGAGTGGGCTGAAGTTGAACCCAGCGAAGACAGAGGTTCTCTGTGTGGGCCGTGGCGCCCTGGGGAGGGAAATATCTCTCCCGACCTTTGACGGTGCGCCGCTAAAGGCGGCGCAGCGGGTAAAGAGTTTGGGTGTTCTACTGGAGCCTTCACTATCAATAGAGGCCCACTGCCACTGCCAAGTCAGCCACTGCCAAGTCAGCATTTTTCCATCTGAGGCGGGCGAGGCAGCTGGCCCCTTTCCTAGAACGCCGGGACCTAGCAACGGTGATCCATGCGACGGTCACCTCAAGATTGGACTACTGTAACGCCCTCTACATGGGGCTGCCTTTGTGCCGGACCCGGAAGCTACAGCTAGTGCAGAACGCGGCGGCCAGGCTGTTGCTTGGTCTCCCAAGATGGGAACATATACGGCCGGGACTACGCGAACTGCACTGGCTACCGATTGTATACTGGGTCCGGTACAAAGTGCTGGTTATTACCTTTAAAGCCCTATATGGCCGAGGACCAACCTACCTGAGGGACCGTCTCTCCCCGTACGAGCCCCAGAGAGCACTGAGGTCGATGGGAAAAAACAGATTGACTACCCCTGGGCCAAAAGAAATTAAACTCCAGAATACCCGCACACGGGCCTTTTCTTCCGCGGCCCCATATCTTTGGAACCAGCTCCCAGAGGAGGTGCGGGCCCTGCGGAACCTTGATCAGTTCCGCAGGGCTGCAAGACCGCCCTCTTTAAACTGGCGTTCATGAACAGCTGAACTACAAGTGCATAACAAAGAAACATCCGCCGCCAATATCAACTGTTAGATTTAACTTAATGTTATCAGATTAGTAATTGTTTAATTAATGTATTAAGTGGTTTTAAGGTTAATTTAACGCTTATTAATGTAATGTTTTATTAATGTATTGTTATTTCTCTTGTTAGCCGCCCTGAGCCTGCTTTGGTGGGGGAGGGTGGGATACAAATAAAATTTTACTTTACTTACTTTACTTAAAAACCCAGTGTGCATTAATCATAAATGGAAGAGTGGCTGGGGTCCCGAGCCCCTACCCATCAATGAAAGGTTATGCCTAATCAGAGAGGAAGTAAAATCCATACCAAGAGTATCAAGACCTCAAAGCGGTGTTCAGTGAGGAGGAAGCTAATGAATTACCCCCTCGCAGAGACACCGACTGTACCATAGAACTAATCCCAGGTTAGTCCCTACCAAAAGCCAAAATTTACATGATGGAATGGGCGGAGAAGGTGGAACTGCGCAAATTCCTGGACAAAAACTTAGAAAGGGGCTTCATCCGCCTGACCACAGCCCTCCATGCAGCACCCATACTGTTCCGGAAAAAGGATGGGGGGCTGTGACTTTGCACAGATTTTAGGGGGATCAACACCATTTCAGTATCAAACGCGAACCCCATTCCCCTCATAAAAGACTTACTGAACACTGTGTCCCAAGGGAAAATATTTACGGAACTAGATCTAAGAGATGCGTATTTCTGAGTGTGGATTAAAGAAGGAGACAAGTGGAAGACGGCATTTAATACCCCATTCAGCCAATTTGAATGTCTAGTAATGCCGTTTGGACTGCAAGGCCCCCGGTGTGTGTTCATGAATTTTATAAAGTGCTGAGAAAATATTTGTACAAGGGCGTGGTGGTGTACCTTGATGACATCATTATTTATTCAAATGACTTACAATCCCACATGAAATTGGCAAGAGACATGATGAAAACACTTTACAAGCACAAACTATTCGCTAATCTACTGAAATGCGAGTTCCACAAGACGGAACTGTATTACTTTGGCTACCGAGAGTCGGGGAAGGGTTTAGCGATGGACCCAGCTAAAGTACAAGCAGTGCTAGATTGGGAGGCCCCCCAAAACTCGTAAACAATTACAAACTTTCATTGGCTTCGCGAACTTTTATCGTAACTTTATACAGAGGTTCGCCCACACAATGTTACCTCTGACATACTTACTCAAAACAAAGGGGAAGGGGCCAGACGCCAAAAGACCAGGGGCAAGAATAGTGGACGAACAAATGCCAGCAAGCGTTTGACAAATTAAAGAGACTGTTTACTAGTGAACCTGTATTAATTCACCCCAACAAATTAAAACCTTTTGTGGTACAATGTGACACAAGCGATGTGGCCGTGGGAGGAATTCTGATGCAGTCAGATGAGGGGGGAAGCCTGAGACCCTGCACTTACATCTCCTGGAAATTCTCCTCGGAACAGTGCAATTGGTCTCTGTGGGACAATAGACAATTTTGGTGGCCCACTATGAAACAAGACATTTCAGAATACATAGCCTTGTGTCCTATATGCATAATGGCAAAAAGAAGGAGGGAAAACTCCCCAGAACTATTACAGCCTTTAGAAACAGCCATCCGGGGGGGCGAAGCGTCGCTTAAGCATGGCAGACGCATTTTGATCGAGCTCCTGATCATTCCCCCTATTTCGACTACTATAACATCACCAGGCATCTTAGAAAATTCAGCTTTCAGTGGGACAACATAACAGAACTAAAAAGAAGACCACTTAGAAAGGAAAAAAGTCTGTTTTAGACTTCTTCAAAGCGGACGTTTTGGAAGAGGTTAGTAGAAAATAAGAAGTCTTTTTAGAAATAACCCAGTTGGTATAGGATACATCTCTTTATGAATGTTTATAACAGCATTGGTTATTGGTAAGATGTATAGGGGCTTATAGCTTATGATTGATGTGCGTTTAACTACTAAATATGCTCATACTTTATTTCTCCTAGTTAAGAAGGTTCAAGTCTTTTTGCTAAGAGCCTGGTTAATTATGGGGGGAATGTTTGGGGTGTCTATTTTTTAACTGAGTTTTGCTATAACATAGTTCCCCTAAAGGAGTGTTAAGTTTCACTACAAGGGAGTACCAAGTGTATTTCTCCCTTTCCTCTTAGAGATAGGAGGACTGGTGAAACTGGTTCCCCAATTTGGGGTTGTTTGTAATAGGTATTTTATTTAATTTTGGTTTTAAACCCATCACTGGTTTTAAGTGTTCATAACTGAAAAGTGAAGTGGGATACAAATTGGAAATCAACTTGTTTGTCCAGTGTCATAGCTCTTTCTAAACCTCTAAAGTAGCACCAACAACACTATGTCACGCAATCTAAAGTTTGCCTCGTGGAATTGTAGAGGTTTTAAAAACCCTATCAAACGTAGAAGGTTTGCTAACTATCTTGAAAAAGGTAAACTCAATATAGTGTGTCTTCAGGAAACGCATTTAAAGGCTACACTCCCTAACATACTTAAATCTCATTGGTTCTCCCAATCATTTCAAGCCTCTGGTTCCTCCAAAGCTAGGGGGGTAGCCATTTTGATCTCAAAGCATACTCCCTTTGTCTGTCAGCAAACTAAAAAAGACCCCAAGGGCAGATATTTATTTGTAAAAGGAGAGCTTGATGGAATCAGTACCACTATTGCCTCAATATATGCACCTAATAGTGGACAACTAAATTTTCCTAGGGAAACTTTCATGGAACGGCAATCTTTCCAGCAGGGCAATGTTCTTGTGGGAGGGGACCTAAATTTTGTGGCAGATATGACGCTGGATAAATCAAAACACACTAATATACCAAAAGGAAGCTCATCGTCTCTGATAGAACTAAATTCAATTTTCAACTCTTGTAATTTGATTGACATGTGGAAAACTTTGAATCCTAAAAGCAAAGATTATACCTTTTTTTCTAATGTCCATAATTCTTATTCTAGAATCGATTATTTATTAGTTTCTCCATCATTGATCAATTTGATTGAAAATGCTACAATTGAGGTACGTAGTATTTCAGATCACTCCTTGGTACAATGTAACCTGCTTGCTCAACATCCAGACGGAAAAGGCCCGAAATGGTCCCTTAACAAACTACTACTCTCAAGTGAGGTAATAAGCAAAAAGTTAGAACAACAAATCCAATCTTACTTTTCTTTAAATGCCCAATGTGGGGTATCACAGGCTTATTTTTGGGATGCCTTCAAAGCAGTGATGCGGGGCAATCTCATCTCTATTGCCTCGGCCAGTAATAAAGCCAAAAGGAAATCTATAGAGGACTTAAACAACCGTATTGCCTTCTTACAGGCCAAACATTCTAAGTACAGTGGTAAAAAAACTCTGAGGAAATTAAATCAGGTCAGAAAACAACTAGAATTGTTATGATATTCTGCTATTCAAAAAAACCTTTTATATCTCAAACAAAGATATGTAACTAAAACCTCTAAATCAATTAGACTTTTGAAATATCGCACAAATCAGAAAAGACTCCAAAATATGGTACATGCAATTAGAACACCTCAGGGAGTTGTACATTCATCTTCTAAAAAGATCTCTGAAACCTTTTTTAATTTCTATAAAAATCCAGACCCACACCAAATTGAAAACTATTTAAATCCCATTGATTTCAAAGCATTCCTTTCGGAAGAGCATACATCTTTTTTGGACAGACCTTTTAACTTGACTGAGTTAACATCCGTGATTTCAAAAATCAAGAACAATAAGGCTACGGGAAGGGATGGATTCCCAATCGAATTTTATAGACACTTTAAATCCTCTTTGTTAACACCATTATTAGACACCTGTAATTTGGTCATGGAAGAGGGGTGCCTCCCCCCAAGCTGGTTGGAATCACAAATGATAGTAATTCATAAACAAGGAAAAGACAAACTTAATCCCGCCTCCTACTGCCCTATTTTGATTTTGAATCATGATTTTAAATTTTTTTCTTTTTTACTTGCAGAGCGACAAACAGATTATTACACATTATATACATCCAGACCAGGCCGGCTTCATGCCAGGTCGTACTATTACAGACAATATCTGAAAATCACTTAATTTGATCCACCTAGCAAAATTTTCAAAAGTACCATCTTTAATCTTATCTCTGGATGCAGAAAAAGCGTTTGACAAGGTGGAAGTAAATTACTTAAAAACCCTACTCAGGTTTATGAAATTTGGACCACGTTTTTTGAAGTCTATCTTTGCCACTTATAGCTCCCCTTCTACACAAATTAATACTAATTTTTATAGATCAGATGAATTACATCTTGGTAGAGGTACCCGTCAGGGCTGTCCTTTATCCCCTCTATTATTTGCCCTAACAATTGAACCCTTTGCCTATGCAATCAGGAATGCGTATCTCGGGTATCTCAATCAATAACGTTATTTATAAAGCCAGTTTATTTGCAGATGATATGGTGTTTTATCTTAGTAACCCTTTAAATTCATTAATGTCTTTTACAGACAAAATAGATGAATTCAGTAAATACTCAGGCTTTTCCATCAACTTTAATAAATCAGAAATATACCCGATCAATATTCCGCAGAAGTTGCAAGAGACTATTAAGTCTGTATTACCTTTTAAATGGGTTGAAAAAACGTGGAGACATCTAGGCATATTATTTCCACTGAATCTACCAGACTTATATAAGGTTAACTACGGACCATTATATAAAGCTATGACTCAGACACTAGGGGAGTGGTCTAAGATGAACTTCTCTATTCTAGAGAAAATAGATCTTATTAAATCCTTTTTACTTCGTCTTCTTTTTTTGTTTCAAAATCTCCCTATACCTATCCCCAAAAAAGACTTCACAAATTGGCAATCACTCTGGATTTCCTTTTTATGGAATAAACGTAGACCAAGAATTGCTTTTTCATTGCTAGCGAAACCTCGGAAAATGGGAGGTTTGGCCATCCCTTTGATTGACAAATATTTTATAGCAGCACAATTAAGACATATTGTATTATACGCTTCCTATGAAACTCCAGCCTGGGTACAAATTGAAAAAAATAATCTACCTAATGTACTATTACAGGAATTTATTTGGAATTCTAAATCTGACAGAAGGGAGTATGTTTTGTCTAATCCGTTTCTTAAACACAGACTACAACTATGGGATCAATGGAGAAATACCCCCTCTCCTGCATCCTCACCACTGATGGCATTTCTGGGCCAATCCTGGTTTCCCCCAGGTCAGAACATAAATCACTTCAAGGTGTGGAGAGATATTAATATTTTCAGACTGATAGATGTCACAACCAATGGCAAACCGAGTACCCATGGTCAGTTGGAACACAAATTCAACATCTCTATCCCTTGGTACCAATATACTCAAATACACCACGTTCTGCATCAAATTGTACCAACTGTCATGGCTAATAGAGCTCTTAATCCTCTGGAAAAATTATTTCACAAAGGCAGTACTTCGGTTAGGGGGGTAATCTCCATTATCTATACCCTTTTAAATCAATCAGTGTGGTCAAGTAAATCAACTCAGCAATCTGCTTGGCAGAAAGATTGCCACACTGTAATAAATGAGGACCAATGGGAACAAATTTGAGAATCACCTTTATTTAACTCCAAATCTTATTATTTTCGATTGCAAAACTACAAAATCTCCGCAAGGTGGTATTTGACTCCCTATAGGCTTTTTAAAGGAAAAGCGAAAGAAAATCCAAATTGCTGGAAGGGTTGTGGCCAATTGGGCACGTTCATTCATTGCTGGTGGGAGTGCCCAGAGATCAATGTTTTCTGGAAAGAAGTACTGGAAAAAATATCAGAAATAACTGGGATTACAATTCCATCTACACCTGACTTGATTTTATTAAATTTGTGGACAAATGCTGATTGCTCTGTTTTGAAGAAAGAGCTACTATCCCTGTTACTGTTAGCAGAAAAAATAGTTATTGCCAGTTGCTGGAAAAAACTGAATGTGCCTAAGTTAAATTGTTGGTTCAACAAAGTCTGGGATATATTAATTCAGGATAAGTTAGCTACTAATGTATTGTTGCAAGAAAATGCTAAAGCTGGGGTTTGGTTCCATGAAAAGTGGTTCCTCTTCCTTGAGTATATAAATAATGAGACGATTGTTGGGAAAATACCCTCTAAATATTTGAATATTATGATCTATTAACTCTACAATGGAATTTCATGTAAGACTTAGCCTTGGAGCTAAGGAAGGGATAATTCTTTGTATAGTAAAAGCTTTTTTCCACTTGCTGTGGGATAACTGCGATATGTATCCTGTAAGACACTGATCTTTCTTAAGTTAGTTGTTTGCATGTTGTTTATATTTCTTTTATGTTTGTAAAGAGGAAATGCCTATAATTTTTGCACTATTCTAATGTGTAAAAAGATGGATGTTTGTTTGTTGTTTAACATAAAAAATTTAACATAAAAAACAGTGCTCCACTGAGGCAGAATGATTCAGGCTGGCAAACTTAATGCAAATAATTGTTTTTCTATTTGAAGTCATGTGGGGAGAGCCTAATTTGGTGCACACACCCCTGGCCCACCGCCCTAGGCAAATGTCTAGGTCCAGAGCCAATCAGTCAGTCTATTTACAGTCACAGACAAAATAAAAAAAAAGAATTTAAAAGTTTCAACACAGAAGAAAAATCTATGCTCTAATAAGTATTAGGATGGAGAATTATCATATGTTCACTATAAGAGTTACATCAAGATGCAAGTTAAAACAGAATATCTTAAAACTGAGAAGCAATAAAACGAGTCTTTCGGATGCTATAGCAGGCAGCACAGAACTTGGCAACAACTTTGGAAATGAGACGGTTTTCATCCAAAAGCATGAGATTAAGACATTCTGATTCCAGCAGCCCAGAATTTGCCCTTAATGTAGACTTTATACATTCCACACAGGCCTCTTCATAACAGGAACAGTCATCATTTGAGAATTAAGAAATGGTCTGGATGGCATTACAAGTATAATTATTTGGCTTATGAAAAAGCTATATGCAGCGAAACGTGGTATTTCAAGCTGGCGATCACGTGAAGGCGAATTTTCCTTTGGAGCCGAGTTCTGTGGATAGACTTCATGTTGGAAATTTATTTGGAAGTTATTACAACCCATTGAGGACTGAGAATTCTTCCAGAGTCAGGCAGTGAAATGATTTGTTCTTTATGGGACTCTGTGTTTTAAAAAAAAATTAACTGTCACAATGATTCATTGATGCATGTGCATTTACAAAATATTTCTAAACATTTCTACTTTTAATGTAAATGTAAATTGTTTTGTTTGCTGCTTTCTACTGTGTTGCTCCTGTTTTCCCTGCAAAGTCAATTCCCAGCAGAATCCAGAATCCAGAAAAGCCAGTCCAGGAATTGTATCCAACTCCTTTCAGTATATTCTGACTCAAGCATGTCAAAACTGTTAATATAAATCTATTAAATCTTCAAAGGCTCTCAGAAGTCAAAGCAAATAACCTACAACAAGGTTCTAAAATATTTTATAATCCTATCAAAATTTCCAAGTTTCAACCATTTAGCCAAAGGAAGTAAATCCAACCCATTAAAGAGAAAGTTTTAAAAAAAAACAGGAACCTTGCTTCAGTCTCTTCCAGAACTCCCAGAATATTTCAAAAAGCTTAAAATATCACCTCGGATTTCTTCTCTGTAGTAAAGCTTAGTACTTAGTCTGTGTAAATAGAACACAGACCTCACTGGAAAGCCCAATCTTCAAAAAGTAGAGGTGCGTTTTAATCCAAACCCTCCCCCCCTCCCCTTTTGCATCCAACCTCTGATCGATCCTCTCTTACACGTAAATCTCAAACACGGCATATTTTGCAGCAACAGAAGCACTTACAGAGACAGGTGGTAGGAGCAAGAACAACAGGTCAGGTAGTAAGCCAAGCACAGTAGCTGTTACAGGAAGCTAATAGAAAAGACAGGTGATTCCCAATGGTGTCCACGCGATTCATACTTCGGGGCAACCACAGTTCCCTTGCTCCCAGTCACTGCACAGAGCTAGGAAACTCCAGTAAGCTCCCTGTTGGAGAAGACCTCACCCCGGAAGTTTTCAAAAGCTCCAAGCAAGTTGAAACCGCAAAAAACCACACAGATCAGCTCGTCTCCAAGGAGACCCCTCTGGATGAGTCTGAACTCGCTGCACTGCAACCCGGAAAATCAAAAGAAACAAACATCTTACAACCCAAATTTCAAAGAGTAAATCAGAACATGAAAAAAGAAGATAGTTTCAGAGGGCAGCCATGCTGGTCTGTAACAGAACAGCTAGCATCTTATAGACCAATAAGACTGTGGGAGTGTAAGCTTTCTAGAGTCAAAGCTCGCTGACAGATGACAAAACAAGATAGAATCTTAAGTGCAATTAAACAAGGCAAATCTGTGACACCATTACTGACCAATGGGATGGTAAGTGGATTGTCAAGAGTTTTGAATGCATTCTGTTTGGGAGGTCAGCTCATGTACAACCCCAAGCACGCTCACTGGTTATGCCCACACTGTGGAACAGCCTGCAGAACAAAGTATGGTTCACCCTTACTCTCTTCCATACAAGGTGCAACATCAAATTAATATGCACCTTTGGTGGAAGTAACCATCAAATGCCTTTGATTGGCAGCTGGTGATGATATATGTTGCAGGAGATAAAATTCTGCCTTGATGTTATATTTTCAACTGTTTCCCACTGTGTACATTTACATTTAGAAGCCATCTCGGGCACTGTGGAGAGAGCTGATATAAATATTGTAAACAAATCTGTAGTATATTTCAAGCATTTCTAGCTGCTCCCATCCTCTTTATCTTTGCTATCTATACAATGTCTATGCTAAGAGTTTTCAGTAGGCCCACATAACTTATGACTCAGATTTGGCCCACCTATCACGTATGATGGAAAAGCTTAAAATTACCTCTTTTTGCTGACTGGGGCGGCATGCACTGTAGGATTTTCAAGCACCTTGCAGGCCACAAAATGAAGAGGGTGGGCTGCATTCAACTTAATAGGTTACAAACCTGGCTTATTGTCTAGAATACAGCAAGGAGCTGCAATTATGGATATTCACCATAAGCAGCTGAAACGCTTTTCAGATGTGTTTCAGAAGAAATGTTAATGTTGCCTGCTTAAGTCGCAATTTGTCAAGTGAATTTGTAGTCTAATAAGCACTTTTAAATAATGCAAAAGGTTCTAATTTTAAAATAAACATGGCATTCATATCTTTGGATGAGATATTGTCTTTCAGTAATAAATATGCAAGTGATGATTATGCATAGAACAATGGCTTATTTATGGAAAACAAATTTAACAATAAAATTACTGAGCCCCAGAACAGAGATCTAGATGATGCATCAATAGCTTAAGAGTAACTTACTCTTGTCACAGCCTGGCATGCACTATATTTGCTCTTCCACGTACTAAAGTTTTAAATCAGAATCCAGGATTCTTCCTGGTGGTTCTTGTGTTATATATATTTAGGCTAATCCATAAAACAAACTTTTGCTCACATTTTCCATCTGTGAAAAGCTGCCTGCTAAAGAGCTGTAAAACTAAATTCCCCTATACTAACTGTTATGTCTCTTGTCCATATCTAATCCAGAAGGTACCATTTACTTTCAAAAGGCTATTTTTCTACTAAGTTTTCCTCATTTAAAGTGCCAAGTCAGGTTACTTTGCCCCAAGCATTCATTCAAACTAGCACAAGACCAATATGTCAAATTTTTATGGTATAAATAGACTAAATAAGAGGAATTCAGTAAAAATATGCCTCAGCTCTCTTGTATCTAAGTTCCTTTCATCATCATTTCTTGTTCCATTTAAGCTAAATGAAGCAAAAGAGATGGAGAGCTGTGATCTGATCCATCCCTGGAAGCTGAATGCTGACATACCTTTATGTATAATTTCTCTTGTTGCTCCCTTTCATATCCAGGTAGTGGAACAGGGAAAGGTGGGGGGGTGCCTACAGGAACAGTTAAAAGGCCCCAAATTCTTAATGTATCTAAAGGACTTCCCTTAAGGGTCAGCATGAGAACTAGAAAAATTTGCATGTGCTCTTAAAGCATGCTTTCCTGAAAGAGGACTGAAACAAGACAATCCAACTTCAACAACAACAATAAAAACCCTATCAAACTGCTCACAGCGTATAGGCTGGAGGTGTGCCACATATTTATCGGCTGCTGCAAGCAAGTCTTTGGAGAGGTGACATATAAATATTATAAACAAATGCTCTACTTGATCACTGAATTTATGAAATGACAACAGACAAAAGTAGAAATCAGCAGCTGAAAGCTGCATTTGTTAACCCACAAAGGATTTGACACAGTGGCTGTAGTAAGCTATGCTCATGGCAAGGGCTCACCACCTACTCTCCATCCTCTCAGAAAGGGATTCCCATAAAACCAATTGCCGATAGGATCAAAAGCATTATCCATACCCAAATGCTTTGCATAGATTTGTCAAGAGGGAAGGAAAGGACAACTTTAAGAAACACACCACAAAACACATTCTGTTCTGGGGGGTAAAAGAGGAAGGAGGAGAGTGAAAACCATAGTATGAACTCAAATAAAAGTATTATATTTGAAATATAAATGCCTCAGAACACTAATTTTGGTTCTGAACCTGTTACAAGCTGTTCAGCTATAACATTTGCAGAGAAGACTGAAACAAATATTGGATTCCATCTCACTTCCCTGTGCTGCCAACAAGCTGTTATACAGACTCAAACAATATCAAGACCTGCAAATGGTGCACTAGAACAACACAATCAGATTAGCCATGAGACTGACCTGCGCAAAATTTTCTGAACTCTGACTCATTAGACCACCCTAGAAAGGGAGGAGGAGGGAGACTTCTAACATGACTCATGTTTCTTCACTTTAAAGGCTGTCAGATAACGCATATTTGCATAAGTAATTACTGAAGACATTCAGCATTTCTCTGTATAACACAATAATGACCAGCAACTGGGGGGGGGGGAGAAAATAGAGAATCCTGGGATAGTTTCACGTTAAGTCTAATCGGATGCTATTTGCCCTTGTCATAAACACAGACAATTTAGCCATCTGAGCATTTAAGCTGGTTTGCAGTTAATAAGGGCTGGAACGGCACCAGGCCTCAAGACGTCAAGACCCTCAGATATAATACTGGCACTTAAAAGTATTAGAAGTAATGTGTTTAGCTCTCCACAGGGCTAGCACCTGAGACTTACTGCAAAGCAAAAGCTACCAATGCATCTGCAGTATATCCAACCCTACAAAATGATGTACTTTTTAGGATTAAGATGTGCCAGGAAGAACCTGCTAGGCAGCTAGGAAAAGCTGTTTGGTACTTTAAAAAACCGATCTGATTTATTCAGCAAGGCTGTTCTAGAAAAAGGCTTCCAATTTTCATTAAGTAAAAAATCTTACAGACAAGAAAGCACAGCATTTCAATTATGCCATATTTATAATAAATGGGCAAGTGTTCCAACTTTGCATACAATATGGATACAAGTCAAGAGCTGAAGAATTTACAGGAGACAATCCTTTGTTACTTGCTCACTGAGGTGCAACACCATTTGCCTCTAGCACCTCATGGTTTGCCTCCAAGCAACACAGGGATCAAACTCAGTTAGCCAGGAAATCAGTGTTCATCTGCAATAAGTCTCCAAACCAGGCAATGAAAGAACTCACTACACTATTATGCAAATATAGAGGTAGCTCTACAGACAGAAAATTCAATGTATTTAATTTTGAAGAAGCCCTCTGAAGGCTAGCCTGCAGAGATTTAAGTAATGGTCAACAGCAGACCACGCCAGCCAGCCATGTCTACATACTAAATACATGAAATATGTGAAGGAGTCATTAGATTTGCCTCCAAGGTTCAATCTGTACCACTCAAGACATTTAGGCAAGTCTGTCAAATAAAAAACACTGAAATGTTTTCATTCTTTTACATAAACAAGCATAATTACACAAGCACAGCAAACAAACATACTATATTAACACAAAATGAGGCTGCATTCTGCCTACTATATTCACAGAGAAAGAAAAACAGTGGCGGCACAGTAGAGAACAGTAAACCAAGCAACTGTGCCAAAAAGTATTAAACACTTAATTAAAGTAGAAAAGTATCAAAATATTTATATGTGAACAAGCATCCAAAAATTTCGACAGCATTTTCAGTTCAAACTTGATCTTGAGTAGCAGGACGATGATGCGGCCAGGCAGGCCAAGATGGCCTCCTGACCTCAAATGAGGACTCCTCCTCAAGGTGAGTATCCAAAGGTTGTTCGCTCTGAGGCGGAGGCCAAAGCAGTGTCCCTAAGAAACAGGAGGGCTCTCACCATCATCATTCTCCAGCACATGCTGAAGGACTTTACATCCGAATGCTGCATCTGCTGAGTCATATGCATCTATCTTGTAGTGTCTGATGAAGGTAGATACAGACAACCAGATTGCTGCTTTACAGATTTGTTCTAGGGATGCTCTATTTGCCAAGATCACATTTGTGGCCACACTTCTGACGGAATGAGCTGTTATTCTGACCAGAACAGAGATTCTTTGGGCTCTATATGCTTCCGCAATACAAAGCTTCATGCATTTACTAATAACGGCCTTTGACATTCTTTTGCCTCTGTGCAGGGGCACCAAATTAATGAACAATCCTCTGTTGTTAGCCGCCCTGAGCCTGCTCCAGCGGGGAGGGCGGGATATAAATAAAATGTGATGATGATGATGTTGAACAAGGCACTGGTCTCCTGGAAATCTTGAATCCGTAGGATAAAACATTTTAGTGCCCTTTTAACATCCAAAGTGTGCCAGACTTCTTCTTTTGGGTGGACCGGATGTGGGCAAAAAGATGGAAGATAGATTTCTTGATCTCTGTGGAATGTTGAATCCACTTTAGGCACGAAGATGGGTCCATCTGCAGCATTATCTTACCTTTATGAAATATGCACAAGTCTTTTTTAATTGACAAGGCCCCCAGCTCAGGGACCCTCCAAGCGGAAGTCACGACTATCAAAAATAAGACCTTCATGCATAGAAAAGTCATAGAAATGTCTTTGATAGGCTCAAAGGGAGGTCTGGTAAGAGCTGACAGCACTACATTGAGCTTCCAAGTGGGGAACTTGTATATTTGAGGAGGTTGAATTAACGATACGCCCCGCAGAAATCTAATGATGTGGAGATGTCTTGTAAGGCTAACCTTGTTTACTCTCAGATGAACTGTAGACAGCTGCTATTTGTCTCATGAATGTTGCTGTCTTGAGTCCTGACACCAGGCCATCCTGTAAAAACTGAAGAATGGACCTCATCTTCGGATTAATCGGGTCAACTTGCTTTCTGCGACACCAACGTACAAATGCCTTCCAGGTGGCATTTTATATTCTGATAGTAGACGGCTTTCGCAATGCCAGAATAGTATTAGTTACCTGATCTGAAAAACCTAGTCAAAGCAATTTTGCCCTTTCAATTTCCAGGCAGTCAGCTTGAGCCAGTCTGGACATGGATGCAGAATCAGACCATGATGCAGTAGATCTGTGGAGAGTTGCAGAGGCTGTTCTACTGACATTTACAATAGGTCTGCAAACCAAGGCCCCTGCGACCAATAAGGAGCCATTAATATGAGGTCCACTCTGAGAGATCGTATCCACTTGATAAGTCACGGTAGAAAGGTAGTGGCAGAAACATGTACAACAGTTCCTCTGGTCATGGTGCTATCAAGGCATCCGTTGTCTTCATCCTCAGGTGGTGTCTTCATCCTCAGGTGGTGTAAAAGCATTTGTTTTTGATTGAAGGGGGATGAAAATAGATCTACCTTGGGTAGCAGAAGGTCCCAGGTTCAATCCCTGGCATCTCCAAAAAAAGGGTCCAGGCAAATAGGTGTGAAAAGCCTCAGCTTGAAACCCTGGAGAGCCGCTGCCAGTCTGAGAAGACAATACTGACTTTGATGGACCGAGGGTCTGATTCAGTATAAGGCAGCTTCATATGTTCATATATATGTACCTAGGGTTGACCAAAATGGTTCACTATCAACAGGAGAATCCGCTTGCCGAGGGACCACTCCCCTTGCCTGATCCTCCAGCAGCTCAGCCAGTCCGCTTGAATGTTTAGAGTACCCTTCGCATGCTTCGCTCTTATGGATAGATGATTCTCTGCCCAACTGAACAGCTGTGTAGCTTACCTGGCCATTCTGAGAGACCTTGATCCCACCCTGCTTGTTTATGTATAACCTGGTTGCAATGTTGTCTGTTCTGAACAACACATAGGAATTGGTCACTTTTGGAGACAAATGCAGAAGCGCCAGTCATACCGCTCTTAGCTCTAGAACACTGATGGGTAGGTTGGCCTCTTGTGGTGACCAGAATCCCTGAACGGGAATATCTTGACAAGTTGCCCTCGAGCTGGAGAAACTGGCATCCATGTAAATCTGGATGTAGGGCTGTATCCAAAATAGTTTCCCTTTCACCAAGTTCAATGTCCTAGTCCACCAGTGAAGGCTGATCTTGACCACCAATGGAACATGCTGGGATAAGTCTCTCTTCCTGGAAATAAAAGACTGATATGGATGAAGGAAATTTTGTAGAGGTCTTGCATGGAGACAGCTCCACTGAACCATCTCCAATGTGGAGATCATCAGGCCATGCAAGAATGCTAGTGTTAGAAGATAGGAGTTCTTGCTCTTTGTCACAGTGGCAGCTGTCTCCCTGATCCTCTGTGCTTTTAACTGAGGAAGAATCGATGTGAGGCAGTGTCAATGATCACCTCTAAATGCTCGATGTGATGTGAAGGTCTTAGGCAACTCTCCTGCAAGTTCACTACAAATCCAAATCCTTGAAACATTTCTACATTGTGGTAGTAACACAACAAGCATCCTCCTCTGACGGTGCCCGGATCAGAATGTTGTCAAAGTAGGGATGAATGTGTATCCCCTGTTCTCTGAGGATGACCACCAAGTTGACAGGCATCTTGGTGAACACCCGCAGAGCTGATGCTAGTCCAAAAGGCATTGCCTTGAACTGGAAATGTTGTTCATTGTAGCAAAAGCGGAGGTAACATTTGTGCCCCTGAAAAATGGGCACATGAAGGTATGCCTCTGTTAGATACACTGAAATTAGAAACTCTTGGGGTTGGAAAGCCTCCACTATAGACTTGAGGGTCTCCATTCTGAAGGCTTTGGCTGCCACAAATTTGTTGACAAACCTTAAATACAATACGGCTCGCCATTCTCTGGATCTCTTCGGCACTGTAAAGAGGATGGAGTATACCCCCTTGTGCCTTTCCCCTTCCAGGTCCTGCTTGATTGCCTCAGTTTTTAAGAGGTGTTGAATAGCATTCAGCATGCGTTGTCTCTTTTCTAGGTTGCTGTGATAAGGAGAGGAAAGGAACCGAGAAGGTGGTAGGTCTTGGAAGTCTTATTTTGTAACCATCCACTGCAATGTCTTTAGTCCAAGCATCTGCCGTAGACCTTGAGCTTCCTCATTCAGACAATGGGGGCTCTGGCTACCATAGAGCCTATGGCTGAAACTCTGATGATCATGGTCGACGCCTCATGGCTTCTACGTAGAGCCACGTCCACCTTCTTGTCCAAGTTGTCCTTTAATGCTCCTTGACCATCCTCTGACACCAAGCCCTGATGGTGGAGGGCCAAGATTGGAGCATCCACCAGTGGCACCTGCAAAAACTCATTAGTGAAAGAATATAATTTATACAGCTTTTTAATGAAACCTGAATACTGTTTGTTAGCATAAGGCTTTTTCCACTCAGCCCTCATTTGTCTCTGAAAAAATGGTGAAAAGGGAATGACTTAGCAGTCTTCTTTGGGAAAAATACCAAATCTCCCTCCTTATGCGTTATCTTAAGTTTACTCTGGATCTCATCCTCCTTCTCCTCTTCAACATCGGGATCATTGTGTAAGTCTAAGGTGACCAGGGATTTACACATGAGAAGGTAGAAGTCCTCAGCCTTAAAAAACCTCTGAGAAGGTTCCTGGACCTCTACATCTACAGTTTCTTCCTCAGAAAAACACTCCCCTTCTCTGTCTGAGGCATCCTCATTATTCTCATCCCTGGACCCAGAGCTACCCTCAGGATCATCCCCCCCCACCACCACCACCGATACTTGTTTTTGTGCCACTTTTGTGAGCCAGGCACCAGCAGGAGCTTTCTCGGGCTTTCTGGAGGGAGACTGCGAAGAGGAGGATAAAGAAGAAGATGTGTGTCATCTCCTCCCCCTTTTTGTAAGGCAAGCCTGCATTTCTTCCCTTACATGCTCAGTCAACTTGGAAAAGAAATCCCTAGACAGTAACATCAGAATAAGTTCCCCTGGGAAGTGGACATTTGAATCCGATGGATCTCCTCACAAGTAAGGTGTAGAGGGGAGAGTTCCCAATGCAAGCATCGAAAGGAACTTGATAGATAGCCCAGTGCCACCTCCCGAGGTGCCCAAAGGGCCTGGCTCACCCTCCTTGACGTCTCTGACAACTCTTTTGCATTGTAAAGGCTGCTGACATACTTTGTAAAGAGCAGCCGTTTTTAGCACGCTGTTCTGTTCTGTCACGATTAATTGCTGGCGAAGTGGAGGCCAATGAAGCCTGTACTTGCCATGGTGGCTCCAGAGGGCGATTGCTCTTCCAAGGGCTCGTATTCCCCTACCGAGACGAAGCCGTTGTCCCTGGCATTCCTCATAAATTGGTCACAGTATCAGTAAAAAACCTGGGTCACCGGGAAGAGCCCAAAATGGCGGGTGACGTCAGGCAAGGAGGGAAAGACTGACAGAGTTACAGATGGAGGGAACAAATATAAAGAACTTTTTTTTTGCTTTTAAAGACAGAAGGGATGTCCACAAAGAGCAGAAGGGGTAACGGAAGACCGGTAGACAATAGAATAGGTTCAGTATAGCTAAAGAAATAAGGCACAGCCTAATTGAAGATGCTCTCCCTACTGAAGCAGGAAAAGGACTGGCTCATGGGTGACTCTCTCAGCAGGAACAGAAGTGAAGTTTCTTCAAGTCCTGCCTCCCTACAAGTAGGATAGGAACCACCCACATGATGGCCTCCACCTCAGAGGGAGAAGAGGCAGTTAATAAATGGAGGGGAGAAAAGTGAGGAAATAAAGTTATATGACAAAACAGGAGCAGCCAAAATGTGAACTCAGAAATACTGTACCGCACAATAAACACTACGGTCTCACACAACATAGGAGAGAAATCTATGGTCTAATTCTGGACATTTTGAAAGAAAATGGATTTGTACTGTTGCAACATTATTTTTTGGCAGAAGTAATTCAGCCAGACTTCTGTTGCTTCTAAATCAGAACACAGAAAATAATCCCTTTAAAAAAAAACCTTGTATGAAAGAAAATGAGCACAGTAATGTATTGAAAAAAGTGCATCCTACAATGATCCATATGTGTATCATAGAGAAGCACTGGAAACGCAACAATGTCATGGGGTCTAAACATCATCTTTGCTCTACTTGTCTGACCTAAGTAGTAATATACCTAAGTAGTGATAGATCATAAGTCCCCTTCTTCCAACTGATTTGCCTAAAATGCCATACCTCCATTTGTTTCCTGGGTTGTCCTCAGAACAAAAAACAAAAATAGTTCAAATTACCTTTCCAAGTCTTTATATATATAGTTACTATCTTACTTCTAGCTGCAAATACAGTATTTAATATCAACTTGATGCCCATATTACACTAGGCATCTGATGTTTAAAACCAACAGCAAGTAAGTGGTGTTGTCACTTACATTGCTATTGATATCTGGGCTCAAAATGGCTTTTTAAAGTTACCTGTGATATAAAAGGAGACTGTCCTCAACCTACTAAATTGTTCAAAGTACATGAGCCTCAATCAATCCATTATTCCTACATTATTAGTTTATTCTGTATGCATAGTGACAGGCCTCAAATACAGAACATGAGGAAACAAGTCAGATTCTCACTGTGCATGCAATTACTCACCAGCTGTGTTTAGCAGCAGTCAGAGTTGGAAGCCCTCTAGTGTCTTTTCTTAAGATGCGGGATCTTAATGCCACTAAGCCAGTTAGCAGCTGTCAGCATGCCATCCTGACCCAACTAGGACTTCCCTCAGCCTCAGAATTGACTCATTGCATGCCTTCAGACATTATCAATGTCAAAAGATGTAAGTGAAAGTTAAATAAATCCACCATATTGAGTATCTATTTATATTTTCTAACCTGCAACACCAGATCTTCCTAGGCACCCCAAAATTATCCAGTTATCTGATCAAATTTCAGAAATATTCTATGTAGTACTTTTAAAGGCAAGTCTTGCCAGTTCTAAATTATTCAAGGTAAGATGGTCATTTTTATGGCACTAACACAACCACACAGTAAAAGCCCAATTTCTTTGCCATTAGGCTGGATCAGTTTTCAAATACTTGGCCAAAGGCTCCAAGTGGACAGTAATTATTTGACAGTTACAGTTAACCTTAAGAACTTAATACAGTTGCACTTGGATTAGACAATTTTTTTTTCCGAACCGCCAAAAGAATTGGGTGCTGAACAGAGAAAGTTTTCTTACAATTTTATTAAAAGCCTCAAATACAGGTGGAATCTCACAAGGCAGAGAAAGACCAATGGAGGCCAGTTTTTGCAGAAAGGATTTCTGTGCCTCTTGCATCTTCCATGGGTTGCATGAGTAAAGCTGCAGGAAGAAAGGCTCAAGTTTGAGACCTGTCATTGCTAGTTAAAGGACCTTGCAAGCAGTGTTCCCTCTAAGATGAGTTGATATGAGCTAGTTCACGGGGGTTTTTAGCCTCCAGCTCACACATTTTTGTCTTCGCTCAGGAAAAATGCCCCCAGAGTAAACTAATTTATGCAGCAGTTCACAACTTTAATGCCAGTAGCTCATGAAGTATAATTTTTGCTCACAAGACTCCACAGTTTAGAGGGAGTATTGCTTAAAGGTACTGTGCTTCTATCCCTGAGATCCTGAGAACTGTGCAAGAGGGAGTGAGAATGCAAGCTTTTATTTAACTACTCAGTTCCTAAGAGGAACTGGCATCCAGTTACATAATTTCAAAACAATATACATTCAAGCTAGTTTCTTATCAGCCTTTGCTGTCCTCACACCATCACTTTACTTATCCTCCCCAAGTCCAATTCTACATAGTACCATTCTAAGTAGGCTTGAAAATTACTTCACATTCAACTAAACCGACATTTCAGAATTTTAAGCACATGAAAAGTTTCAATTAAAATTTTAATCAAACAAACCTAGCCATTCAACTACTGGTTGCTCTTTTATAACTTAATAAGATAGCTTTTATAACTAAATTGCCACAACAACAAAAATACAGAATTCTGGCTCCTAGCAAATGTAAGAAAGCTTGTCCCAAATTTGTTTGCATCTCTTAGTCTTTCAAGTATTTATTGTAATAATCCACTCATTTTAATATTAAACTTAAGCTATATATTTAAAAAGGTAGTTCCCTGTGCAAGCACCAGTCGTTTCCGACTCTGGGGTGACGTCGCATCACGACATTTTAATGGCAGACCTTTTATGGGGTGGTTTGCCATTGCCTTCCCCAGTTATCTACACTTTCCCCCCAGCAAGCTGGGTACTCATTTTACTGACCTCAGAAGGATGGAAGGCTGAGTCAACCCTGAGCCAGCTACCTGAACCCAGCTTCCGCTGGGACTGAACTCAGGTCGTGAGCAGAGCTTAGGCCTGCAGGACTGTAGTTTTACTACTTTGCGCCATGGGGCTCCTAAGCAATATATACACTTAAGCAATATATACATAAGCTTCAAGCCAACAACACATCCTTCAAAACAATATCACTATCTGAGGGGGGAGGGTGTCATACTAAACACAAAAACAGCAAGACCAAAGAAAATATTGAGTTTCTACATATTCAAGAGACTTCTCTGCAAAGCAGAAAAATCTGATTTTGCAATGAAATAGTTCAATAAGGGCTAAGCATGCTCATAGCTCACAGAATGTCAAATTAGTTACACAAAGTGTGGGGGAGGGGGGAACTGGTCTGTTCAAGCACCTAGGAGCTTATACTTTTATTAGTATCCTGAAAGGAGTGGGAAGATTTGACTCAAGAGGGGAATTTTCCAATTGTTCATCCCCCACCTCATGCAATTCCCCATGGGACTCCAAACTTGTCTGTGAGATCCTAATTCTGGTCTATTTGCACCTGCAAACATGCCTAGAGTTAACCTTTTCCTGTCCATTCCCAGCACTCTGCCAATAGAAGGGGCCAGCTTCTCTAGGAAATGCTCCAAGGAGTTCAGTTTTTACAAAGTAGCATGCAAAGCAAATGAAGAGAACTCTGGATACTCACACTTTCCTTTACTGTATATTTTCCACAAGTACCCATCACTGTTGGTCTCTGCTTCTAAGAATGGCACCTTTATCATGTTTCAAATTTTCTTTAAACATCTGCAATGCAAGCAGAGGTAGTGGGCCAAATCCAATGTTTGGCTACCCATGCTAGAACTAAGTGCTATTTCATCTGATTAGTGGTCAGACAGCTGCAGCCACTGTGTATTTTCATGGAATGTCGAAACTTGGTACATCTTTTCTTTTTTACAAAAGCATGTGTACAGATGCAAAAAGAAATGTTTTTAAAATCTCACTACCCATTGCTCTTAGCATTTAAACAGATGGTTTTTCTACACTGAAAAGCGTGACAACCAACACCTGCATCCTATAGAATTCTCTGCATGATGGAAATGGCCAATGTATTCTCATAATCTGGTGAAAGTTACCCCTGACCAGCAAAATATCCAGGGCATTTTAGCCCTATTGAGAAATGGGAGATGCTAGTGAACAATACATTATTGCCTACACTGAACACAATAAAATGGACAGCACAGAAACAAAACATGACACAGATGGTGCATAATAGAAGCAGATTTTAAGAGACAAACTACACAGTAATACTTCAGTACAACCACTTGCCCGACCTGTATAATACCCATTTTAATGGCAACAATACTATGCACTTTAAGGTCAAACATAAATCAGTCTTAAAATGCACTTTTAGACCGCAAGTGCAAATTAATGGTCAAATATGCATGACATAGAAATTCTAGGTATCAGAAACCAAGAACTTCCAGAGGAGTTACCATGTTAACCTACTGTGGCAAAATAAAACAGACGTCCATTCATTCAAGTATAAGCTTTTGAAAGTCAGAACTCCCTTCATTAGAAGATATGGAGAAATCATATTCTATATTTTTATAGCGAAATCTGAAGAAGGGGACTGTAGAAGCCAGAGGTGGGCAGAGAACTTCTTGCTTAGAGGAAAGTCATTCTATCCCTATGCTCTGCTGATGCTAAGTGTCACGTTGAACATGAACATATGAAGCTGCCTTAATCAGACCCCCCTCGGTCCATCAAAGTCAGTATTGTCTTCTCAGACTGGCAGCGGCTCTCCAGGGTCTCAAGCTGAGGTTTTTCACACCTATTTGCCTGGACCCTTTTTTGGAGATGCCAGGGATTGAACCTGGGACCTTCTGCTTCCCAAGCAGATGCTCTACCACTGAGCCACCGTCCTCCGTTCTCAGGGTGCAGGCAGGCAGGAGTCCAAAGCCAGTCCAAAGTCAAAGTCTAGGAAGACAAGCAGAAGCCAAGTCATCAGTACAGAATCACAAACCGGAATCAGAAGTCAATCTCCAAAAGCCAAAAGGGTGCCAAGGAAATCAAGCAGGTCAGAATCAGAAAGGAGCGTGGATGCAAGCCAGAGAATAGACTTGTTGCTTCCACAAGGTTACCAGGTCCTTGGTGGGAGCTATATGGGAGTCTCAATCAGCCTGCTCCCTGGGTGGCAGTGACTCTGCTAGAACTCAGGGCTGAGAGATCTGAAGCATCAGCGTGCCTCATGTCTTCACTCTGAAAGTTCTTTCCGGAGCCTTCTTTGAACTCTTGAGATGGGAGGAGGAGAGCTTGGAGGAGATTGATCGTCAACAGCTGACACTGGTGCCTGGAGAGTGATTGACGGGCCAGATGCTGTTTGTTCAGCTGAGAAACTGGCTGGCAACTCTTCCAGGTCTGTTAACACTTCCAGCTCCTCCTCATCAGGGCTCACGACACTATCCCCCCTGCAGGACTCCCCCCCCCCCACAGACGGGCCAGGCCGGTCAGGGTAGGCCGTGTGGAACTGTTGCACAAGGTCAGGGGTGTGTAGGTTGTCTGCGGGTTCCCATGAACGGTCCTCAGGGCCATAGCCTTCCCAGTCCACAAGGTACTGGAGGTCCCCGCGGTGGATTCGGGAGTCCAGAAGCTGGTGGACCTCGTATTCCTCCTTGTTATCAACTAGGACAGGAGGAGGCAGCACTGGAGGTGGCGGTCGGAAGGGATCCAGTGGTGTAGCAGGAACAAGGAGGGACCAATGGAAGACCGGATGGATGTGGAGGGTGTCTGGCAGCTGTAGCCAGAAAGGAATGGGGTTGATTTGGTCCATGATCAGGTAAGGCCCCACAAAGCAAGGGTCCAGCTTGCGAGACCGGCCAGGCCGACGCAGGTAATGGGTGGAGAGCCAAACATGGTCCCCTAGCTTCAGTGGGGGCCCCATCTGTCGCTTTCAGTCGGCGGCTGTCTTGTAGGCCTCTTTAGCCTGTTGGAGTTGCTCTTGGAGCAAGTCCTGGAGAGCCCGGAGTTCCTGCAGGTGCTCATCAGCAGCAGGGACTGCTGTGGGGGGCAGGACTGCAGGGAAGAAGCGAATGTGGTACCCATAGGTGGCAGCAAATGGGGTCTGTTGCGTGGACGCATGTACGGCGTTGTTGTAGGCAAACTCAGCCAGGGATGATGCAATAGACAGAATGCTTATTAAATCTGCAGATGATACTAAATCGGAAGGGGTAGCAAATACAGTAGAAAACAGAGTCAGAAAACAAGGATCTTGACAGGCTGCAAAACTGGGCTAAAATAAAATTGAGATAAATATAAAGTTCTGCATTCCGGTAGGAAAAAATCAAATTCATACAGGATGGGAGAGACTTGTATTCATGGTAGTTTGTGCAAAAAGGATCTAGGGATCTTGGTGGACCATACACTGAACATGAGTCAGCAGTGAAATGCGATACTTAAAAAGGAAAACACGATTTTGGGCTGTATCAACAGAAGTATAGTGTTCAGATCCCATAAAGCGATTGTATTGCTTTACTTTGCTCTGGTTAGGACTCACCTGGAGTATTCAAGTTTTGGGCACCACAATTTAAAAAGGATATAGACAAGCTGGAATGTATTCAGAGGAGGGCAACAAAGACAGTGAGGAATCTGGAGACCATGTCCTATGAGAAAAGGCTGAAGGAGCTGGGCATGTTTAGCCTGGAGGGGAGATGACTGAGAGGTCATACAATCACCATCTTCAAGTACTTGAAGAACTGTCATATAAAGGATGGTGCTTCAGAGCAATGCAGCTACCCACCTAAATCTACCATTAGAGAAACTGAGCCAGAAGTAACCAGGAATCAACCCAATATGGCCAGAGTCTTAACTAAATTAAAGCCTCCCTTCTCCCTCAAGCATTCCTCACCAAGACTATTGGGGGAATCAGGAAGGCACTCATCCAACATGCCCAGCTCTAGCTCAGTTCAAAGAATCTTTAATATTCATTTTTCATTGCAAAATCTATGGCATTTTTATTCCTGTCAGCTTTTCTGGGAGCCACTTTCCAGTTGAGGAGCAAGATAGAAACATAATAAAGTTTTACAAGCAGCACCCATAAATGCACCTTAACCTGTACCCTTTGTATAGGGAACCATCCATCCCATATGGATGAACCACAATGAAAAGCCTACTGTAGGACAAAACCACAAAACATGTACATTATCTGGGAGCCACTTTTACCCAACTCTCCACTTACAAAAAGCACTGAAAGTTTGGTTGAAGGCAAACCTGATTTAATTGATAAGAGTTCAACATCAGTTGCACAGTATTCCAACACCTCTGAGCAAAATCCAAAGGCTGTGCTTCAGATAACAGGAGACATTTACAGCTTTCTTCAATATGGAAACTGGAATTAAAAATATTTTACTTCCAATGTTACCTTTATTTTAAGTCTACTACTTTTTTTAAGGTAACATTGGAAGTAAATATTTCATTTTAAGTCTACTACTTTTTTTTTAAC
The DNA here is from genome assembly GCF_032191835.1 of Heteronotia binoei. NCBI lineage: Eukaryota > Metazoa > Chordata > Lepidosauria > Squamata > Gekkonidae > Heteronotia > Heteronotia binoei. Next base: position 48,209,280 of record NC_083240.1, on the reverse strand, counting down.
CCTCTCATGGATTGCTGCCTTGATGTGGCAAGAGGGCTTGCATGGTTCAGTGAGGCTGTGAGCTATGCCATGCAGGGCCACCCAAGATGGACAGGCTATAGCTGAGAACCCAAACAAAATGCGATCCATTGGAGAAGGAAATGGCTTAAACTAAAGAAAACTGGGGAAGCCATTAGGCCATTCAGGTTTGACCTTGATTAGATCCCTTATGAATATACAGTGAAGGTGAAGAATAGATTTAAGGGACTAGAGTTGTTAGACAGAGTGCCTGAAGAACTATGGATGGAGGTTCATGACATTGTACAGAAGGCAGCAACCAGCACCATCCCAAAGAAAAAGAAATGCAAGAAAGCAAAGTGGCTGTCTGGTGAGGCTTTACAAATAGCTGAGGAAAGGAAAGCAAAAGGCAAAGGTGAAAAGGAAAGATTCACCCAACAGAATGCAGATTTCCATAGAACAGCAAGGAGAGATAAGGAGGCCTTCCTGAAGGAACAATGCAAAGCAATAGAGGAAAATAATAGAATGGGAAGGACAAGAGACCTCTTCAAGAAAATTGGAGAAATCAAGGGAGCATTTCGTGCAAAGATGGCCATGATAAAGGACAAAAACTGTAGGGACCTAACAGAAGCAGAAAAGATCAGGAAGTGGTGGCAAGAATACACAAAAGAATTATACAAGAAGGATCTCAATGTCCTTGACAACCATGACAGTGAAATCGATGGCCTTGAGTCAGACATTCTGGAGTGTGAAGATAAATGGGCCTTAGAAAGCATTACTAACAACAAAGCGAGTGGAGATGGCGGTATCTCAATTGAGCTATTCAAAGTCCTAAAAGATGATGCTGTTAAAGTGATGCACACATTATGTCAACAAATCTGAAAAACACAACAGTGGCCAGGGGATTGGAAAAGATCAGTTTATATTCCAAACCCAAAGAAGGCTAATGCCAAGGAATGTTCAAACTATCGCACCATTGCACTCATTTCACATGCCAGCAAGGCCGTGTTAAAGAGGGAATGCTTATTAAATTTGCAGATGATACTAAATTGGGAAAGGTTGCAAACACAGAAGACAACAGAAACAAGATACAGGATGACCTTGAAAGGCTGGAAAACTGGACTAAAATAAATAAAATGAATTTTAACAGGGATAAATGTAAAGTTCTGCATTTAGGTAGGAAAAATCCAATGCATGGTTATAGTACGGAGGAGACTTGTCTTAGCAGTAGTATGTGCAAAAAGGATCTAGGGGTCTTAGTGGATCATACGCTGAACATGAGTCAACAGTGTAATGCAGTGGCTAAAAAGGCAAATGCAATTTTGGGCTGTATCAACAGAAGTATAGTGTCCAGATCACGTGATATGATGGTATCGCTTTACTCTGCTCTGGTAAGACCTCACCTGGAGTATGATGTTCAGTTTTGGGCACCACATTTTAAGAAGGATATAGACAAGCTGGAACTGGTCCAGAGGAGGGCGACGAAGATGGTGAGGGGTCTGGAGACCAAGTCCCATGAGGAAAGGTTGAAGGAGCTGGGCATGTTTAGCCTGGAGAGGAGGAGGCTGAGAGGTGATAGGATCACCATCTTCAAGTACTTGAAGGGCTGTCATATAGGATGGTGTGGAATTGTTTTCTGTGGCCCCAGAAGGTAGGACCAGAACCAATGGATTGAAATTAAATCAAAAGAGTTGCCAGCTCAACTTTAGGAAGAACTTCCTGACTGTTAGAGCAACTTCTCAGTGGAACAGGAGGTGGTGGGCTCCTTGGTGGTTTTTAAACAGAGGATATATGGCCATATGACAGCAATGAAGATCCTGTGAATTTAGGGGGAAGTGTTTTGAGTTTTCTGCATTATGAAGGGGGTTGGACTAGATGACCCTAGAGGTCCCTTCCAACTCTATGATTCTATGATCCTACAAGCTATAAGCAGTATGTCGATCGGGAGCTACCAAAAGTTCAAGATGGGTTTTGGAGATGTAGAGAAACTAGAGATCAAATTCCCAACATTCGATGGATTATGGAGAAAGCACGGGATTATCAGAAAAACATCTATTTCTGCTTAATTGACTAAAGCCTTTGATTGTGTGGATCACAACAAACTGTGGCAAGTCTTTAAAGAGATGGGAGTACCAGACCACCTTATATGTCTCCTGAGAAACCCGTACAAGGGCAAAGAAGCAACTGTCAGAACGAGATATGGAACAACTGATTGGTTTAGAATAGGAAAAGGAGTTTGACAAGGATGTATATTGTCACCCTACTTAATTTATATGCAGAGTACATCATGCGGAATGCTGGCCTGGATGAAGAACAAATCGGAATTAAGATTGCCGGAAAAAACATCAACAACCTCAGATATGCAGATGACACTACTCTAATAGCAGAAAGTGAGGAGGACCTAAAGAACTTCTTGTTGAAGGTGAAAGAGGAGAGCACAGAAGTAGGTTTGAAACTCAGCATCAAAAAAAACCAAGATCATGGCATCTGGCCCCATCACACCTTGGCAAACAGAAGTGGAAGATATGGAAGTAGTGACAGACTTCACATTTCTGGGGTCCAAGATCACTGCAGATGGTGACTGTAGCCATGAAATTAAAAGACGTTTGCTCCTTGAGAGGACACCTATGGCGAACCTGGGCAGTATAAAAAAAAAGTAGAGACATCACCCTGCCAACAAAAGTCCGTATAGTCAAAGCGATGGTATTCCCAGTAGTAATGTATGGCTGTGAGAGCTGGACCATAAGGAAGGCTGAGCGCAGAAGAACAGATGCTTTTGAGATGTGGTGCTGGAGAAGAATCTTGAGAGTCCCTTGGACTACAAGAAGATCCAATCAGTCAGTCCTAAGGGAAATCAACCCTAACTGTTCCCTGAAAAGTCAGACGCTGAAGCTCAAATACTTTGGCCACCAAATGAGAACAGAGCACTCAATGGAGAAGATCCTGATGCTGGGAAGGACAGAAGGCAAAAAAAGAAGGGGACGGCAAAAGATGAGATGGCTGGACAGTGATACTGATGTAACAAACACGAATTTGAGCAGACTTCGGAGGATGGTGGAAGACAGAAGGGCCTGGCGTGACTTTGTCCATGGGGTTGCAAAGAGTCGGACTCGACTGTGCGACTGAACAACAACTTTTTTTTAAAAGCAACTTGGTCATTTTTTATTAGCGGTCAGTCTTATACAGGATGCTTTAAAGTCACATCACAAACCTTTATTAGAGATACAAAGCTTGCTCCAAATCAAAGCTGAGATTTCATTTTTCCCCCAATACTATGGCTTAAACCACAAACTACATCATCTTCTGTGATCATTTCAAAAGACTTTCTAAATTTACCCACTGGGGCTGGTTTTTGTGGGGGGGAGGGGCTTTTAAATACTTTTTTTAAAAAACCCTGAAAAAAATCACTCTGGGATCCTACTGGATAAAGTGTCTGGGCACCAGTGCTTTTTTCCACTGCGGGGACACAAAAAGCTCAGGAATGGTTTTCCAGAAAGAGAAAGGTAGGAGAGGCCCCTGTCCTTCCATGCTCTTCTCCCCCTTGAAAACACAACTCCAGCAGCAGCATTTGGGGAAAAAGGCTTCTAAAATTACAAAAGAAAACAGTTTGTAGTTTGAACTAATGTTAATAAATGTGAGCCAAACCTGTACAGTTTCAGAGCTGGTGATGAGTAGGTACACTAAGTGCTCCTCCAAGCAAAAAACATTCCTGCTCCCATAACACTGTCAGACAGCCTTGACCACAACATAGTACTTCACTGCAACCAGAAAGTTTTTCTGTGTTGTTTGTTCTGAGAGGGGGTTTATCAAGTGAACTTCACCAGCAGACAAAAATAGTACAGCTTAGATTTATGTTTATAATCTCAGAAAATAATAGTACCACTGAATACCTGTCACTTTGAAAATGCAACTCAGAATTCAAAATAATCAGTACAAAGCACTCACTGAAAGTTCAATTAGAGGTGCAATCCTAAAACCAAACTACCAGATAAAATCTGTCCCACTAAATTAACTGGGACTTCCATGCGGAAAATGATAGGTGAAAATGTGACATCTGATCTTCTTACAAAAGCTACTCAAATTTTCACCTCCAATAAAATATACTCTTTGTTGCTGTCTTGGTGAATGCATCCCCCTTGCCAGTTATCCTCCATTCCAATCCTGTCAAAAATTCTAAAAACGAAATGTTCTTTTTTCAATTGGTGGCAGCGACTACAAAGCACACATCTAAACAACAAACATATAAACTAAATTAGTTGTTAAAGAGTCATTTACTAGATAATAAATTACACTCTAGACAAGAGATCTATCATAAACACAGAAAATGAATTTGACAAAATCATTAATGATCTTTGACAATAAGCATTCCAAGTTACAAAACACAGAATCTGTCCAGCGCATTCCCTGCTTAAATAATGCTTTTATGTCAAAATCTGTTTTGCATGACGCTTTCAGTTACCAACTAATTCTGGCTGTGCCTTGGTTGTCAAAACCACTCTGCTCTAAAGCACTCAATTACAGCACATATTAATCCAGTGAATCATGGCATTAATAGACAGGTTTTAGTTTGGAAAGGTGAAAAACTACAGCATGACAACAGAAGCAAGCAAAGCATTCCTTAAATGACAAAGGGGAGCTTTATTGAATCTTTTCCTGTCACACTGGTGGTACCACAGAATACAATTTAAATTAGGGCTAGGGGTTTTTTTATTATTACTGAATTGATTTCCCAAGTCAGTGAAAATACTCTCCCTCCTTAGTTACTTTGCAACTCTTTCATTCAGTGGGCCATATTCATGTGCCCACAATACAAGAAACAAGATGCACAATGCATATGCTTGTAAACAAAAATGTAAACACATTTCACAAGTCAACAGTGGCATTTGGTTAATATTCTGTTTTAAAGTCAAGAGGGGTGGCATGACAGCTGACTCTGTTACAGTGCACAACAATAATTAAATATTGCCTAGTGGAAGTGGTTAATATATAGGTTCCTTGCACAACCCCTATGGGGCTCTGTCACTGACAACTAAAACAAAAAGGCCAAAAGGAAACAAAAGGAAAAATCTATCTGAGAAAGATACAAAGTACTGAAGTCACTACTTTAGGGGACACATTATGCACTACTGTTGGGGAAATACAGACTTTTTACTTGCCAAGACAAAAGACTTAAAGAAATGGATTCCAGCTCTAAACAGCCACTAGATATAGATATTGCTTTAGGTTTGTCTGTGTCCTTCACCAAAATGCAGTGGAAATTCTACTTTGAATTGTCTTCCAGTTTTAAAGCCCAGCGGCTGACCTCTAAAATAAGATGGAAGCCGCAGCAGAATGTTTTGAGAATTACATACATACCACATTTTTCTCAAGGTAATGACATCAGACATAATCCAGCCTGGATTAGGCCATGATCTACCAATAACAGGCTGTAGCTCCAGAGGTAGTCAAAGGTAGGAAAACTAATTTCCTACTACACTGGGGTGGATAGCATGTGTCTCAACTACTCCAAGAGCTTTCATTTTTTAAGCTTCTGTCAACTAGAGAAATGGGTTTGGAAATGTGACTGCAAAAATAGTGAAGGATTAAAAACAACAAGGGAGTTCCATGGCACAGAGTGGTAAAGCTGCAGTACTGCAGTCCAAACTCTCTGCTCATGACCTGAGTTCGATCCTGGCGGAAGCTGGGTTCAGATAGCCGGCTCAAGGTTGACTCAGGCTTCCATCCTTCTGAGGTCGGTAAAATGAGTACCCAGCTTTGCTGGGGGGAAGTGTAGATGACTGGGGAAGGCAATGGCAAACCACTCTGTGAAAAGTCTGCCGTGAAAACATTGTGATGCAACATCATCCTAGAGTCAGAAACGACTGGTGCTTGCACAGGAGACGACCTTTTTTAAAACCACAAAGCAAACAAGAAATCCAAATTCATTATGAGCATCAGATGAGAATTTCTAAGTCCAAAAAAAGCTTGACTGGGGCTGAGCCAACTTTTTCTACACATGGAAATGGTATCTTGTGGATTAAATTCTGCCAAGTGGATGAGCCCAATAGAAAATTTGACAGCTGCCAAATTCAAAAATACTCTGATTTGTTTTAGTTGTATGCTATTAATTACAAATACTAACTGCAGCCGTTCTGATGATGACTCTCAGCCCTTTCTGCTGAACACTGTAAGTCCTCTATTGTTCCATCTGGACTAGAACCTATACCTAAAGCTTCCTGGGATTCCAACCAAAATGACAATAAGAAACCTGTGTTACAGAGTGAACATGCTCCCAGTACTCACCAGACAACACCAAAGGCACCATATCCAATAGGCCTGTCTGGCTCAATATCCAGTTGCTGCTGTGGATGATGGGAGTGCTGATGATGGTGAGCTTTTACAGCAGCAGCTGCGGCGGCTTGTACCTGAGCTGGGGCTGCTGCTGCTGCTGGTCCAGGGGCCTGACCTGGTGCTGGCGATGGAAAATACGGCTGCTGCTGCCCTGGGTTTAACATTGCTGCTGCTGCTGCAGCCGCTGCTGCCGCCGCCGCCGAAGCATGCTGCTGTACAGGATGTACTGCAGCTGCAGAGCCTGGGTGCAGGTGGTGCTGAGAGTGGTGGTGGTGATGGAGATGAGGAGGGGGCAGGTGAGAAAGGTGATGGTGATGGTGGTGGTGGTGACCTGCTGCTGCTGCAGATGTACCGCCATTGTAAGCCGCCATCATTTTTGCACTGGCTGTGGCACTACAAAGAGACATTCAAAACAATGCCTTCTGGTTGGAGTAACAACTGGGTCAAGCTGTCATTGGCCACAAAAAATGGAGTCTTCTATACTGTCACAAACAACATGCCCACCTTCAAAAAACATGGGAGCTGAACAGGCCTTACATCTTCATCAAGTCAAGAAAAATGGAGGCTTTTGTGTATGTGTGCGTGAGCATGCAATAACCCCCTTCCCCCCAAGATGGCTAATGTTGTGGGTACTAAAATGCCATCCTTGTTCTGCTTCTTCTGTGCCAGTCCTGAAATTTGTCAGTCCACCTCTGCCCCAGAAAAAGGTGTGAGTTCACCCCCAGAGGAAGTGTTATGAGTACTGGCGAGCCCACCCCTTCCATTCCCACATCCTTTTCATTTATCTCTTCAAAATGGGCAGGAAGATCCCTCAAGGGCTTCTACAGCTCTACTCGTCTATTTGCTGTGCAGATATCCATCCACTTTAACTTGGATGGATGCTAGTAACTTTCACCAGAACTGACAGGAGAGTGGCTAAATAAAATCAAGTTGTAAATTAAAGGGAAATGGAAATGAGTACAAAGAAAGAGAACGTGAGGGGAAAAAATGAAAGATAACCAAAATAAAGCAAGGAAGGGGGGAAAGGCTAACAACAGAATTTTGTGAAAAAATCGGTGGTACAAGAGGGAAAGCAAGAGCAGCTGTGAAGGTCAAACAACAGAGTATGGAATTTTAACAAGACAGAAAAGTTTAGGGTGACAAATTAAAGAAGGAAACCTGACAACCTAGAAAAAAACAACAAGAGTATGCAGATGGGAAAAAATTAGAAGGCCTATCAAAAAAATTCAGAGAAAACAGAAGAAAGAAGAAAAAGCACAAAAGAGAAAGTAAAAGTGAAGTAAGTGAAGCTTAGATATAGGAAGAATAGAACGGGTACTCAGGATTACAAGAAAAAGATTGAAAACTCTTCTTGCTGTTTAAGGCCAAGAGAAATTGGAAGAAAAATGAACAAGAAAATACATAAGGAATATGAAAACAAAACTGAAAAAGTAAAATTTAAGGAAGATGAAAAATTAAAAATTGATGAAGAATGACAAAGAATCAAATCAGACTATAAAAAGCAAGATGAGCTCTTAAAACCTCTGAAATTAGACTGAGAGCTTATAGATGCAAGAGAGGTTTTTTAAAAGGAAAAAAGGGGGGTGGGGTGTGCACACAAGAACAGATGAGAAAAAACCAAGAAAGTAAAATGTGGAAAAGAAAACTTTTTCCTCTTTTATAGTTATTCCAGAGGTGTGAGAAGAGAAAAAAAGAACAGAAATAAGAAAAAAAAGAGAAGCGCTATAGCTGACAAAAAATAGTTTTAAAGATACTGGAAGGAAAGCTAGTGGATGAAGCTGGGGGGTTCCCCACACACACTTTTTTTCCAAAAATAAGTTTTAGAAATAGGAGAGAAGGCAAGGAAAAGAACAAGTGGAAGATCAGATAATTAAAAATCAGTAAATTCTTTTAAAAGTGAATGAAAGGTGCAGTAAATTTAAAGGGAGGGATGAAAAAACTAGAAACAAAGTTAGGATGGAAGACAAAAACTATTAAGCAAATTAAATATGCAGGAAATATTAAGAAACAGCAGGACGAAAGTACTTTGGAGTCAAGAATGGAGAGAATAAGATGTCATAAGAACTAAAAACAGGGAGAACAAAAAGGAATGAGAAATGTACAAGATTTTTTTTAGAAACGGTGGGAGGAAACAGAAAGAGACAGGTTAAGAAAACGAAAATTTGCTTTTAAATGGGGTTAGACGGGAGCTAGACAGAATGAATGGTGCAGAAAACTAAACCCAACTACGGGGTCTGAAACGAGAAGTGGGTATTTTCGCATTTAAGAATGAATAGAAGAGCAGGAGGCGGCGGGAATCCCGGGGAAGCGCCCCCCAAACAAAAGCCGGCGGGGGGGGGCCCTATCGGGGAGAGCAGCGGGGACCCCCCCAGCGGCCCGGCCTCCTCCTGCCTGCCGGGGGCGTGAGGGCGCCTGACAGCCGGGCCGGGCGCGAGGGGCTTCGTCAGGCCTCCCTGGCGGGGCGGGGCGGGGCGGGGAGCGCGGCTCAGGCGGCCCCTCAGGCAGCGCAGCTCCACCCGCCGCCTCCTCGTCGCCCTCTCCGTCCGCCTCCTCTCCCGTCCCTCCTCCTCCGCCTTGGCCGCCGGCAGCCGTAGCCGCCTCCTCGTCGTCCTCCTCCGTCGCCGCCTCAGGCCGCCGCACCGGCCGCGACTCGCCGCCGCCACCTCCTCCGCCTCACGGGAGCCCCAGAGCGGAGCGCAGAGCCAAAGAGCAGCAGCGGCGGCGCCGGGCACGCGCATGCGCGCGCTCCTCCTAGGCCTGCCGCCTTCGCCTCAGCTCGGCCATATCGAGGCGCTCTTCTCCCCACCCCCTCTGACACTTGCTCCGCCCTTCTTTTCCCTCTAGCAGCCAATGAGGATAGCGAGAAAAAGCTCCGCCTCCCCCTCCTCTATCGTAAAAACAAGAAAGATCAAAGAGTGACTCTTCGCCATCTCTAACCAATCGGGATGCCCCTTGCCGTTTCCCCGCCCCCAGTGTCCTTTTGCCAGTGAGACCCCGCGAGACTTCTGTCACCTCACGCAACCTTCACCTACATTTCAGTTCAGGGGAAGGAGGCGGGTCACGGTCAATTGGTACCGCCTCAGTTTTTTCCGACTTCTAGCCAATCATGGATCGCAGTTCTCATAAAGCGTCCAATAGGCTGGGTTTTTTTACTTTGAACTTCACTTTAAAAGTCGGACTTATTATGGGCCAATCAAGTTCACAGCTCCAAATTGAAGGTACCCAATGATGGAAGGATTACAAAGAATGAGAAAGGCTCAATTTTTAACAAACGAGCGGTTAATTGGTAACTGGAGTTAGACAGACAGTTTTGCTGCCGAATGAATAGGAGAGTGTCTAAAGCGAGGCGGACCCCTGATGGACAGCGGAGGGAGCCACTCAACCTTGACAGCGTGAGATGCGGGGAGGATCCAGCCCCCTCTGGGAGAGAGGCGGGGTTTAGCGGGGTCAGCCGCCGGGCTCCTGTGGCGACGGCCCCAAGTGGGCGTGGCTTGAGGGTTCAAGGGCGGCCGCGCAGGAGAGGGGGAGGAGAAGGTGCTTCTGTAGGTATTTGTGGGGTTGCCAACCTCCAGGATCTTCCCCTATGACAAGTGAGGCCCAGGCAACCCCTCCCCCACCAAAGGGCTGCTCTGGAGGCGGGGCTCTGTGGCTTAGGCCCCTCCTTTCTCCAAACCCCGCCCTCCTCAGGCTCCACCCACAAAACCTCCGGCTGTTTCCCAACCCAGAGCTAGCCACCCTATTGGATCCCACATTTCTGCCCAGTCTTCCATCTTATCCTCAGAGCCCACTCCCCTTGACAGACAGGGACTGAGGGCACCCCAGAGCCTCCATGGCAGAATAGGGATTGGAGCCTGGGTTGCCCTGCTCTCCGTTCAGCATAGGGTTGCCAACTCCAGGCTGGGGGAAATTCCCTGGGATTTGGGGGTGTAGCCTGTGGGGAGAGGAGAGGACCTCTGTGGGGCCTGCCATCCAAAGCAGCTATTTTCTTCTGGGGAACTGATCCAGGAGCATAGCCAGTTGGGGGACTTTAAAAAGTTGGAGGGCACCCTTTCCCATCCACTGCAGGGCTTTCTGGGGTAGAGGCAAAAGTTGGAGGCTCTGAAAGTGGCAAAGTTGAACTTTGGAGTCAAGAATGGATGGCACCTTCCTTCCTCCTTCTCCCCCATTCCTGCACTTTGCAGCCAGCAGCTCCACCCACCCACCCCTCCCTGGCCCACTCCGCCTCCCCTCTCTCCCCTTGCTGCTTTTGCTGCTGCAGTGCCCTGGGCCCTGCTCAGCCCTCCTGGCTCCAGCTGCCACTGATGACACTTCTCCAGCTCAGCTGTGGCAAACAAAAAAACCCAGAAAAAAGCAGGGCTCCCTGGAAGTTGGGAACAGTGCCCCCCCCCCCAAAAAAAAACACACACACACACATACCCCACTGTAGCTAGGGGCCTGAACTGATCTCAGTAGTCTGCAGATCACCTGTAATAGCAGGAGATCTCCTGGCCCAACCGACAAGGTGTATAAGTTAATAGAAATTGTTTTAAATGAGGCATGAGAATCGGGGGTCATCTCAGAACAGAAACATGTTTTTTTATATAATAAAAATCCAAGGGTCCCAATATTCTATGTCCTCCCAAAGATTCACAGACAAGTTTTGCCACCCACAGGTCATCCAATAGTGTCAGCAGTTGGGTCTCTTTTTGACCCATATCACAGTTTTTGGATTTTTATCTTAAACCTTTTGTAGAGAAAATACTCTCATACATTAAAGACACAGTAGATTTAAATTGCACAGATTGAAGGAATGGAACTAGCCCCTGAGGCAGTTCTAGTGTCTATGGATGTCAGCTCCCTGTATTCTAGCATCCCTCACGATGAGGCACCTTTGGTAGTTGAGGAGGCTTTGAATTTGAGAGAGGACCAGACCCTTCCTACATATTTTCTAATAGAATTGACAGACCTTATTTTGGAAAAGTTTTTTTTAGATTCGAGGAAGGTTTTTTTTTCTTAGAAATTAAAGGGATCTCTATGGGCAGTCCTTTTGCCCCAGCGTGGTGTTTATTCATGGTTTACCTTGAGAAAAACTATTTTTGCAACGAGGATTGCAACCCTTATTTTTATAAGATTGAGTGGTTCAAAAGGTACACTGATGACATGCTGACCATCTTTGAGGATGCAGGATCAGTTTTGACAGAGATAGTATGGTGTTTTTGGATACAGTGGTATATAGATCTAAAGGAAACAAGGCAGCAGTTAAGAATTTTAGGAAGTCCATGGATATGCTACACTTCTCCTCCCATCACCCTGCTAATCTAAGAAAAAATTACCATTCAGTCAATTTCTTAGAATCAAAAGAAACTCCACATGTATACAGAATTTTTAGATGGAAAGCAATATTTTTTCTACAGGGTTGCCACTTTCTGGGAAGTCAGGGAAATGGAAATTGGTCAGGGAAATTGGTCTGAAGTCAGGGAAAGTCAGGAAATTGTGATTAAAATATATTCAAGCAGTGGATCTTTGACCTGCTGCTGCAAGAGCATGATCTGTTCTCGTGGCAGCTGGAATAGAGAAGTAGCAGAATACAAGTAAAACTTAATGATGCCCTTTCATTGCCTTTCTACTGACCTAATTTTCTGTTTCAGCAGCTAAAATCTAGAAACTTCTAAGCCTTTCTAAACGTTCTAAACAATATAAAGACATAAATTGTGAAATAAGTGAACCAATTTTAATTTTTTCTGCAACACCAGCTCCATCTTTTTCTCAGCTCTACCCCCAGCAACTAGCCTAATGTGTTTGTTGAGCTCTGTCCCTGCATGATTTCCAAAGTCTGTAGCATTTGCAAAGCAAGGCTAGTTTAAACATATAGCAAAATATACAAACTTTAAATCTAACTGTTTTCATCCCTACCTGCTGGTACTGCATTTAACTTACATATAAAGATAAGCATGTTTTTTGGTCATGCTTGTGTATGTAATGGACGTTTTGTCTCCTTCTAAACCCAGCACAGAGTTTCAAATAAGCCTTGCCACAGTTGAATTTACAGACAACTAGCACTTTCTACTCTGCACCATGCAAAGTAAATTTTGTTCCTGCTGGAGTTTACAGACTACCAGCTCTCTCACCCTCTTTCCTGACTTCTCCCATGCATAAAGGTTGCAAATAAGGGTTGTTTGCTTCTCTAGATAGCAGAAACTCCACCTCCTTTCTTGCTGCTGATCTGCTCATTACACTTTCTGGAACCAGAAAGTGAAAGTGAAACTTTCCCAGCTTTGCAAAGTTCCTACTTGTTAGCATTCAGAGCTTACTTGAATTGAAGTTTGTATCTTGGTATAGTTTTTGGTACAATTGCAAAATAGATGTTGCTGCAGTTAATGTTGAAAGAAGCTGATATTAAATCTCTTACTTTGACAAATATTTTTGCAATTGAGACTTGTGTAGTTGTAGCGTGCAACATTTCATTAAGCCTTGCATTAAGGCAACACGACATATTCATTTTTTAACTTGTGGTTATATTTGAATGGTGGTCACGGAAATTGACAAATGTTGGTCAGGGAAAGTCAGGGAAATGAAAAATAAAATTTTAGTGGCAACCCTGTACTAGACAGTTTAGGGACTGTAGTTATCCAGATACTGTTATCAAAAAAGCTAAGGAAAGAGCCAATAACATTGATCGCAGGGAGTTGTTAGTGTATAAGCAACAGAGAATAGAATCTTCAAGCATAACGTGTACATTGCAGTTTTCACCTTGTCAGAACTCGTCACTTTCCTGTATGCTGAACTTAGTGCTGTTAGCCTGACTGACTCCATGTTGAAAATGTTTACTAACCAAGTGCTTTTGCCTTTGTGCCTACTAACCAAATGCCTTTGCATTTCAAACAAACTCAAGCCACCGAAGGGTGACTGATAGGCTCTGGGAAGCATCTGCAGGTGTCCTTTAAAGCCGGCTTGCCAGAGCAAAGCAGCAGGGTTCCTTCCTCCGCCTTGGAGATAAGGGGCCTGGGAACAGACAACTGTCTCCCTAAGTGTGAGAAAGGGTTTTATTGTTTCGGTTACCCCTGTATAAAGAATGCGCCGATAACCATCCCGGTTATCAGAGTCAACTTGCTTCTTTGCTGAATGTAGTTCTCAATAAACTCCTTGTCTTTTGAAACAAAGAAACGCGTCTTATTTGAAGTTCCCTAGTTCTGACATACCTCTTGCATATTCAATTCAAAAGATCATTAGGTGATACTGGCACATAGTACAAGGAATATCTGGATGCCAGACCCATCTAAGATCAGGTATAAAAGAACAGCAGATTTTAATACAGGGACAAAACAACCTGAGTCCATTTAAGTGCGGTACATGTTTGGCATGTAATTTTTGTCTTCAAACTAATGTATATGTTCATTCCACTGGGTATATAGTATTTTTAAAAGGACACACCACATGTGCAACAAAAAGTTCTTGTCTACAGAATTTTATGCTCTTGTCCATTACTGTACATTGGAAGTACAACACGGAAGATTAAGACACGGGTTTTAGAACACCCACTGTGCATTTAAGAGGCTCCCCTTGTAGACCATTTTAGGAATTACAATTATGACCCTGATTCACTTAAGATTTTTTGTTATCTCAAAGTATGCCCCTTTAAACCATCAATCTGTAGATGTAACAAAATAGTTAGTGCAACAAGAAATGCAGTGGATATTTTGTTTGAATACTCTGGAACCCAACAACTTGAATAATGAATGGGACTTATCTTGCTTTTTATGAAGGTATCTTGTAATATGTACTGCAATGTTAGATCTGAAATATGCACTGTAATGTGAGATCTGATTATGTGTCTTGTAGTTTGGTTGGCAATATCAGGTCTGTGTTTTACAATGGTTATAATGGTGAGTTTTGAAAAACCAATTTAGTGCAATTTGAACAGTTAGGAAATGTGCTAGGACACATAGAAATGTATAGATTTAGAGTGTTAGTCACATTTGAGAGCTGTTGTCCCTTTAACAGAACTTGTGAAAATTGTTAAGTGCTAATGACTTACACCTGGTTTTCTCTACATTTTAACAGTGATCCATAGCTTAGTTGCAACTAAGAATTGAAACCTGGGAAGTGTAAGTGTGAAACATTGGATCAGCTGGAAGTATATAGACATGTATTAGAGGTATGATAAGAAATTTTTATCAGATGTAAATTAATGATGAGAGCAGTTTTTGATATCATATTTTATTATCTCTTGGCTTGACTTCGTGAACGAAGATTTAAGAAAGGTGCAGTAGTCCACGTCTGCTGCAGGCTCGTTGGTGGCTGACAAGACCAATGCGGGACAGGCAGGTCCGGCCACAGTGGCTGCAGGGAAAAGTCTGATTTGGGGTTGGTGCTATAGCAGTATGATTCTTCCTCAATCACCTTTTGTCCTCAAGACCAGCTATGCGTGCGTTCTCAAAGGAAGAGACAGCCTGGTGGATGGTGTGCCTCCATGCTTTGCGATCTGAGGCTAGGTCAAACCACTGGTGATGGTTAATGCAACAGGTACCAAGGGATTTCTTCAAGGAGTCCTTGTGTTAACCGGTTTGGGGGGCCACGGCCCTTAAACCCCAACAATTTACCAGGCAGAGACTTCTTGCTCAAAAATCCAAAGGTTTATTTGTAAAAATCACATTTGCAATTGTGAGAGAGAGACTTCAATTCAGAGGCAGTCTCTCTGCCGTTTTCCGCTCAAGCTGTTGTTTTAAGCATTCCCGATGCACGCCCCCCCTTCTCTCTCCCCCTGTGACCAGACAGGCCAGAGATGCAGGATTCACAATCTAAGACACCCCCGGCCGCAAAGCAGCACCCCCTTCCCTTATATGGAAGCACCATACACAGACACGTACTACTGCATTATCTCATCTCTCCTAAGTGAGTAAAATTCCACACTAATTGGCCAACTCTAAAGTTTCCCTTCCCACAAATTGGTGGGGCCCCTCTCACAATCTGCCTAGCTAGATACCCATGTGTGACGGAAAGCAATGGGTTAACCATAATCTGAAGACGTACAGGGCTGCGTCAGGTGACCTGAGGGTGGGGGCAAAGTGCTGAGAGCTCTCAGGGAGGGAAAAGTTAGTTGAAGGAGAGAAACTGCTGAGGCAGGAGTTCAGTCAGTCAAGTTGATGTCTGACAGAGTGGAGGCCTGTCAGAGAAGTCTGTCAGTGGGGACCTGACAGAGACTGAGAGGGTCAGTTAGTGCCGGCCAGAAGGGCTGAGAGGGCAGCTGATCCTGTGAAGAAGCTGGAGACGGGGAAGTCTTCCAGAGACTGCCAGCTGGACAAAACCAGCCAAGAGGGCTGTGTGTGTGAGTCAGTTAAGACCGGAACGGTCACAAACACCTAGGAACCACTCTGAAGATCTAGTGAGGAGGTTGAGGGAGTGGATGTGGGTCTGAGACACCAAGAAGGGCTGAGAGGAGAGACTTCAGTCGAGGGGTGAGACTAGACACATCAATCCCAAGAGGCCAGACCTTGGCTAGAGGTGGAGAGTGAGTTGAAGGGAAACTGTGAACCGTGTAACTGTGAAAGACTCAAGAAAGTAAAAGTGATTGTAAAGCCTATGTAAATATCTCCCATATCCCCAGTTTAAGACTTTTTGTTACAATAAATCTGTGGTTTAAGTTAAAGTTCACGTGAGCCTATATTTTGTGGGAAGAGCAAACAAAGCTGCTGGGGTCCCATCAAAGAAACAAGTAAAAATACCCCGAAGAGACTAAAATATAGAGATCCAGTGAGGCCGTGAGGCGGGCGCTGCTATATTTGGTGGCAGCGGTGGGATTTCGAAGAAAAACCCCAAAATAAGTGTCACTAAGAGACACAGAAAGTAGAGGGACACTACAGTAAAGGAATTAAGACAGTTTTGTGGAAAATTCCTGTCAGAAATGGCTCCTCCTAAGAGAACTACCACAGCCACGGGGGATGGGCAGACACAAGAAGAGATTCCTGAGGAGAATCCTAGTCAGAGCATAGAGGCTATGAAATTACAGGTAGAATTGGCCAGAATAGAGGCAGAAAAAGAAATTCAGATGGCCAAGATTCAAGCAGAAAATAGAGAAAGAGAATAAGAAATGGAAATGGCAAGGCTGGAATCAGAGAGAGAGAAATACAGATGGCTAGGCTGGAATCAGAGAGAGAAAATAGAGAGAGAGAACATGAGGAAAAAATGTACAGTTTGAAACTCCAGGAGATTCAGGGAAAGCCAGAATTTCAACGTGATACTAGAAATGAGAGGCGCCTCACAGTAGAACAAAAGAAATTCCCCAAGTACCAAAAAGGGGATGATGTAGAAGCTTTTTTGTTTAATTTTGAAAGAACCTGTAAGGATTTAAGAGTTGCTGATGAGGACAGAATGATTTATTTGAGACCTCAGATCTGTGGAGAGTTGAGTGAAATATACTCTGAACTGAGGGATGAGGAAACTTCTGATTATCAATTGTATAAGGAAAGGGTCAGAGTCCGTTTCGGCTTAACAGCAGAGCAAAGCAGGAAAAAATTTAGAGAAATCCGAAGAAAGCCTGGAGAAACATACTCTCAACTAGGTTGTCGGTTAGACAGAGCCCTTAACAGATGGGTAGAAGGGAGTAAAGTTTCCACTTTGGAAGACCTGAAAAACTTAGTGGGCTTGGAACAGTTTTATAACCAAGTACCCTCTCAGTATAGGTGGGTTCTGAGAGACAAGAAATTGAAAACAGTAGAAGAAGCAGCTGTGATTCTAGATGAGATAGAATCAGATCTAGGGAGATCAATGTGGACTGCTCCAACTAAAAAACCCCGAGTCTGGAACTCTCCAGAGAAGTCTGGGGCGGGTAACAACAACCCTGCAAAGCGGTACAGTCCACCTCCATACAGAAAGACTCAGGCTGCTTGTTTCCAATGTGGGGCAATAGGGCACTATGCCAGAACTTGCCCAGAAAAAGGAAAAAAGACCCCACCAGCTAAGACAGTTAAAAGGGTGCAAGGTCAACAGAAAGAAGTAGAAACAAACCCCTCACTTCCAGAGAACACACCACCAGAAAGACTCACTAGTGTTCTGAAAGTGTGGAAGGTACAGGAAAGCTTGAGTGAGGAATATACTGAGACTGTGACAGTAAATGACGAGGAAGTCAAGGCTTATAGGGACACAGGGGCGCAGGTTTCCCTAGTACAGCCAGAATTAGTAAAAAGTCATCAGTATTTGCCTGGGAAATCTTACACCATAAAAGGCATTAAAGGACCTACATTTGAAGTGGCCCTAGCAGAAGTTCCTATCAAGTATAGAGAGTTCCAAGGTGATTGGATTGTGGGAGTCCTGAGTGACATAGGAACATTGCTTTTATTGGGCAATGATTTAGCCTCTGAGTTAAAGAGACAGCAAGCTAATCCTGTCAACATTGTTACAAGAAGCAGGCCAGAGGCAGCACCTGAGGTGTGTGTACAGCAACCAGCAGAAGAAGAGGAAACAATGTTGCAGACCATCCCTGCTGCAGAATTCCTCAGAGAGCAGCAACAAGATGACAGCCTGAAGGAACTATGGCAGAGAACTGGGGAGATGACAGAAAAAGAAGGGGAGAGCATGTTTGGCTCTTTGGAACCCTTTGAGGTGGCCCAGCCAGTGAGCAGAGGACACAGCCAAGCAACAGAGCAAGAAACCGTCCAGACCAGCGAGCCTTTTCGATCAGAGTCGTCAGTTGGCAGGTGTGCTCCTTTGTCATCCTCTCCCAAGACAACTAATGGAACTGTTGTCCAAGCTAGGAAACCAACTGTACAAGTTTTGAGCAGTATGGCTTCCCCATCCACAGACCAGCTATGCATCACAACTGATGAAACAGAATTGCAGCGGCTCATTCAGCAGAAGCAAGAACAATGCACCGCCGGAAGAATTGCCAAGCAGATGACGGAGACTGCAGACAACATGAGAAGATCGCAACGACGGCAGAAGCAGTGGTACGACTCCAAGTCCAGAGACAGAGAGTTCAAGCCAGGAGACAGAATACTGGTGTTGAAGCCCAGGAAGAAGAACAAGTTAGACGTGGCCTGGGAGGGACCTTATACCATCGCCCATAAGGTCTCCAACGTGAACTATGTAGTGAAGATGAGGAACAATGTAAAGTGTTCCATGTCAACATGTTAAAACCTTATTTTGACAGGGGTAATTTGGTTTTAATTGCTAAGAAGGGAGTGGGTGCGGGAACTGAATTGTCGGGTTGGGGGAAAATATCCCAGGAAGAAACCATTAAGGAGGTTCAGTTCGCCCCTTCTCTTAATGGAGAACAAAGAGGCCAGTTACAAACAATATTGGGAGGGTACAAAACATTTTTTTCAGATGTACCAGGGAAGACAAACTTAGCGTGTCACAAGATTGACACAGGGGATTCGAGGCCTGTAGCACTCCAACCCTATAGAGTGACCGGCCCGAATGCCAAGTATGTACAGCAGGAGGTAGAAGAAATGTTAAAATTGGGTTTGATTGTACCATCAGAAAGTCCGTGGGCCTCACCTGTAGTCCTAGTACCCAAACCGGACAAAACCATGAGGTTTTGTGTGGACTACAGAAGACTGAATAAGATCACTGTACCAGATGTGTATCCAATGCCTCGCATAGATGAGTTGGTCGAGACAATTGGAGCTGCCAATTTTATTACCACCTTAGATTTGACAAAAGGTTATTGGCAGGTGGCTATGGAGCCTAAAGATCAGCAGAAAACAGCTTTTGTAACCAAAGAGGGACTCTTTGAGCTTACTGTATTACATTTGGGTTAAGGAACGCTCCCTCCACGTTCCAAAGAGTAATTGATGTTAGTGGGACTGAAAGAATGTGCTCTTGCATATATTGACGATATTGCTATTTACAGTGCTACATGGAAGGAACACTTGCAGCATGTGGCCATTGTGTTACAACGAGTGAAAGATGCGGGTCTCACCATCAAAGCATCTAAGTGTCAACTAGCCATGGCCGAGGTTAAGTATTTAGGGCATGTGCTAGGAGGAGGTAAGATCAAAGCAGATTGGGGAAAGGTGCAAGCCATACACGAGTAGCCCAGACCCCAAACCAAGAAACAGATTCGAGCATTTTTGGGCGTAGTAGGATACTACAGAAGGTTTATACCTGAGTTTAGCGCAATAGCAGCACCGCTATGTGAGTGCACCAAGAAGAAGAACCCTGATCCAGTAAACTGGAATGCAGAGTGTCAAAAAGCGTATGAACATCTGAAAGTGGTTCTGACCACTGAACCACTGTTGAGAACTCCAGAGTTTTCAAGGGAGTTTACCCTCTTTACTGATGCATCTAATGTTGGGGTAGGTGCAACTTTAAGTCAGCAAGGAGAGGAAGGACTGTATCATCCAGTTCTGTATTTGAGTAGAAAGTTATTGGACCGAGAGCAACACCTCTCAGTAATTGAAAAAGAGTGTTTAGCGATTGTGTGGGCAATAAGTAAATTGAAACCATACCTATGGGGAAGGAAGTTTACACTGTGTACAGATCATTCCCCCCTGAAATGGTTGAACCAGGTTAAAGATACGAACAGCAAACTCATAAGGTGGAGTTTACAGCTCCAAGATTACAACTTTGATATACAGCATATCCCTGGGAAGCAAAATGTGATAGCAGATGCACTGTCAAGAAGAATATAAATTTTAAAAAGTCTGATTGTATAGTAATGTTAAAGATATTAGTCTGTATAACGAATGAAGAATGCATATAATTTTGAAGTTGGGGTTATAACAAAATTGTAAAGTTATAACATAGTGTAACCTAAGCAAGTGTGCCCATGTCCCATTGCTCAGCAAAAGGCTGAGACCTTTCGCCTTGCGCAATGTCTCAGAAGGGGGAGGGACATGTGACGGAAAGCAATGGATTAACCATAATCTGAAGACGCACAGGGCTGCGTCAGGTGACCTGAGGGTGGGGGCAAAGTGCTGAGAGCTCTCAGGGAGGGAAAAGTTAGTTGAAGGAGAGAAACTGCTGAGGCAGGAGTTCAGTCAGTCAAGTTGATGTCTGACAGAGTGGAGGCCTGTCAGAGAAGTCTGTCAGTGGGGACCTGACAGAGACTGAGAGGGTCAGTTAGTGCCGGCCAGAAGGGCTGAGAGGGCAGCTGATCCTGTGAAGAAGCTGGAGACGGGGAAGTCTTCCAGAGACTGCCAGCTGGACAAAACCAGCCAAGAGGGCTGTGTGTGTGTGAGTCAGTTAAGACCGGAACGGTCACAAACACCTAGGAACCACTCTGAAGATCTAGTGAGGAGGTTGAGGGAGTGGATGTGGGTCTGAGACACCAAGAAGGGCTGAGAGGAGAGACTTCAGTCGAGGGGTGAGACTAGACACATCAATCCCAAGAGGCCAGACCTTGGCTAGAGGTGGAGAGTGAGTTGAAGGGAAACTGTGAACCGTGTAACTGTGAAAGACTCAAGAAAGTAAAAGTGATTGTAAAGCCTATGTAAATATCTCCCATATCCCCAGTTTAAGACTTTTTGTTACAATAAATCTGTGGTTTAAGTTAAAGTCCTCGTGAGCCTATATTTTGTGGGAAGAGCAAACAAAGCTGCTGGGGTCCCATCAAAGAAACAAGTAAAAATACCCCGAAGAGACTAAAATATAGAGATCCAGTGAGGCCTTCAGGCGGGCGCTGCTATACCATGCATCCTAAAGCTTCCCGTCTCAGCAAACCCTCCCCCTCCCCTGCATATTGCACTTTTTACCTTTCGGTTCCCAAGGCAACTCCACTCCCGTTCTTGGCTTAAAACAAAAAAGCCCTACAGATAAGCAATAAGCAATTCCAATGCATAGGAGCAATTATGAGTAACATACACAGCGGTTTTGCATTTAAGGCTTTCTTCTGAGTGAGCCGGACTTTGGCCTGAATTATTTTCAACACTTGTACCTCTTCTTTGGTGCCCCTGTATTTCGGTGGCTGGTGGAAAGTTCGCCATACAGGGCAATCTTGGGAAGGCGGTGGTTTTCCATCCTGGAGATATGCCCTGCCCAGCGCAGCTGCGTGTCAGCGTAGGGTTCATGGACGTTCCAACAATGAAGAGTCTCTTTTCATTTGAAAATAAGTATCCTTTATTGGTTACATCTATGTTACTGCTACGAGAGGTCTTTGAAAGTGATAACATGCACAGGAAAGCATTGGCATTTATGGACAAGGATCAAAGCCTGCGGATTTAAATCATTCTCACAATACAGTTACTTTCTACTTCTAAAGGGTGCGAGGTTCACACGACGTTATCTCAGTTAGCTAGCCATCACTGTCCCTCCCTCCTGCTGCTGGCCTTGTAGCGGCTGGGAGCGAGCCGCATAGTTTCTGCACTTCAAAACACCTTTTACAACCCTTGGCGCCGAGTTCCCCCCTCCCCTTCTCTTCCTCCCTGGCACAACTAAAATACTGTCACAGGTCAACTGGGTTAGTGGTTAGCAAAACAGTATAGGCAATCTGGTTAGTATCAATCTATTTAGGATCAATATGAACACAAGCTGACATAGCGTCTTCAACAGCAATGCCACGATGCTTGTAACCTCCGCCCGCTTGAGGACTTCAGTGTTGGTCACAAAGTCATTCCAGTGGATGTTGAGGATGGTGCGAAGGCAGCGCTGATGAAAGCGCTCAAGGAGTCGCAAGTGATGACAGTATAAAACCAACGATTCGGAGCCGTAAATGAGGGTTGTCATCACAACCGCTTTGTAAACATTGATCTTTGTGCCTTTTTTCAGATGCTTGTTGCTCCACACCCTTTTATGCAGTCGGCCAAATGCACGGTTTGCCTTTGCCAGTCTATTGTCAATCTCCTTGTCGATCTTGACGACTGAGGAGATGATGCACCCCAGGTAGCTGAACTGCTGGACTGCCTTCAAAACTGATTCACCCACAGTGATGCAAGGAGGGTGATAATCTTCCTGGGGTGCAGGCTGGTGGAGAACTTCTGTCTTCTTCAGACTAACTTCTAGGCCAAATAGCTTGGCAGCCTCTGCAAAGCAGGATGTCATATGCTGCAGAGCTGATACCGAGTGGGAGACAAGTGCAGCATCATCAGCAAACAGTAGCTCTCGGATAAGTTTTTCCATTGTCTTGGAGTGGGCCTTTAGTCGCCTCAGGTTGAACAGGCTGCCATCGGTGCGATAGCGGATGTAGACACCATCGTCGTCATCTAAATCTACTGCGGCTCTTTGAAGCATCATGCTAAAGAAGATCGTAAAGAGAGTTGGCGCGAGAACACAGCCTTGCTTTACACCTGTGCCTATTGGGAAGGGCTCCGAGAGATCGTTGCAGTGTCTGACTTGGCCTCTCTGGTCTTCATGTAGCTGGATGACCATACTGAGGAACCTTGGGGGACATCCTAAACGTTCCAAGATTTGCCACAGGCCTTTCCTGCTAACGGTATCGAAAGCTTTGGTAAGGTCGACAAAAGTCACATATAGACCCTTGTTCTGTTCCCTGCATTTCTCTTGGAGCTGCCTGAGAACAAATACCATGTCGGTGGTGCTCCTGTTATCTCTGAAGCCGCACTGGCTCTCTGGGAGGAGTTCTTCTGCAATGGTGGGCACCAGTCTGTTCAGGAGTATTCTGGCAAGGATTTTACCTGCGATGGAGAGCAGGGTTATCCCCCGGTAGTTGGAGCAGTCTGACTTTTCCCCTTTGTTCTTGTGTAGAATGATGATGATCGCATCGCGAAAGTCCTGTGGTAGTTTGCCTTATTCCCAGCAGGTGACAAGTACTTTGTGAAGTGTGCTATGTAGTACTGTGCCCCCATGCTTCCAGATCTCTGGTGGGATTCCATCAACTCCTGCTGCCTTGCCACTTTTCAGTTGCTTGATGGCTTTAATAGTCTCTTCTAGGGTGGGGATCTCATCCAACTCTGTTTTCACTGGTTGAAGTGGGGTGAGGTGGATTGCTGAATCTTGAACTACGTGGTTGGCACTGAAGAGAGCCTGAAAATACTCCGACCACCGGTTCAGTATGGATGCCTTGTCTGTGAGGAGCACTTGGCCATCTGCACTACGCAAGGGACTCTGAGCCTGATATGATGGGCCATATACTGCCTTCAGGGCTTCGTAGAACCCTCTTAAATCACCAGTGTCTGCACACAGCTGAGTTCTCTCTGCAAGCTTGGTCCACCACTCGTTCTGAATGTCTCGAAGCTTGCGCTGGAGGTTGCTACATGCAGCGTGAAAGATTGCTTTTTTCCCGGGACAGGAGGGCTGAGCAAGATGTGCTTGGTAGGCAGATCTCTTTTTCACCAGTAATTCTTGGATCTCTTGATTGTTCTCGTCAAACCAGTCCTTGTTTTTCCTTGTGGAAAACCCGAGGACTTCTTCAGAAATCAACAGGATGGTAGTTTTTAGGTGTTCCCAGAGTGCTTCTGGAGAAGGGTCTGTGAGGCAACTGGGGTCCTCAATTCTTGACTGGAGTTTTGCCTGGAAGGCAGCTTTAACTTCGGCTGACTGAAGGCTGCCAACCTGAAGCTTCCTCCGAGCGATACCTCCTCTCCTGCGTGTGGGTTTAAAGTGAAGACGGAGATTGCAGCGTACAAGACGATGATCCGTATGACATTCCGCACTTGGCATTACTCGGGTGTGTAAGACATCTCGAAGGTCTCTCTGGCGCACCAGAATGTAGTCGATAAGGTGCCAGTGCTTGGACCGTGGGTGCATCCATGTTGTCTTCAGGCTGTTCTTCTGCTGAAAGATAGTGTTGGTGATGATGAGCTGGTGCTCCGTGCAGAATTCTAGCAGGAGGCGCCCGTTATCATTGCAGTTGCCAATGCCGTGTTTGCCAAGTACTCCTTTCCAGGCTTCCGAGTCTTTACCTACTCTGGCATTGAAGTCGCCAAGGATGATCACCTTGTCCTCTGTAGGGGTCTGCTTGAAGGGTTGGGGCATACACACTGAATAGTGTTGCATGCTGCTTGTTTTGAAGTGGGAGGCGCATGGACATGGACATTATGCGATCTGAGTGACCTGTTGGCAGGTTTTCGAGTTTGGAGGCAATGGAGTTCCTGACCATGAAGCCAACGCCAGAAAGGCGGCTCTCAGCCTTTGACTTACCCGACCAGTAGAGGGTATAGCCAGCACCATGTTCTTGAAGATTACCTTCCTCAGGGAAACGGACCTCACTGAGAGCTGCTATGTCAATATTCAATCTGAGAAGTTCATGGGCAACTAGAGCAGAGCGTCATTCAGGGCGACCACTGTCTACTGTGTCAAGCATGGTTCTCATGTTCCAACACTCAAGCTTAAGTCTTTGCACACTTTGTGAGGCAGGTGCATGCCTTTTCTTTGTTGTTATTTTTTGACCGCAAGTAAGGATGCCCGTTGACCGCGGCTAGCCAACTGGGGTGGGGGAGACGAGCTTTGTTTAGGCCACCTTTTCTAGGCCCCTCTCCGTGTGGAGCAAGCAGTGCTGTCCCTAGATAAGGCTGCTTGGTCATTCAGGGTGCTGCCGAAAGATGCTTTCGTCTCCGGGTCAGCATCAGGTGACCAATACCCTGAACCGCCTACATGCAGGATCGGGACTGCGGCTTCCAGTGGCATCTTCCACCTGCCGTTTCGCCCCTTGCCCATCGCTGCAGGACTTGGTGTGTTGTGGGTTGTGGATGTGGATATGCCCTTCAGGCCTGCGCAGAGGAATTTTTAGGTGAAGCACAGTGTGCGCAGTACTGGCTCCACCCTTTCACCTTGGGGTCATCTGCCATGGCCCAGTAAGCCGGGACGCCAGCAGCGAGTCCTCCAGGTGGTAGGTGTTACATTAACGAGCTCTATCTGCCCGGGTTTGATGTTAGAGTTTTCCTTCTCTTGGCTGGCGAGGTTGGTGAGCCCAGCCTGCCCATCCGGTTATACCGCCGGACATTCGGTCGCACCATGACGTGGCTAACTGTGAGAAACGGGGGGGGACCAGCGGGAAGGTGTTGCCACGGATGCAGTAATGCAGGAGAGGCCATTGCAGTGACCATCTGCCAGGCATAGCCGGACAGTGACCACGCGGCGTTCACTACACCGGGAAGGAGAGGCTATGTATTGCGCATACACTTTCCCTGGGGAGGCACATAGATCCCCAACCGCTATAGACCACGCTGCTTTATAAAGGAGGCCCCGGGGAAAGGGGAAAGGCATGTAGTTGGATAAGGTGCCAATCCTCCAGGGGTTCCCCAAAGAAGTGCTGTGGTCTCTGTGATACCCAAGTACAGGGTGGCAGAGGACCTTGAGGCCTAGCCTCAGAGCTGGAGAGGGGGATTGGGAGTCCTGTTCCTCTCAATCCAAACCCCTAGACTGAGCAGGTGGTGGCAGCAATCCCAAGTGGCCGGAGGAGAAATAGCTCCCTCCAAAAAGGGGAACGGGGACTGGTAGGCAAACCAGGGCCGTTCCGTCACACAGGCCCTGCAGAACTGAAGCAGATCCCGCAGGACCCTGATCTCAAGGGGGAGAATGTCCTGCCAGGCCAGAGCCAGAGTCTTTTAGGCTCAATGGATGTCCTTTGGGCCAGGGACCAGCAGCAGCTGTTGTTCAGGTGAGCATAACACTGTTCAAGGGACGTAGTGGGAGAGGTGGCCCTGCAGATATGCCTCTCCTCAAAACTCTCCCCCCCCCCCTTGAGTTTCAAAAAGATTGGACCAGGGGGTCCATTTCTGTGAGCCCCAAAAGAAGATGTCCGTATCTTTCATTATTCCAAATGGAGGGAAGGCATTTAAAAGGCATGCAGTCCCTTTAAATGTGATTGCCAGAACCCCCTTTGGAGTTCAATCATACTTGTCACATCCTTGCTCCTGGCTCCACCCCCAAAGTCTCCAGCTGTTTCTTGAGTCAGACCTGGCAACCCTAGGTTAACACCACCATAACTGGAATATGATTCAGTACTCCACGAATGCAGCTGGCAGAGCACTGGCTGGAATGTTGCTCTAAAAGGTGTCCCTGTAAAGACATGCACTGCTGCATTTTGAACCCCAGGGCAGCCCAGCATAGAGCATGTTATACAACCTAGAAGTGACCACTGCATGGATCACTGTAGCTAGGTCACATGGAGAGAGATAAGGAACCAGTTGCCTGATAAGCCAAGGATGGTAAAAGGCAGCAGCCCTCAGTTTCCATTTTGATTTGGGAAGTAATCGGATCTCTGCTTAAGCTCTCAGCCCTGCTTGCAGCAGCCACCATAAAACAAGAGGGGAAGTGGTATCATGTGGTCTCCATGGCCAGTGGTGATTAGCAGAGCATATGGTAAGCAGTGTTCCCTCTAGGCTGAGTTAGTGTGAGCTATCTCACAGTTTTTTAGCCTCCAATTCACAGATTTTTGTCTTTGCTCAGGAAAAAGGGCCCCAGAGCAAACTAATTTATGCAGTACCTCACAACTTTAATGCCAGTAGCTCATGAAGTAGAATTTTTGCTCACAAGACTCCACAGCTTAGAGGGAGCGTTGGGGGTAAGTCTGGTGGGGCAAGGAGGGCACTGCTGTCCACAGATGGTACTAAATCTGTGCTTAGCTTGGGTATGCTTTTCTTGGCATGGAGGTAACAAAGATTCCTAGACCAACAGGAAAGGCTGGGTATCAACATTTTAATTGGGGGAAAAAATAAAATGTGTCTCAAAATCCTCTTGGTTTCTGCACCACTGGCTGCTGAACAACAGAAGAACCAGGCCGTGTGTGTGTGACAAGTCTAGTTCTTTAGATATGTATGTGAGCACTCACAGAGCCTTTAAACAGTCTGAGAAGAAAATATGACAGAAAATTTGAAATCTATTTGTTCTTTGGTGCTCAGCTAAAGTGGAGTTCTGACCTTCCCAGGCTGTTTATGGCATACAAAACCACAAATTAATTAAGAATTCCAATTGGCCTTATTTATTGCATGACACAACGGTTTGCAAAAGAAAGCCTTTGATGAGAGCAAGCCAGTGGCCGGGCAAAGCACCCCAGGGCAGGTGGCAGATGGTGTCAGAGCGAATCCTGGAAAGCTGGGATTAAAAAGCAATTTCCAGCAACTTTAAAATGGTTGCCCATATTTGGGTCACAGGAATTAACTCTTTCCATGGGGACTCTTGGGTGAGCACTGTGGCCTGTAGAAAGCATTGCCTATTGCGAAAGAAAAGGAAAGCTGGACTGTAAGATTTTAAATGCACACAGATCCATGAGAAAGAATTCATATGTGCCTTCCACCATCTACATCCTGAAGTGCTACCAGGGCCGGTGCTAGGGTTTTTGGTGCCCTAGGCAAGCTGCCCACTTGCACTCTCCTCCAGAAATTTAAAAAACAAAGAATTGTGGGAGAAATGAAGAAACTTGAAACTATTTACATTTTTAATTTACAGGTTTTTATTTTAAATTTTAATTTTTTTAAAAAAATTGTGAGATTAACCAAAAAAAAATTGTGAGAATGCTACTTGATCCTTTTAGCTGGAGGTGCCAGGACCAAGACCTTCACATGACCATTTCTGCTTGATCCTCCTAGTTGGAGGTGCCAATGACAAGACCTTGTGCATGCAAGAAAGATGCTCTACCACTGAGCTGTGGCTCCCACCCCAGGGCTCTGTTAAAGTAAGAACATAAGAACATAAGAGAAGCCATGTTGGATCAGGCCAACGGCCCATCAAGTCCAACACTCTGTGTCACACAGTGGCAAAAAATGTTATATACACACATACACTGTGGCTAATAGCCACTGATGGACCTGTGCTCCATATTTTTATCTAAACCCCTCTTGAAGGTGGCTATACTTGTGGCCGCCACCACCTCCTGTGGCAGTGAATTCCACATGTTAATCACCCTTTGGGTGAAGAAGTACTTCCTTTTATCCGTCTTAACCTGTCTGCTCAGCAATTTCATCGAATGCCCACGAGTTCTTGTATTGTGAGAAAGGGAGAAAAGTACTTCTTTCTCTACTTTCTCCATTCCATGCATTATCTTGTAAACCTCTATCATGTCACCCCGCAGTCGACGTTTCTCCAAGCTAAAGAGTCCCAAGCGTTTCAACCTTTCTTCATAGGGAAAGTGCTCCAGCCCTTTAATCATTCTAGTTGCCCTTCTCTGCACCTTCTCTAAAGCTATAATATCCTTTTTGAGGTGCGGCGACCAGAACTGCACACAGTACTCCAAATGAGACCGCACCATCGATTTATACAGGGGCATTATGATACTGGCTGATTTGTTTTCAATTCCCTTCCTAATAATTCCCAGCATGGCATTGGCCTTTTTTATTGCAAACGCACACTGTCTTGACACTTTCAGTGAGTTATCTATCATGACCCCAAGATCTCTCTCTTGATCAGTCTCTGCCAGTTCACACCCCATCAACTTGTATTTGTAGCTGGGATTCTTAGCCCCAATGTGCATTACTTTGCACTTGGCCACATTGAACCGCATCTGCCACGTTGACGCCCACTCACCCAGCCTCAACAGATCCCTTTGGAGTTCCTCACAATCCTCTCTGGTTCTCACCACCCTGAACAATTTAGTGTCATCCGCAAACTTGGCCACTTCACTGCTCACTCCGAACTCTAAATCATTTATGAACAAGTTAAAAAGCATGGGACCCAGTACCGAGCCCTGCGGCACCCCACTGCTTACCGTCCTCCACTGCGAAGACTGCCCATTTATACTCACTCTCTGCTTCCTATTACTCAGCCAGTTTTTGATCCACAAGAGGACCTGTCCTTTTACTCCATGATTCTCAAGCTTTCTAAGGAGCCTTTGATGAGGAACTTTATTAAAAGCTTTCTGGAAGTCAAGGTAAACAACATCTATCGGGTCTCCTTTGTCCACATGTTTGTTCACCCCCTCAAAGAAATGCAACAGGTTAGTGAGGCAAGATCTTCCCTTGCAGAACCCATGCTGAGTCTTCCTCAATAACCCGTGTTCATCAATGTGCCTACTCATTCTGTCCTTGATAATGGTTTCTACCAACTTTCCCGGTATTGAAGTCAGACTGACTGGCCTGTAGTTTCCCGGATCTCCTCTGGAACCTTTTTTAAAGATGGGGGTGACATTTGCTACCTTCCAGTCCTCAGGAATGGAGGCAGATTTCAATGAAAGATTACAGATTTTTGTTAGAAGATCCACAAGTTCAACTTTGAGTTCTTTCAGAACTCTCGGATGTATGCCATCCGGACCCGGTGACTTATTAGTTTTTAATTTGTCTATCAGTTGTAGGACCTCCTCATTTGTCACCTCAATCTGACTCAGGTCTTTCAACACCCCTTCCAAAATTAGTGGTTCTGGGGCGGGCAAAAAGTTCTCGTCTTCTACAGTGAAGACGGAGGCAAAAAATTCATTTAGCTTTTCAGCCATTTCCCTATCCTCCTTCAGTAATCCTTTTACCCCATGGTCATCCAAGGGCCCCACTGCCTCCCTGGCTGGTTTCCTACTTCTAATATATTTGAAGAAAGTTTTATTGTTGGTCTTTATGTTTTTTGCAATATGCTCCTCATAGTCCCTTTTTGCCTGCCTGATCACAGTCTTGCATTTGATTTGCCACTGCCTGTGTTCCCTTTTATTAATCTCACTTGGACTGGTTTTCCACCGCTTAAAGGAGTCCTTCTTACCTTTTACAGCTTCCATTACTTTATTTGTTAACCACGCAGGCCTTTTCTTATGCCTGTTTGTGCCTTTCCTAACTTGTGGTATGTATTTTATCTGAGCTTCTAGGATTATAGTTTTAAATAGCGTCCAAGCTTTCTCAAGGGTTTTGACCGTATGTACCTTTCCTTTCAGTTTCTTCCTCACATGCCTCCTCATCTCAGTGTATTTACCCCTTTTAAAGTTAAACGTGGTTGTGGTGGTCTTTTTGGACAACTCCCTATTTATACAAACGGTGAAATCAATAACATTATGGTCACTGCTCCCAAGCGGCGCAATCACTTTTACATCTCTCACCAAGTCTTGGGCATTACTTAGGACCAAATCCAGGATCGCCCCACCCCTGGTAGGTTCTGAGACCATCTGCTCCATAGCACAGTCATTGAGAGCATCAAGAAACTCAATCTCTTTCTCTCGACCAGAACACATATTGACCCAATCAATCTGCGGGTAGTTAAAATCACCTATTACAACACAGTTTTTACGTTTAGCCGCTATCTTTAAGCCTTCCATCATATTATAATCGTCCTCTCTCTTTTGATTTGGTGGGCGATAACAAACTCCCATAGTTAAATTTCCTTTTGGGCCCTCTATTTCAACCCAAAGCATTTCTAAAAGTGAATCTAATTCTCTGATCTCAGCCTTACTGGACCGTATATCCTCTCTGACATACAGAGCCACCCCACCTCCAACCCTTCCCTCCCTATCCTTCCGATATAGCTTATATCCAGGAATCACCGTGTCCCACTGATTCTCCTCATTCCACCAAGTTTCTGAAATTCCCACAATGTCTATGTTTTCTCCCAGCACTAAACATTCCAATTCACCAATTTTACTTTGAACACTTCTAGCATTTGCATACAAACATCTATAATTTCCCAGGCGAGCTAGGCCCGCCACCTTCCTCCTGCCGCCTCGAGACACTGGCAGACAGTCCATATTGTTTGTCACCTTCACAGTGGACAACTCCGGTCCGTTACCCGGTAGAAAAATAGCAGCTAA
Source organism: Heteronotia binoei (assembly GCF_032191835.1). Classification (NCBI taxonomy): domain Eukaryota; kingdom Metazoa; phylum Chordata; class Lepidosauria; order Squamata; family Gekkonidae; genus Heteronotia; species Heteronotia binoei. The sequence continues at coordinate 48,178,424 of NC_083240.1, read as the reverse complement.
CCCTTCATCTCTTTGAGACGAGTCCTCCCGAACCAGAGACATTTCATCTCCTGTCAGCTTTCCCCCAAGATTTAGTTTAAAAACTGCTCTGCCACCTTTTTGATTTTAAGCGCCAGCAGCCTGGTTCCATCCGGGGACAAGTGGAGACCGTCTCTTTTGTACAGCTCCCGCTTGTTCCAGAAAGCATCCCAGTGCCTAACAAACTTAAACCCTTCCTCCTTACACCATCGTCTCATCCACACATTGAGACTTCTAATTTGTGCCTGTCTCTCCTGCCCTGCACGTGGAACAGGTAGCACTTCCGAGAAGGCTACCTTGGAGGTCCTGGCCTTAAGTCTCCCGCCTAGCAGCCTAAATTTTTCCTCCAGGACCTCACGACTGCATTTCCCCACATCGTTGGTGCCAACATGCACCACGACCACAGGCTCCTCCCCAGCACTGTCTATCAGTCTATCTACTACACGCGTAATGTCCGCTACCTTCGCACCAGGCAGGCAAGTCACCATACGGTCAGTACGCGGTTTCGCCACCCGGCTGTCTACTTGCCTAATGATCGAATCACCAACTACCAATACCCCCCCTCTCCCCCTGCTCAGGGATGGTTCCTTGGCGCGAAAGGATTCCCGCTCACCGACCGAAGAAGAGGTCCCTTCTGAGGGCGCATTCCCCTTATCCTCAGCACGGTGCTGAGTAGAGCAGTAGAGCAGGAAGGATGAGTGGCATGCAACTACAACAGGAGCCCATTTTTAGAAACTGTAATTCTGCTTTTGCGGACCCGGGGAATGCAAAATTGGCCACACAGCATCTGCACTCTCTGGAGCCTGCTTTCCATTGGCGAAGGCAGGCTACAGGGAGCACACACGCTGCACGTGGGGAGAGGGGGTGCCTAGCGGTGCCCTAGGTGGCTGCCTACTTGACATACTCCCACCCACCGACCATGAATGCTGCTGGCCCAGGAAGACTGCCCAAGGCCCTTATTTAGAATGAGGCCACCTACATGCCTGCAGCTGCCATTGCACCTACCAACCTTTTTCCTGGTGACCGCCAAGTGTTTTTAGAAAGTGGGCAGAGCCAGGTGGGGCTTTTTCCAAATCAGTTTTCAGATTGAGCCTTGAAGATGTCATTGGCTTTGCAGATTTTTAAAATATGTTGCTTTGGCAGCAGTTGTCATCACAGTTCAAAGATCCTCAAATGTGTGACTGAAGGTAAACTGTGGCAATAGCCATTTTGTGTCAACTGTTTTGTGGTTGTGCCCACTACTGTGTAACAGAATTCCAAAGGTACACACAGGCTCAAAAAGGTTGGGGAACCCAGATATGAACTGTCTAGAATGATCAGTCATTTCCACACTCCCCAGTACTTGGGAGACAAATATACGAGCTCTGGAGAAGGGGTATATTGACAACTGCCTTCATGGATCTTAAACTAGCATTTGATGCAATCTCCAGGCCCTGATTATGGGGACAGTGAAGAATTACAGCACTGAACCAGCCTTACCTAATACAACAGCTATACAGCCAGTCACCCTACTGTGCGGGCTAGATGCAGAGCTAGATGTGGGTAAGATGCAGAGAGTCATTACAGCCATCTGGGGCATCACCCTAAATAAAGACGTTAAGCAGGGGTGTAGATATATAAACGAAGAAGAAGAATAATTGCAGATTTATACCTTGCCTGATTCAGAGACTCAGAGCAGCTTACAATCTCCCATATCTTCTCCCCCCACAACAGACACCCGGTGAGGCGGGTGGGGCTGAGAGAGCTCTCACAGCAGCTGCCCTTTCAAGGACAACCTCTGCCAGAGCTATGGCTGACCCAAGGCCATTCCAGCAGCTGCAAGTGGAGGAGTGAGGAATCAAACCTGGTTCTCCCAGATAAGAGTCCGCACACTTAGCCACTACACCAAACTGGCTCTTTAGATCCTGTCTCCCGAGGGAAGATTGCCGTCTTCCGCAATCCTGATGGTGCAGCGATAATGTCCAGATCAGTTGTGATAACCATGAAAGCTTATCTATTAATGTAGTGAAATCAAAGGTCATGGTATTTAGCAAAAGGAAAAGGGGGGAAATCTTCATATGATATCTAGCAGGCCAACCTATGGAACAGGTTAAGCAATTCAAATACCTGGGAATCCATTTAGAAGCTTTTGGATTTGAAGAGGATGCTGCCTTGAGAGTAGGGAGGGCAACTGTAAAATACTTATATATACAACAGGAAGTGGATTTGTCCCCTTCGCCTTAAAGGTATTTAATGTCAGAACTTGTAACTTTCCTATGTGCTGTTAGCCTATGCGACTCCATATTGTAACCAGGCACTAACCCATGCAAACCTTGCTTCAGAAACTAACCAGCATTCTTGTGCATTTCAAACAAACTGTGCTCACTGAAGGGTGACAGATAGCCTCTGGTCAACATCTGCAGGTGCCCCTTTGAAGCCGGGCCGGTCGGGCTTTCTCAGCAGGACTCCATCCTCCCTTACTGATAACAGACCCTGAGAAACAGACACTGTCAATAAACTCATTGTAAACAGTCAGCGAATAAGAGAAGCACAAATGCATCACTGGACTTGGCATTTCTTGAGGTGGACTTCAATCACTGATCTTCAAAGGTGTGCTGCATGGGGAGGTGGCACATTGACCCTAAAGTGTCACCATAAAGAGTAGGGCTGGAGTTGCCTAGATTTTCCTTTTTCTATAGAGAGGAGAAGGAGCTGCTTTATCATTAATAACAAGAAATCAGAAAGCTAGAATTATTCTTACTTCGGAAATTTTCAACAAAATGATTGTGTGATGAAAACATTAGAGGAACTAAAATAAAAGCAGAAGAATATAAATTGCAAGCATTTGCGGATGATTTGATTCTATAGAATATTTAAAAACTAATCTTATGACTTATGGTTATGTGGCAGGCTTGAATAAACTACTAAAAACAGAGATAATTACAAAGAATTTAACTAGGATGCAGATTAAGGATCTAGTGGAAAAGTCAATGTTTCAAGTGGAGAAAAAAGTTAAATATCTTGGTATTTATTTTACTAATAGACTCATGTCACTGCAGGAGGACAACTATGCCAAGATGATGAGTGAAGTACAGAAAGAGAAATGGAAGAATCTACAGTTATCATTAATGGGAAGAATTGCAGCACTTAAGATGAATGTACTACCAAACATTCTCTTCCTTTTCCAGACCATTTCAATTATTTTGAAGACGACTTTTTTCCATGAGCTGAATAAAATGGTGTCCAAATTCATTTGGCAAGGGGAAAAAACTCAGATTAAATTTAAGGCTTTGCAAGATGTAAGAGAAAGAGCAGGCTTCTCCTTACCAGATTGGGAAACATACTATAGTTCAGTTCAGACCTTTATTGGCATAAAAGCAATCATGATTCACAATCAAAAGTACAAAGGCCTGAAGTATATTAAGAACAATACATAAAGCAATCAGTTAAAATGGCAGCCAATAATACTAATCAAAAGTAGACACCCATCAATTAAAATACAGAAGTATGCTTAGATTTAATTTTATAGGCTTCTACTAAGAAATTTGCAACGCATGTAGTAATGTAGGGATTAACATCATCTAAAAAGTAGGTTATTCCTTTTAGTAAATACATTGTGTTGGAGATATTCAGCTTAAAAACTGTCTACGTTGTGAGGCCAGGAAAGGACATTCTAAAATAATATGGGATATAGAATCAAGGACTCCTAATTCACATGGACATAATTTATTTTGGAGAGGTATCTGTCTAAACCTACCAAAGAGAACTGTTGATGGGAAGGCATTTAAACCTTTCAGAGTAAAAGTCCGACAATGGAATGTGGAATCTAAACTAAAAAAATAATGGGGTATCTTCCCATGTCTTTGGAGTATACCTAGATTGCCTTCAGAGCAAACAGGGGGATTTGAGGGGAACACTTTTTGGTATTCGTGATCCATAAACCTTCGTTGGATTATTCTTAAAATATATAGTTCATCACATAAGAAAAGAGTGTCCACCTCAATACCAAGTTTTTGTAGTTTGTGGGTAAACGTAGAGAGCCAAGTAATGCTGTGCCTGTCTTTCATCAGGTAGTCTAGTAAACTTCCTGGATCCATTCTGAAATGAATATTTAGCCAGAACTTAAAAGCCATAATCCAGGCTCTGGTTTCTAGAAGATGTAAACCTAGCTCTGCACAAATGGATGAGTAGGGGACACATTTGGGAGCACCTAAAATCAGACAGCAGAATGATGATTGCACATTCTCCATGTAGGGACTAAAGGCTCCAATCCACAAAGGTATTCCATATAGCAACTGAGGGAAGATTTTGGCATTGTAAATTTTCAGAGTTGTTGGAATGAACTGGTCACCTCCTAAGAAATAGAACTTTTTAATTTGCGCCAGAGAACATTTTACTAAACTTACAGATCTATTACGATGCGTTGGCCATCTAAGGTTGTACCCCACTTCTTATGGGGTATAAGTATAGTATGTTCCGTGATATGAATGCACGGAACATACTATAATGCTTGCGTGTTGGTTTGGATGAGAGAATGGATTAAATTAGATAATGCAAAACTTTTGAAGATAGATGTCACAAGCTGGGGTGCAGGCAAGGGGGAAGTCTGAGTTCAGTCCGAGTCAGAGCCAGAGGAGCATTGAGGGAACCAGTAGCCAAGTCCAAATCACAGTCTGAGAGCAGGGTCATACAAGCCAGGAGTCAGGAAACTAGGAAGTCAGAGCAGGAACAGAGCCAAGGAACGGGAGCCAGAGTGGTTGCAAGTCACCAGACGGACTTGTTGCTTCCACGGAGCATGCAGCTTGAAGCAGGAGCTTAGATAGCCCACTGCTGATGTTTCCAATTAGCAGGCAGTGGGGCCAGCCTAGCATCTGCTAAAACTCTGGGCTGAGTGAGCATCTCACCTGCATTCTGGCCTCTTTCCTCTTTCCTTCAGGTCACTAAGTCCTGATGGAGCCTTTCCCATACGTGAGCAAGGTAAGGTGGTGAACTGGAGCGTGGGGGTGTTTGCCTGTTGTTGTTCCTCGTCAGCTGTAAAGCCAGGTGCTGAGAATGTTGTGGCCAGTGGCAGTGAATCAGTCAAGTTGTGAGAGGGGCCAGCTGTTGGCTCCGCTGGGTCTGTTAACCCTGTCAGCTCTGCCTGGCCAGGCCCCTCGTCAGAGCCCATGCCAATAGAAGGCCATGACCTTAAACAGGGTTGGCATGTGTTTCTTTGGTACAGACTACCGGAATCCTATAGGTACTTTAAGGATCACTACCTGAGAAGGGCTTTAATATCAGTTTGGGAGAAGATGAGAGGTTATATATATAGTAAGATTCCAAACTGGGTCTCTCTGGTGGAGGCCCTTACTCATCCAAATTTGTTTCAAAGGAAGGATCTAATCAAATATCAGGAACTTCTAGAAAAAGATGGTGCTTTGAAAGCTAGTGAAATACTGAAAAAACAAAACATAGAGTTCAATTTTTGGATAAGAACACAGATTGAATCTAGATATGCCAAAGATAAAGTACAAAGGTTCTATTTGATGCAAACAGATTTTGACAAATCATTATTTAATTCAGAAGAAAAATTGATTTAAAAAACTTACAATTATCTTTTACAGATTAAAATGGAAGATGAAAGAGTTAAAGAATGTATGATCGAAGGGGGCGGAGCGTCGCGATTCAATGGCGGACGCGAGATAAATTAGCTCCATCCTTCTCCTTCCACAAATCAACTGCTAGTCATCTCAGTGAACTCCGATGTCAACAAAAACTAAAGGGAAAGCTGTGCGAACGAAGAAAAAGCTGGTGCCCCAAAGCAAGAACCCGGTTCTGGCTTTCTTCTCACCAGAAAACAATTCAAAGGTGGGTGGCCCGTTTTCGCGCGCTCCGGACAGTTTAAACATGGCGCCTAGCCCGATTACTCCACAATCTAATGAGACTACTAACCTCGTTCGTGAAGAAGAGAGCCCAATTAATAAAAAAGACCTAGAGCTGCTGCGTTTAGACATACACAAATACTTTAACGAAGCTATTGTAGAGCATATCAAACCCCTTAAAGAGAAGATCAGTGAGCTGTCAGAGGTTCTCAATACAACAGCAAGCATGGCTGAGTGCTCTGCAGAGCTGGGTTTGTCCCTTAAAGGGGAAGTAGCTGCCATGAAGGAGAAAGAAAATAAACTGTGAAATAGATTGATTCTCTTAGAAAATAAATGGAGAGCTTTAAATATCAAACTTAGAGGCTTTGAAGAGGGGGCTGAAGGGAAAAAAGACCTTTTAAGTTTTACTGCTGACTGGCTGCAAGAGAAACTCTCGTTATCAGACAACATGGCGGTTAATATTACTAAAGTTCAACGTTTGGGCTCAATGTTGGCACAGCATCGTAACTTCACCCGTGACATTCTAGTCCAGTTTGCAAATGCCAGAATTAAAGGTCTCATTCTGCAGAAAGCTAGACAAGGTGATGAGGTCATGCACAATGGGAAGATGATCTTATTTCTCCTGGACCTCTCACCAGAAACGCTAGAAAAAAGGAGAAAGTTAAAAATTATCACGAACAAACTACACGCAAATGGCTTAAGGGTTCGATGGAGTCCGACCTCAGACCTCCTGCTTTTCAAAAACGGTGTTTTCTACAAGGTGCATGATGCACAATCGGGAGTATCGTTAATGAATGCCCTCTCTTTGGAAATACACAGCGGAAGAAGAAGAATTGCGGAGGAACTTTCAGACCCCTGATGACACGGTGGTGGATGAAGAGACGGCTTGAAAAACGGAGAGACGTGCTCAAGACTTGTTTATGACTTCTGTACCTTACTCACTTGTTGCCCCATCAGCTTTAATGATAACTTTAACTTTTTAAGTGTTATCTGATCTTAGAGGTTTGTTATAGTGATGCCAGCAACTTTACTAGGTGCTAGGACTAGTTTTTTACATTTATTTGCTTTACCTCAGTCCTAGCTCATAGGCATAAGGAATCCAATCTAATGCAGCCTTGGCTGTTGTTGTATTGAATAACTTACGTCTGTAAAGATCTAATGGAAAAGTTTAGAATTCCCTTTTTAATGTACTTAACATAGTTAATGGTTTTTTCAAGGAACTTTCTTTCCTGATTTCTGCTTATAAAACCCAAAAGTAATATCTTGTTTTTTGGAATTGATGAATTCTCTCTCATGCAAGTTTTAATATTATAATATAATCTAACAGTTCTAATAGATGAAGTCAAAAATTCTGTAACATAAAGTGGATCTCACTTTATGGTGTGCTAATTGGCATTTGAATTACCAGGGTAAGTTCACTATGGATGTCCTGGTGTTGCAAGGACGTGTTCTAGTGAATTATGGCTAATGGTCTCAATGCACTGTGACGTATGCCTGCTTAAGTTTAGAGTTTAGTTAGAAGCAAGACTAAATTGTTAGATTTCTTATAGAGCTAATGGGGAATTCATGGTTGCATGGTAAACATGCTTCTTGAATACAAAGGGACCAAGTGGTTGGCTAAATTTCAAAAATTGGGATTTTTTTTCTTCTTTTCATTTCGTGGTTAATGTAGAGTTTGTGGGTATTTAACTCACCTCAATGATGTTACTGATATTTTGTTATTTGCAAGAACTGTTTTTTGGGATGGGAAGTTTTCTCTTTTCCTCAAGAGGATTGTTATCTCAGTTAACTTACCCCATATACCCATCTCTTACAGGGAAAGAAAATAATTTCATTAAGTCTGTGTAAGAAATGCATGTAATGCACTTATACCATATTAAGAATTGATATATTTAAAATCCTAATATTGTTGCCTACAAATGTTTTTATGTAGGAGTTTCCAATGTTAAATCATATTTGGGAAGGAGGAGGTATTAGAGTTTAAGTATATTGATTAAAGTTTTTTGCCCTTCTAGGAGAGAGACGAGAGTTTCTGAATAGGGAAACCTAAGGTTTGTTCCCTAGTTTCCTATTTATTAGGAAACGGTGAGACTTTACCCAGAACTGGGTATTCAGTTGGAGTGTTTTCTTTTCTTCGTCTTGTCGTGCTTTTTTTTTTTTTTTATCTTTTGGTGCTAGTGTTGGCGCCAGACTTAATTTTTTATTCCTTCTTAGCTATTTGGGGTTTTATTTGGTGAGTGTTGCAGTGTGAATTAGCTCATACCTTTGTGCTTGTTCAACTAGCCTCTTGTAAAAAATTTGGCCAAATATTTGTAGTCTACTAGACTCTATTTGCAGCGCTTATAATTGCTAAAAATTTGAAATTCATGACGTGGAACTGCGGGGGTTTTAAAAACCCAATAAAACGGGCACGTATTGCTAGCTCCTTGACAAAAGAACGCCCACATGTGGTTTGCTTACAAGAAACCCATGTAAAAAAGCAATCTCATTTTGGCCTCCGCTCCAAATGGTTTAACCAAATCTTTCATGCACCAGGGTCATCAAAAGCAAGAGGAGTGACGATCTTAATCTCTAAAGCTACTGCTTTCAGCTTACAAGACATAAAAACGGATCCCAAAGGTCGTTATATTTTTGTTAAGGGCATATTAAATGGCAAACCTATGACAATTGCTTCTGTTTATGCACCCAACAGCGGTCAATTGACTTTCCTGAGGGAAACTCTTGCTGGCCTTATGGACTTCAAACATGGTGATATCATCATGGGAGGTGACCTTAACTACATCATGGATCCGTGTCTAGATAGGTCAGGTAATAAATCTGGTCGTACCAAAAAAAAAGGGCTTAAACAAAATTTTATTTTCTTTGAATTTAATAGACATCTGGAAGTCGTTGAATCAGAAAGTTCGAGATTACACTTATTTTTCTCAAGTGTATAACTCTTATTCTAGAATCGATTATGTTTTAACCTCCCCTGCTCTTCTTGCCTGTGCCCATAATGTTACGATTGGTTCCAGAACCGTATCCGACCATTCATGGGTATCGACAGAATTAACTATGAAAGAACTAGATAACAAAGGCCAAACTTGGTCCCTGAATAAGCTGCTTTTGACCAAGGATAGCATATGTGATGAAATTAATAAAAAAATTCAAGACTACTTTCACCACAATAACAACTGTGGTGTACCCCAGCATATAGTTTGGGACGCCTTCAAAGCGGTACTCAGGGGTAACCTAATTTTGCTAGCATCAGCTTGCCACAAAAATAAAGACAAAGTCACTAAGGAAATTAAATCTAAAATCGCTGAGTTGGAGAAAAGGCATGTGAGGTTTGGAGGGAAAAAAACCTTGAGAAGGCTTACAATGGAAAGAAATAAACTGGAATTGATTGAAACCTCAGATATCCAAAAGAGATTGTTATATCTAAAACAACAATACATTACTAAAACTAGGAAATCTTTAAAATTATTAAAATTTAGAATACAACAAAACAGGGCCAACTCAATGATTCACTCGATCAGGTCAGAACAAGGTATGATACACATCATGCCACAAGAAATTACTAAGGTCTTCCAGGACTTTTATTCATCTTTATACAAATCGTCTATGGACAGGGATTTAGATTTTAAAAAAAATCTAAAGGATATAAAGTTTGATAAAAAAAACTATCAACAAATGATGCTGAGTTTTTGGACAGACCTATTACAGAGCAAGAAATCTTGGAGACACTAACCTCAATTAAAAGCAACAAAGCAGTTGGCAATGACGGCTTCCCAATCGAATTTTATAAAAAATTTAGTTCGAGCTTATTGGCCCCTTTGACTAATACTTGTAACTTAGCAATGGAGGAGGGGACAATTCCAGAGACTTGGAAAGATTCCAAACTAATAGTAATTCATAAAGAAGGCAAGGATAAGCAGGACCCGAAATCCTATAGACCAATATCACTCCTAAATCATGATTTTAAAATTTTCTCCACTGTTTTAGCCCGTAGATTGAATAAAATTATTAGTTTATATGTTCATCCGGATCAGTCAGGCTTCATCCCTGGCAGAAACATCTCAGGGAATATCAGGAGAACACTGAATCTAATCCATTTTGGCAAAATGAACCAAGCGCCCTCCCTCATCTTGTCATTGGACGCGGAAAAGGCATTTGATACGTTAGAAATCCCCTACTTGAAGGCGGTTCTAGAACAAATGGGATTTGGCAAAAACTTTTTGAAATCAATAACAGCCATTTACAATTCCCCAAAAGCGCAATTAAGTATTAATGGTTTTCGATCTGATATTATTCCTTTGTCTAGGGGCACGCGCCAGGGATGCCCTCTTTCCCCAATTTTATTTGCTTTGTCACTTGAGCCTCTAGCCCATATGGTGCGAACTGATCCTGATATTGCCGGAATAGAGGTGGATGGGTCATCCCACAAGATTAGTCTATTCGCAGATGACACAGTCGTTTATCTGAGCAACCCACTTAGCTCTCTAACTAAATTAATGAAAATAATAACTACTTTTGGGAATTATTCTGGCTTCGCAATTAACATAGCGAAATCGGAGATTTTCCCTATTAATATACCCCCAGACCTGCAGCAAGAAATCATGATTACTTTTCCTTTTAAATGGGTTAACAAAAATTGGCACCATTTAGGAATTCAAGTTCCCATAGATCTCTCTAATTTATTTGATGCTAACTTCAAGCAGTTGTTTAAAACAATCAAAACAAACCTAAACACATGGTCGAAACTCCAGCTTAACTTACTGGAAAAGGTAGACCTTCTAAAAACCTTTGTTTTGCCCAAATATCTCTTTTTATTTCAAAGCCTCCCTATACCTATTCCGAAAGCTGACATGAAAGCATGGCAAAAGAGTATTTCGTCTTTTCTTTGGCTAAACAAGAAGCCAAGGATTTCGTATCACTTGCTTGCCAAACCAACTGCTAAAGGGGGCTTAGGTGCACCGATCTCGGAGAAATACTACTTAGCGGCCCAATTACGAAATAGCTTATTATATACAAGGAAGGATTGCTTTCTGCCTTGGCTACAAATCGAGTCGGCAAGTATTCCATCTGTCTATCTTAATGAGTTTATGTGGTTCAGCGAGACAGACAGGAAGAAAACTAAATTACATAACCCTTATTTACGCTGCACATTGGAGATCTGGGACAAATATAGATCCTTGGTGGTACAACCCTCGACACCAATTATGGCCTTTTTGGGGCAGCCCTGGTTTCCCCCAGGATTATCTAAAGCAAACTTTATCACTTGGAGACGAGAAAAGATCATTAGAATTTCAGATATCAGCTCAGCAGGGAAATTACTTACACGGAATCAACTTGAGACTAAATTTAAAGTCAAAATTCCTTGGTACGAGTATCATCAACTTCATAATGCTTTAAATAAAGTGATTCCTGTAATGCAATCTGTTAAACAGTTAAATGCCTTTGAGAAACTGATCCATGAGGAAAGTTTGAGTATGAGAGGTATAATAGCTAAATTGTATTTTTTATTAAATCAGAAAAGCTGGTTGCGAACAACATCTCAACAAAATGCATGGGGCAAAGATTGTAAAGCGCAATGGTCTGCAGAACAATGGGATGCAATCTGGTCATCACCTATTTGTAAATCCAAAAGTACAAACTTTAAATTACAACAATATAAATTAATCTCAAGATGGTACTTAACTCCACAAACTTTAAGTTATATACATAAAAATTCTAGTTCGCTATGCTGGAAAGGTTGTGGAGACTCAGGCTCATTTATTCACTGTTGGTGGTCGTGCCAAAAAATACAAACATTCTGGAACATACTAATAACAACAATTGAAGTAATTGTAAATGAAACCATTTCCCGCACTGCTCTTCTTAATTTAGGGTTGAAGCATAAATTCTCCAAATTAAAATCGGAACTTATCTCACTATTAATACTAGCAGGCAAGCTACTTATAGCAAAATACTGGAAAACAGCAAAAATACCATCACTGACTTTATGGTTCCAGAAAGTGTGGGACATTATAATCCAAGACAAGATTGCTTCTCAGCTTAGTATTGGGGACAACCCTAAGATGGGAGAAAATTTTGTGGAAAAATGGTTTCCTTTTTTGGACTTTGTGAATAATAGTTCCTCAAAGAAGTGCAAAATGCCGAAGAAATATATGAATTTTGTTTTATATTGAGTGGCATATTTATGAGCTGTGGTTATGCATAATTGGGTATGCAACTAATTATATGTGGGGTTTTTTTTTGGATATGTGTATTTGTCATTATTTAATGCTTGTTTAAATCTGCATATGTATGTAATTGTTTGTGTACCAGTGTTATGTGGTTGTATTGTATTCAATGGTTGATGACACTAGAAAATAATAAACTTTAAGTTTTAAAAAAAGAATGTATGATCAAATGGGCACAAAACCTGGGACAAAATATTGAGTTGGAACAATGGCAGAGGGTCTGGAACAATGGCAGAGGGTCACCGCCGCCCGTCTTCATGTCCTATTTTGGACCACTTAAGCCAATTTTCTGTGGAAGATGTGGACAGGATCTTGGCTGCAGCGAAGCCTACCACTTGCCCTTTAGATCCATGCCCATCGTGGCTTGTAAAACCAGGTGGTCATAGTATTTGCTGGCTGATATTGTCAATCTGTCCCTGTCCTCAGAGATGTTCCCAGCCAAGCTCAGGGAGGCAGTGGTTCGTCTGCTTTTTAAAAAGCCATCTTTGGACTCCATGGTCCCAGCCAATTACCGCCCAGTTTCAAACCTTCAATTTCTGGGTAAGGTAATTGAGAAAGCAGTGGCAGAGCAGTTTCAAATTTTCCTGGAGGATACATCTGCCCTCGATCCATTCCAGTCCGGCTTCCGCTTGGGCTATGGTACAGAGACTGTTCTGGTTGCTCTCATAGATGACCTCAGAAGGCATCTGGATCATGGCGGGTCAGCACTGCTGTTGCTCTCAGATCTATCATAGAATCATAGAGTTGGAAGGAACCTCCAGGGTCATTTAGTCCAACTCCCTGCACAATGCAGGAAACCCACAAATACTTACCCCAAATTCACAGGATCTTCATCGCTGTCAGATGGCCATCTAGCCTCTGTTTAAAAACCTCCAATCAGTAGCATTTGATACGGTCGATTATGAACTTATGACCCACCGCCTTGCTGACATTGGAGTTCAGGGAGTAGCCTTACAGTGGTTTTCTTCTTTTCTCTATGATCAGGAACAAAGGGTGGCGCTTGGCGAGCAGACGTCCCTGCGGCATCCTCTTGAATGTGGGGTGCCTCAGGGAGCTATTCTTTCGCCCATGAAGTTTAACACCTATATGGCTCCCTTGCCAGATTGCTCAAGGTTTTGGGCTGGGTTGTCACCAGTATGCAGATGACACCCAGCTCCATCTGCTGATGGATGACCATTCAGACTCCACCCCAAATCATCTGACCAGGGCCTTAGAAGCTGGGCTGGTTGTTTGCAGGTAAATTGGCTGAAACTTAATCCAGCTAAGACAGAGGTCCTGTACTTGAGCCATGGGGGGTTAGAGTCGGGCATCTGGCTCCCAACCCTGGATGGTGCATCTCTTGTGCCAGCCCAGAAAGTGAAGAGCCTGGGAATGATACTGGATGCCCCACTTTCCTTGAAGGCCGAGATCACAATAGTTGCTCGATCTGCCTTTTACTATCTTCAGCAGATTAGACAACTAGCGCCCTACCTGTCCTCCCAGGACTTAGCTACAGCGATCCATGTGACGGTCGCTTCCAGTTTGGACTACTGTAATTTGCTCTACACAGGCTTGCCCTTGAGGCTGACCCAGAAACTCCAGCTAGTGCAAAATTCGGCAACATGGCTAATAACTGCATTGCCTCTACGGGCAAGCATTCAGCCAGTGCTGCACCAATTGCACTGGCTACCAATAGAGTACCGAATCCGCTTCAAGGTTTTGGTCTTAACATTTAAAGCCTTACGCGCCCTCTCCCCATATATGCTCCAGAGATCACTACGTTCTGCTTCGCAGCATCTCCTGACTGTCTCTGGCCCGAAGGACATTCAACTTGCCTCAACCAGGACCAGAGCCTTTTCTGCCTTGGCCCCGGCCTGGTGAAATCAGCTCCCCGTGGAGATCCCGGCCCTACCTGAATTAATGCCATTTTCTAGGGCCTGCAAGACAGAGCTATTCCACCAGGCCTTCGGTTGAGGCAGCGGACATCCTTATGTTCATTGGCTTGGCCTCCCTTACTTGCCATCATGCTATCTTATTTTAATCTTATCTTAATTTATTATTCCATCTCTGGGCCTACTGCTGTATTTATATAATGTGCCCAATTGGAAACTGCCGCCTGTGACATATATGTTGTTTGTTTTGTTGTTTTATTGTATCCTACGGTTTCAGCTTGTAGTTTTTAATTGTTTTAACTCTTCTTGTTATCTGCCCTGAGCCCACTCGTGGGAAAGGGTGAAATATAAATTAACATAAATAAATAAATATTAAAATAACAAAATCAGTGTCATTTAAAGAGAATTTGTATAAAATGTTTTATAGATGGTATATTACACCTGAGAAATTTCCAAAAATGTATCCAGGAATGTCTAATGAATGCTGGAAATGTAAAAAAATAATGAAGGCACTTTTTCATATGTGGTGGTCCTGTGAAAGAGCTAAAATTATTGGAGAATGATACATGAGTTATTACAGAAAATGTTGCTATTTACATTGCCATTCAAACCAGGAATGGTTTTGCTTATTATTCCTGATGTACTGGATAGAAAATATTAAACATATAATTCTTCATGCTAGTACAGCTGCTAGGATATTGTAGGCAAAATATTGGAAGAAAGCAGAAATACCATAAAAATAAGAGATTATGAAGAAAATTTTTGAAACAGCAGAAATGGACATTTTAACAGACTTAATGAAGGAAAATGACAAGCGAGACTTAAAAGAACTTTGGCAACCATTCTACAACTTGATGAAATTAAAAGATTAACTCAATATTAGATTGGTTTATGAATTGAACATTCTTACTATAGAAGACTCTTACTTTAGAATTGTGAGATCAAGTTATGCAAATTTACACAGAAGAATATAGAAGTTTAATGTAGCTCGCAGAAATAAGATAAAATGGAATATTGATGTATGTACATATGTATGGTATTACTTCTCCACATCCTTTCCACTTCCCCTTCCCACATCCTTTTGAATTTAATAAAATAGTTATTAAAAAATAACAAGAAGCCTGTGGCCTGTAACAAATTTGGGGAAGAATAATCAATCACCAATCCCACCCCCATCTCCTACTTCAGGTTAGTATGAGATCAATGAGTGTTCCAGAGATCTGCAGTCGTTGCTGAGAAAGTCCTAATTTATCTCTGGTTGAACAAAGTTTTAGTCCAGTGGCACCTTTAAAACCTGTTTAAATCCTGGTTGCAGAGGGAGAGAATGGATTGGAGAATGGATTCTGAAAACCAATATAAGATTAAGAAGGTACAAGATGACTTCCAAGAAACTGAACAAATATTTGGAATTCAAGATATGCAAGTTGAAATAAATTACTAAGAGATATATTGGTCTGTTTCACTCGTT
Source organism: Heteronotia binoei (assembly GCF_032191835.1). Taxonomy (NCBI): domain Eukaryota; kingdom Metazoa; phylum Chordata; class Lepidosauria; order Squamata; family Gekkonidae; genus Heteronotia; species Heteronotia binoei. The sequence goes on along the minus strand of NC_083240.1, from coordinate 48,163,003 downwards.
AAAAAAAAATAAATGATATAATTTTATTAGAGCACAGAAAGGAAAGGAAAGGTCCCCTGTGCAAGCACCAGTTGTTTCTGACTCTGGGGTGATGTTGCTTTCACAACGTTTTCACGGCAGACTTTTTAATGTAGGTTTGCCATTGCCTTCTACAGTCATCTACACTTCCTCCCCAGCAAGCTGGGTACTCATTTTACCGACCTCGGAAGGATGGAAGGCTGAGTCAGCCTTGAGCTGGCTACCTGAAAACCTAGTTTCTGCCAGGGATCAAACTCAGGTCGTGAGCAGAGCTTAGGACTACAGTACTGCAGCTTTAACACTCTGCACCACGGGGCAGAACACCGAAAAGAACCATTTAAAATCAAAGCACAAGAAATAAAAATATTTCAAGACCTTCTATTAGATCCAATTAAGAAAAGGAAAGAATTTGGTAATCTAAAACAAGTGCTTCAACAGAAGAACGTAAGATATGTTGGAAAATTCCCTTTGCTTTAGAAATATTCCTGACAAAAGGCAAGAAAACAATAACGGTAGAACAGGCAGAAGAATTCTTGCAAGAATTAACAGTGAGCGACAGCGATCAAAGCTGAAATCTAGAAGATGTAGTGCTCTCATATAAAGAAAAAGGAGAGACAAAGAAAAAAAACAAAAAAAAAATAGAAGGCCAAAAATAAATGGGTTCAAAATAATCCCTGTGAATCTGAATGGACTAAATTCACCATCAAAACAATCAAAAATCTTTAATCAATTGAATAAATCTAAAGTAGATAACCTATGTACCCAAGAAACTCACATAAAAAAAATCAAGAACAAGTATTAAAAGTGCAATCCTAAGGGGGAATTGAAAGCACTCAGGGGGCCAACTGAGCATTTTGCCTGTGAAAAGCATGTAGGAAGAGACTCATTGTCCAACATAAGCTTATGTATTGAGTTTGTATCTTTAAGGATGTTATGAAAATAATATTATAATCCTGTGCCTGAGGAAAAGCATTATTGAAACAGGAAATGAAACACCAGCTGTCCTGTTGCACACATTATATCTTCATGGGATTTATGGAGATGGAATATTACTACATGTATGAGATACATTGATATCTTCAAGGATCTGTCTTGGGACCTATTATGTTCAACATCTTTATAAATGATTTGGATGAAGGAATAGAGGGAAAACTTAATAAATTTGCAGATGACGCTAAATTGGGAGGGGTTGCAAACAGAGCAGAAGACAGAAACAGGATACAGGATGATCTTGACAGGCTGCAAAATTGGGCTGAAACCAATAAAATGAATTTTAACAGGGATAAATTTAAAGTTCTGCATTTAGGTAGGAAAAATCCAATGCATGGTTATAAGATGGAGGAGACTTGTCTTAGCAGCAGTATGTGCAAAAAGGATCTAGGGGTCTTAGTGGATCATACGCTGAACATGAGTCAACAGTGTGATGTGGCTAAAAAGGCAAATGTAATTTTGGGCTGTATCAACAGAAGTATAGTGTCGAGATCACGTAAAGTGACGGTATCACTTTCCTCTGGTAAGACATCACCTGGAGTATGGTGTTCAGTTTTGGGCACCACATTTTCAGAAGGATATAGACAAGCTGGAATGGGTCCAGAAGAGGGCGACGAAGATGGTGAGGGGTCTGGAGACCAAGTCCTATGAAGAAAGGTAGAAGGAGCTGGGCATGTTTAGCCTGGAGAGGAGGTGGCTTAGAGGTGATATGATCACCATCATCAAGTACTTGAAGGGCTGTCCTATAGAGGATGGTGTGGAATTGTTTTCTGTGGCCCCGGAAGGTAGGACCAGAACCAATGAATTGAAATTAAATCAAAAGAGTTTCTGGCTCAACATTAAGAAGAACTTCCTGACTGTTAGAGCGGTTCCCCAGTGGAACAGGCTTCCTCGGGAGGTGGGTGGGCTCTCATTCTTTGGAGGTTTTTAAACAGAGGCTGGATGACCATCTGACAGCAATGAAGATCCTGTGAATTTAGGGGGAGATATTTGTGAGTTTCCTGCATTGTGCAGGGGGTTGGACTAGATGACCCTGGAGGTCCCTTCCAACTCTATAATGCTATGTTTCTAATCCTGTGAATTCTACAGAAGTACTGTGACTGTGAATTTTACAGGAGTATTGTGAACTGTATTCAGAAGGTTTGGACTGAGAATTTCATTGTGTGAATAATAATTCTATGGTTTGCCTGTCCTTATTGTAATAAATATTGCATGTATTTTAGTAATTGTGGGCACTATAACCTTTGGGTTTATGTTGTTAGCTTCCAGGTGAGGCCTAGAGTTCTCTCAGGATTACAACTACAGAGATCCATTCCTCTGGAGCAAACAGCAGTTTTGCAGGGCAAGCCCTAAGAGTCTCCAAAGTCTTGGAGTCCCCTCCCCAAATACCATCCTTCCCAGGCACCACCTCCAAACCTTCAGGAATTTTCCAAGCAACAGTTAGTGGCCCTACAGATAAACTACAGCCCTAGGGTTGCCAATCCCCAGGTGAGAATCAAAACCTGATGGTTACTGTGATATCCAGCCTCACGCACTAACAAATTCAAACAATAAGAAACAATAAATACAGTTGTAGAAAATTCATACAAACTGTATTCAATGCTTCAAACATGGAACATTCAAGACACCCAAAGAATTCCACTTTCTTTGCTGATATCATATCTTCGCTGATATCAAATGCTTGCAGCATTTCTAAAAGACAGAAAAGTCTGGGTGATGAAAAGGAAATGAATTCTTTAGGAAGTCCAGCACTCCCCCTGCAGTTGAAAAACGCAGCAGGCACAATAATTAGCGCAACAAGGTCATACTTATATCCCCATTTCACTGTTTGCTTCTATGAGCTTCACACAGACATTTTTCATCACTTGGTAAGAACACTTACAATTTTCGGATTACTTCCTGTGACAACAGGACCTCGTCACGCTAATTATTGTGCCAGCTGTATTTTTTGCAACATAGCATCCAATGCCTCTCCTCAAAACACCTTCTAAGTTTCAAGTGGATTGGATTAGGGGGTCCAATTCTATGAGCCCCAAAAGAGGGTGCCCCTGTCCATTATTTCCAGTGGAGAGAAGGCATTTAGAAGGTGTGTGTTGCCTTTAAATGTGATGACCAGAACCAGATATTTCCCAGATATTTCTTGAATTGGACTTGTATTAACAGCCCTGAATTGGAACAGCCTTGAAGGTTAAAGGTCAAAAGTGAAAGTTCAGGAGGGCACAACCTTGTCTGTCTACAAAGCTTAAGCAATATTAACCAATACATCAGGAACCCTCAGTTTTGTGGAGGCAAGGGACAATTTGTCTCCCCCTTTACACCACTGGAGAGGAGAGACAGCAAGGCTCATTACTGGGACCTGTTTTTAGCATGGAGAAGGAGGAGGAGAAGAGCTTCCTGACAGAGCGGTTCCTCAGTGGAACAGGCGTCCTCCTTGGGAGGTGGTGGGCTCTCCTTCCTTGGAAGTTTTTAAACAGAGGCTAGATGGCCATCTGACAGCAATGAAGATCCTGTGAATTTAGGGGGAGGTGTTTGTGAGTTTCTTTCTTCCTTCCTTCCTTCCGTCCCTCCCTGTCTTATGGCTCTCAAACATAGGCTTCCCAACCCTCCCTGGCGGGGACCCCAGGATTTCCACCCTCTTCCCCCGCTCCCCCAAAAAATGGAAGCGGGGGGAGAGGGGGGAAACGGCGCCGAGCCGCCGGATCCTGGAGCCGGCGAGGCCACCGCGCTGTGCCGCTGCCGCCCCCGAGCCACCCACCGCAGTTTCTCCTCCGAGATGGGCCCAGGCTGAGCCCATCTCGGAGGAGCAGCCAAGAGGCGGCAGCAGCGCAGGGGAGGGCAAGACAGGCCAGGAGCCTGGCGAGCTGCGAATCCGGGCCCTTCTAGGACCCGGACTTGCGGCTCGCCACTCTCCCGGCCCGCCTCCCCCCCCCCTCCGCTTCCATCCCAGAGGCGGAGCGGGCGAGGCCGCCGCGCCGCTGCCGCCTCTACTCTGCTCGCTGTGGCTGCTCCTACAAGATGGGCTCAGGCTGAGCCCATCTCAGAGGAGCAGCCACGGCGAGCGGAGCAGAGGCGGCAGCGGCGGGGCGGCTCGCCACGCTCCCCGGCGCCGTTTTCCCCCTCCCCCCTAGCTCCACCCCAGTGTCTCCTGGCTCCACCCCCAAAGTCCCCAGATATTTCTGGGGTTGGATTTGGCAACCCTACTCAAACATCTGACATTCATGTCTTGAGGCTCTCGAAAACCTGACATTTATTCTATGTGGCTCTTATGTTAAGTAAGTTTGGCCACCCCTGATCTAGACAGTCTATCTATCTGTCTTGTACTGCTCATACAGCTATCACCTTAAGCAGAAATTAAAATGGGGGGAAACGTTACTTAATGTAGTTACCCTGGTGTTTAATCATTACCACTATAAATTTTGCAACAAAAAAGGGTAATGAAATAATTTGTATCTGATAGTAACTATGTCACCTGAGCTCTCATATTAGGCAATTCTGTATTTTTAAGTAGAAGGGTCAGCTCATTAAATATGGGACACTATAATCATTTGTTCAATGGTTTCAACTTTATCATGTGAGCATTGGCATGTTCTATTAGCATATAGTATTTTATTATGTCTATTTTACCAAACCACCAAGGGAAGGGCATTAATTCTTGACAGAGTAAAAGCTCTTGAGTTTTGGTACCATTAAACAACAACAACAACAAAAATACTTTGGCAGCTGCATTGGGAGGGCAATACCTAAATAAAGTGTCCAACATGCCTCAGTGCCCTAACAGACATACTTCCCAACGTGCATTTTATTTGTCTAATTATATCTTTAATCTCTGTAGTCTTGGCCATGTCATTTGTCATTCATAGGCATTTCATTTTCTTTCCTAATAGTTGATCCCACTGGCTATGATATTATCTGCCTGGATGAGTCCAAGTAGAATGGGTCCTCCCTCAGATTTTAAGATCTTTCCTTTAAGAAGAAATGCTTTTATCCATGCTTTAGCTTACATTTATAATTGGCCCAATTCTGCTCTCAGTTCTATTCCTGAAACACATCTAGGAGTAGTCAATAGGCATCTGAAAAAATCTTACTGAATGCAATCCATTCTCTCAGAAGTGGCTTGAATCCAGGTTTGCACACCATACAAAAATTGGTTTGAAACCTTGGCATTAAATGTCAGAACTGGAAGAACTCCAAACGAGGCCCAAGACTTTGTTAGAAAAGTATAGGCATTTATTGAGAACTACAGAGCTGAAGGCACAGGATAACACTGATACCGAAAGTTAGCATTGGTTACATTTTATGCGGTTATGGTGATAACAATAAAACAATCTTTCACACGGCTAGAGACAACTGCCCTTCAGTAATTACAGGAGTGAGAGAATGTAATGAACAGTCAATTCTTCTCTGCTTGCCTTTGTTTATTCTTGATCATGAAAATGCTTTGACTGGGAAGATAATTTAGGATCTAATTGATGAACCCAGTGAGTGAAGTCTTTGAGTCTTATATACAAGTATGACGGACCCCCTACTTCTTTTACTGTGAGGCAGATTTTCCCACCAAAAACACCAAAAGCTGTTCACCACTCTAACTGAGCAGCCCCCAGTAGCATGTGCTAATAAAGCATTTTTAAATGTCTGTGTGTCCCACCCCTTTTGTCAGAGAAGTTATTTGGCTTTTGCCTAGATTTGTTGAGGATAAGCAGGAGCCTTCTTGATAATCCCTTTATTGAAAATGGCACTTAAGACATTGTAAAGTTCAATCTGAAATAACAGTTTTATGTAATTGCCATGGCTGGGTTGGGGATAGGCAGGGGATGAAGAAGCTGAGGTAAATTTCATTGTACTTACAGGTTACAACAGACTACCGAGTATTTGTTGATGCCTATTTTCATAAATGCTTGGTTCTTAACAGTGAGAGATCTTTGTCTTAAAGATTTTTTGCAGCAAAAATGTGTCTTCATAAAGAGTTGAATTCATTGAATAACTGAGAAGGTAATATTCTCAATTTCCTCTAAGCAATATTCTTTTTCTATTTGGCTAGACTGGCAGTTTCAGCCTGCTGACCAATCCCCTCTGCCAAACCTGATCCTCAGTTCTTAACACTGTGAATAAAAGATTTTCAGCTCGGCTGACACATGTACTAAAAGTTCTTATTTTGAACTTTTCCTCAGATTTTGTGATATACAGTAAAGGCAAGGAGATGTGTCCCTTCACTTTACAATAGGAGGGACTACTGCTGACTAAAGAGGACATGTTTAACTCAGCTACAGTGCATACAATGTAGGGCTGCCATGTCCCCCACGGCCTCCAGTGGGGAACTATGTGCATGTGGTGCAATGACGTCACTTGCAAGTCATTGCGTCGGTGACATCACACGCTGGCCGCTCTAGGAGCTTCCAGGAAAACCATAGAGCGCCTGGCACACAACATCGCTGGTGCTATGACATCGCTTGTGAGTGATGTCATCACGCCAGAGACATTGGGAGGGGATCCCCCTGCCAGCCCAATGCGGGCCTGCGGGTTGGGCACCTCCCAAGCATGAGAACCCCTGCCCAGACCGGGAGCTTGGCAGCCCTAATATAATGAGTGAAGTGCCTGTGCTGTTTGTGACTGTTTCTTCTTGCAAGGCAAGGAGATGTGTCCCTTCATTTTACAGGTGACTTTGCCTGATTCCCTCTGACAGACACACCAACTCCAACTGTCCAGCTACTGACTTGCCAGAGATGACAAACAGTCCCAAAAGACACTTTTCCTCAGCACTTAGCTGCTCTCAAAGTTCTCGTCAGCTGCTGCTAACCAATCAGAGCAAGAAAGGGGTGTACACAGGCAGCAGCCTATCAGTCAAACTGCATTACAATGAGGCGGTAACTCTTTACCTCCCAGCTCACTTAAATAACTGCACTAGGGAACCTGTTTTATGTGCAGTCCTTTGAGATCATTGCTTGAGGTTAGTTTCTCACAAGCCTCTCCAAAGCAATGGGTGAAACATATGAAAGAATAATACCATACCAAGGTTTCCATCACCAATTCTATACATATTACTCTTACATTTGCATTCTTAACAAATAACTATTTACAAATAACATTAACTATTTATAACAGAAACCATGCAACAATATATATATGTATACATACACACTTTACAAACAAACTTCAGCTCTAGGTGGTCCTAGAAAGTGCATCAGTGATGACATTTTCTTTACCTCTGTGTTAAGATCCCTTGCCATGTTAATGCTTTGTTCTATCCCTGTTCTGTGCTGAGACACCTGGGATGCTGCTGGGAAAACAAAAGTATTTGGGCCTTCTAACAGTGTCTGCCTCTCAAGGTCATTACCATCTGTTAGAGTGTTTTGCTAACGAATTTCATAGTGTGAGAATGTCTGCCTTGTAACAATTTAGTATTTTAAACTTATCTCGCACCAGAACTTTAGGCGCACATGTAATGGCTAACTGCTTCTATATATATTCACTCACCTACAACCTGCCTTAATTTCATCACTGGCTTCACCAGTGGTACTACCCTGTCTTACCATAAACACTAATCCTGATGAAATGGAGAGTTGTTATTATTGAAGATAGTTGTAGGCCTGACACTCTGATGTGCACAATATCAAAACTGGAGTTGTAGTTTCCATTGTACCCGCTTGCCGCGGACACTAGCAGCACTTGGGGCTGGGCAGCAGTCCATCATCACAGGTCAGGAGAATTTATAACATTTCCATGACACATGAAGTGGGGGGGAAGGGAGAGAAAAGATCAGAACATAATAAATGTTATCATTTAAAAATTATGCATTGTTCAAATCACTACAGTTCTACTTTTCTTGGCACACTTCTGGGCTAACTCAGTGCAGAAGTTTTCTTTCTTTAAGCACCAAATAGATTGACCAGTATCTAAATCAGAAGTCAGTAACTTGTTATAATCCAAGAGCCAAACTACATCAAAATCCAGCTCGTTTTCATAACCAAAAATGAAATAAAGTGAGTTCGGCCAGCTCTGAATCAACCCAAAAGTGTCTTTTGGTACTGTTTGTTATACCTGACGAGTCAGTAGCTGGACAGTTGGAGTTGGTGTGTCTGTCAGAGGGAATCAGGCAAAGTCACCTGTAAAATGAGGGGACACATCTCCTTGCCTTGCAAGAAGAAACAGTCACAAACAGCACAGGCACTTCACTCATTATATTAGGGCTGCCAAGCTCCCGGTCTGGGCAGGGGTGCTCATGCTTGGGAGGTGCCCAACCCGCAGGCCCGCATTGGGCTGGCAGGGGGATCCCCTCCCAACGTCACTGGCGTGATGACGTCATCACACCACATGCACATAGTTCCCCACTGGAGGCCGTGGGGGACATAGCAGCCCTACATTGTATGCACTGTAGCTGAGTTAAACATGTCCTCTTTAGTCAGCAGTAGTCCCTCCTATTGCTCTCTCCAGGATCCTTCATTTGCTTTTCCTGGAAGAAATGCCTCATGTCCTGATTGGCTGATTCTAAGAGAACAGCCAATCAGAATGCAGGCATCAGGATCCTGGAGAGTAATGGAAACATGCTTCAAGCTCAGGCATACTAACACAGCAAATACATAACAGGCCTACTAACAGCGAGTGCAACAAATAGAGAACAGAAAATATACATTCCTGATAACTGACTAGTTGATTAATAATCCATAACGTTGCTGCAGGCCAGCAGCAGTTGTTGGGAGTCCTTTATCAGGAAGTGACACACACAGGAAGTAACAAATACCCACTGGAACACCTTACATGATTTTTAAAAAAATGTGCTACCATAAATCTGTGCATGGGTCAACCTTGGATTCTTGGCAACTGTTCTCCTCTGTTAAGTATCTCTTCAGTGCTGTAAAAATACTATTAAAACCCTTCACATACTGGTTGTTTTTTAAAAGGCAGTGGTGGCCACACCAGTGAGCAGAGAAGCTGAGAAAGAGCAAAGTGCATTATAGAAAATTTATTTAGCTCTTGTGGATTCCAATGTGTTTGCAGTAAGCTTTGTCAGAGGATTTAGTACATAGTGTAGAATACAAATACTGAGGCTGCCTAAGTTTGTGTTGACATCCAAGCACAGATTCCAGATTAAAAGCTAAAAGACAGAAGACACACTGGGGCCGAGGTCAGACACACATAAACTGACGAGATGGGCATGGATGAAAGCCGGAAGCATGTCGGATTTTATGTAATTGTCCAAACATCAGCATCTGGCAATGGTTGTTGGCTCGTTCGTGTCCCGAACTGCCACGACTGAGACGCGGACTTTTTTGATAGTACATTAAATCTGGAATAAGAATGCTTCTGACAACTCCCGCGCGTTCTTTCTATGTTTGAACGCTCCATTGTAGCCGACTCGTTGCAAGCGCACATCTGCTTCCCTACGAGAGCCCACTCCAAATGATATCATTGCACCAGCAATTGTTGACTCAGCCTTCCAACCTTCCGAGGTCGGTAAAATGAGTACCCAGCTTGCTGGGGGGGGGGGAGTGTAATGACCGGGGAAGGCAATGGCAAACCACCTCGTAAAAGGTCTGCCGTGAAAACTTTGTGAAAGCAGCATCACCCTAGAGTCGAAAACGACTGGTGCTTGCACAGGGGACCTTTCCTAAATGGGGCGGGAGGCAGATTGCCCACCTTTGCTGTCTCCCTGCCAGGGGAGGAAGATGACCCACCTTTGCCATCTCCCTGCCAGGTGGAGAGACAGCAAAGAGAGTTGCCGTGCCCCCACCCATTTAAACATCACGTCGGGGTGTTTAAATGGGGGGGGAGGAAGATCACTCACCTTTGCTGTCTCCCCGCCAGTTGGAGAGACAGCAAAGAGAGTTGCCGTGCTCCCCCCCATTTAAACACCACAGTGGGATGTTTAAATGGGGGGAGGAAGATCCCCCACCTTTGCTGTCTCCCTGCCAGGGGAGGAAGATGACCCACCTTTGCCATCTCCCCGCCAGGTGGAGAGACAGCAAAGAGAGTTGCCATGCTCCCCCCCATTTAAACACCACAGCGGGATGTTTAAATGTGGGGGGGAGGAAGATCCCCCACCTTTGCTGTCTCCCCACCGTCGGAGAGACAGCAAAGAGAGTTGCCGTGCTCCCCCTCCCCATTTAAACACCACGTCGGGGTGTTTAAATGTGGGGGGGAGGAAGATCACCCACCTTTGCTGCCTCCCCACCAGTTGGAGAGACAGCAAAGAGAGTTGCTGTGCTCCCCCCACCATTTAAACACCACGGCGGGGTGTTTAAATGGGGGAGGGAGGAAGATCACCCACCTTTGCTGCCTCCCCACCAGTTGGAGAGACAGCAAAGAGAGTTGCTGTGCTCCCCCCACCATTTAAACACCACGGCGGGGTGTTTAAATGGGGGAGGGAGGAAGATCACCCACCTTTGCTGCCTCCCCACCAGTTGGAGAGACAGCAAAGAGAGTTGCTGTGCTCCCCCCACCATTTAAACACCACGGCGGGGTGTTTAAATGGGGGAGGGAGGAAGATGACCCACCTTTAGTGTCTCCCCACCAGGCAGAGAGACAGCAAAGAGAGAGACAGCAGAGAGAACTCCTGGGCTTCCCCTTCCTTTCTGGGTGTTTAAATGGGGGGATGGGGCAGATCACCCACCTTTTCTGGCACCTTTTTTTAAAAAGCCATGAACGATATCCCACGGTACTGCACTTGCGCGAGTGTGGAATGCCATCTCAAAAAATGAGGTCCGGTTGAGACCTCTGATCAACCAACGACGGGACCAACGCTGCTTAGAACTGAAGGATGGAGGGATGTCTGATCAGGAAATTCGTTGTAAAAAAGCTGTGGGATATAATAGCGACAGGTTAGGGATGAATTTAATGGTGAGTGTGACCGCGGCCTGGGACAAAAACACTGGTGGCTTTACAGATTTGGAATTGGAAACAAACAAGCAACCAGCACAGTTGAAAAATCATGGCTCCCTGCATCATTGCTTGCTGTCCCGAAGTTACTGGATGATCACTCAGATCATAAAGCTCACTGCCAGTGCAGAAACTGGTTCCCTGGCAGGCTTACCTTGCATGCCATCTGTATAATGAGGAAGCTGAACTTGCTGGATACATGACATGCCGTTTCTAAAGAGGTCATAGGCAGCTTCCACAGACAGGTGGTAATAGCCTGGGGGAAGGAACAAAGAAGGACAGCATTTTTTGGAAAGAAGGTTCTCCTGATGGGTGCAGATTCTGTGCTAGAAGGCATCATCCCTCATTGGCATTGGAAGGAAATCGTTCTTCAAGCTAAGAAAGTTATGAGTTGTGTGTGTGTTTTTTTAAGAACCAAAAGAGGAGGGTTCTATTTGTGAATGGAACCAGAACAACCCCCACTCCCTTAATATCCTGGCAGAAAAAAGAATCTGAGATGCCATTTCCATCGATCATGCAAAAATTTAATAAAAGCTTGCAGAGGTAGGTGGAATTATCAGTGCAGGAGTAGCCAAAAAGGAAACTAAATACAATTCTAAGCACATATACAACAAACCTGGGTGATAACCACTCTCTACTCTCCTAAACCATCGACTGTAGCCTTATAAAGAGGTGGACCCAGCAAGACTGTGTTAGACCTGCAAAGAGTTTTTATCCTCTTTTCTGAACCAGCTTCTTCCCCTGTCCGTGGCACTCAATGAACATTACTGTTCTTTATCTGTGTCTCTCACAGGGCTGAACTGAACCATTTTTGTCAGGTTGGGGGCTCTGGTAGAGACCACAACAGTGGAGCGAGCCATCATGCTGCCTCCGTCACAGCATCATTTAAGACCCCATCCTTCATACCAATTCTCTCTGAATTGTTTTAATCACCTTTGAAAGCCATCTCGGGGAGCAGCCATTGTACCATTGTGTGGCAGTGACAGTGCCGGATTAAACCCTGTGGAGGCCCCTAGGCAGTCAAAATCTTGGGGCCCCCTCGCAAATGATCTCAGAGTCTGAGTGTCCACTCCAGCACCCACAGCCCCTGCTGCAACCTGCAGGCACCTTCTCAAAAGCCCCTTTGACAAAGCTGTGGGGGAGAGGCAGAGAGAGGCAAACTTGGTGACAATGCCAGCAGCAGCTGCACCAGGCAGGTCTAGCAAAGAGCAGCTGAGTTGCTGGCTGCTCGTGCAGGCTGGGAGGGCTGCAAGCAGGGGGAAAACCAGGGGGGGAGACAGCCTGGGGCCCCTAAAGGTGTGGGGGCCCATAGGCCAGTGCCTACTTGGCCTAATTGTTAATCCGGCTCTGAGCAGTGAGTCCTTTACACTAATTGTCCTTTGTGTGAGGAAGCACATGCTTTGCACAGAATCAACAGCTTGTAAATTTCATTGGATCATTCCTAGGGGTCCCAACCCTCCCGCCCTGGCAGGGGACCCCAGGTTTTCCAGCCTCTTTCCCCGCTCCCCCCCAAAAATGGAAGCGGGGGGAGGGGGGAAACTGCGCCAAGGAGCATGGCGAGCCCCCCTTCTCAGAGCGGGCGACGCCGCTGCGCTGCCAGCTCTTCTCCGTAGCTGCTCCTCCGAGATGGGCTCAGGCTGAGCCCATCTCGGAGAGGCAGCTACGGAGAAGAGGCGGCAGCGCAGCGGCGTCGCCCGCTCCGCCTCTGATGTTAAAATCAGAGAAGGGGAGGCTGCAGGCAGGCCAGGAGCGTGACGAGCCACGAATCTGGGTCCTTCTAGGACCCAGACTCGCGGCTCGCCACGCTCCTGGCTTGCCTCCACCCTCCTTGTCACCCGCTCTGTCTGTGCCGCCCCGCTACTCACCGCTTGTAGGCAGGCAGGCAGGCAGGCAGGGAGAGGCCGAGCAGGGCCGCGGGGGCGACGGGACGATGCAGCCGCCGCTGCTACTGCTGCTTTCCCGACCAGGTGCGCAAAGGTGCCCGGCGGCCCGGAGGAGGAGGGCCTTGCACGGCCTGCTGCCGCTGGGGCGCCTGCCCGGGCCTACTGCTGGGATGCTCTGCTGGGCCCTGGGGGGGTGGGGAGGAGCAGCAGGCGGCAGCTGGGCCAGGAGGCAGCAGGGGCTTGGAAGAGGCGCCTTGCGCGGGGCTGCTTTGGCGCGCCTTCGAGCCTGTGGGCCTGGCGACTCCTCGCGCAGTGAAGGGGGCTCCCTCCCAAGAAACAGGTGGGGGAAGGTGATGGCGACCGCTTTGGCATACTTGGCATACCTCCCAATGTCAAGCATGGTGGTAATTGATTGTTTGAGGGTCCTGCATAAGCTGGTCTGTGCATTGTCATGGAGGATCCGTTCCTCTTAGTTTGTTATTGGTGTTAAATTATGCTTGCCACAGCCTTGATCTTGGCTCCACCCCTAATGTCTCCTGGCTCCACCCCCAAAGTCCCCAGATATTTCTTGAATTGGACTTGGCAACCCTAATCATTCCAGATCCTAGTGTCATGGGTGGAAGAGAGGGGAAATGACATCAATTCATTGCCTCCACACCATGCATAATGTTATACACTTCTGTTTTATTTCCCCCCTCCCTCTTCAACCTTTTCTCACAGAGAAGGGACTCCAATCCCTTGACCATTTTGGTTGCTCTTTTAAGCCAGAGTGCTTGTATCCACAGCAACCTTCCTGAAATCACTGGTAATATATTAGCGTAACTCTGAGTTTTCTGACTTAATTGCTTTTAAGATCACAGCCCAAAGTACTTCTATCAGCATTGAAATCCAGAGCTGGAAGGGGTCACAGGGAACAAACCTGACCTTCAGCCAAAAGCAGAAATGCTGCCTGTGTGTAGAATGTTACCCTGGAATCTCCTCAGCTAAAGCCTCCTGCCCTACAGAGGGACATGTCTCTCAGGATATATGGCAGGTAGAGACCTTGAGAGTCCTTCAATTAGCTCTCCTCTCTAGTGGGACCAAACCCATCCCAATCTCTGGCCTAAGGCCTCTGCCAATAGGAGATCCACCACAGCCATAGGCAATCTTGCACATTGGCCCCACTTCCCTAACCAAAATGAAATTCTTGCATGTGGATTATGGTCATTCATCCCAATGTTCAGAAAGCAGCTATCAATGAGAGCAGACAATACCGAGCTAGATGAACCACTGGACTCATTTCGTAGAAGACAGCTTTATACACAAAAAAGCCAGACACACTTTGTATAGAGAAAGAAAATAATATTTTTATGCAGCTTAGTTGGACAGGTACATTGTGAAAGTGTGCCCTGTACGACATATTTAATGAGTAATTTGGGAGGATTTGTTTTTTAACATCCGATCATTTATCCCATTACAGGGAGTGCACATGTTCAACAAGACCTTTCTTGTGAAAGTGTGTCATTTTAATTGTGGGGTTATGATCCATAAGACAAGGGGGCTGCCAGCCATGGGAAATGATTGAACTGGTTCCCAGTTTCCTTCACAGAGAGACGCAGAAGCATCAGGCCTCTCTTAGCAATTCAAATACCCCTCAATTCTTATGTAGTCATTAATTCATTTAAATTACTTATCTGCTACTTTCCCACAAATGTGCCTGAAGGAGCTTATGGCAGCCTTTTTTGAGAATACATTGTAAACAATTAAAATCTGTAAGACTTAGGGATGCCAACCTCCAGGTGGGACCTGGGGATCTCCAGACTACAGAGATAGATAGATAGATAGATAGATAGATAGATAGATAGATAGATAGATAGATAGATAGATAGATAGATAGATAGATAGATAGATAGATAGATAGATAGATAGATAGATAGATAGATAGATAGATAGATAGATAATTTTATTTATATCCCGCCCTCCCCGCCGGAGCAGGCTCAGGGCGGCTAACAACATCATTCAATTTCCCTTATACAAAAGACAAGGTTACATTAACATTAAACATTAAAAAATTCTGATAAGTTTAAAATCACCCAATTAAATTGATAAAAGCGCCAATGCTAATTGTGCTTTTATAATGGCGGTAATCATTAGCAATTTCTTTCTTCGTCAGCGAAAGCCAGTCGGAAGAGGAAGGTTTTGCAGGCCCTGCGGAATTGTTCAAGGTCCCGCAGGGCCCGCATTTCCTCTGGAAGTTGGTTCCATAGGTTCGGGGCTACAGAGGAGAAGGCCCGGTTACGGGTGCATTGCAGCTTCACCTCTTTCGGTCCGGGGGTGGTCAACAAGTTTTTCCAGCTGACCTCAGTGCTCTCTGGGGTTCGTATGGGGAGAGACGGTCCCTAAGGTAGACAGGTCCTCGACCATATAGGGCTTTAAAGGTGATGACCAGCACTTTGTAACGAATCCGGTATGTAACTGGCAGCCAGTGCAGCTCGCGCAGCCCAGGCTGTATGTGCTCCCATTTAGGGAGCCCCAACAACAGTCTGGCCGCTGCGTTCTGCACCAGCTGCAGCTTCCGGGTTCGGTACAGAGGCAGCCCCATGTAGAGGGCATTACAGTAGTCCAGTCTCGAGGTGACCGTTGCGTGAAGTACCGTTGCCAGGTCTTGGCGCTCTAGGAAGGGAGCCAACTGCCTTGCCCGCCTCAGGTGAAAAAAGGCTGACTTGGAAGTGGCTGCAATCTGGGCCTCCATTGATAAAGAAGGCTCCAGTAAGACTCCCAGACTCCTAACCCGGTGCGCCGCTTTCAGCGGCGCCCCGTCGAAGACCGGAAGAGATATTTCCCCTTCCCGAGCGCCCCGACCCAGACAAAGGACTTCTGTCTTCGCTGGATTCAATTTCAGCCCGCTCCCCCTCAACCACATTGCCATATCCTGCAAGGCCCGGTCTAAATTTTCAGGGACGCAGCCAGGCCGGCCGTCCATCAGCAGATAGAGTTGGGTGTCATCTGCATATTGGTGGCACCCAAGTCCATATCTCCTGGCAATCTGGGCAAGAGGGCGCATATAGATATTGAATAACATTGGTGAGAGGACTGCCCCTTGAGGCACTCCACAATCCAGTGTGCGCCTCCGGGACCGCTCGCCACCAATTGCCACCCTTTGTCCCCGATCCTCGAGGAAGGAGGAGAGCCATTGTAAGGCAGACCCCCTCACCCCTATATTGGCGTCACCCCTATATCGGAGGAAATGGCTGCTTCGGAGGATGGATTCTGTGGTCTTTGACCCCTTGCCGAGGTCCTCCCCAAATCTCCAGGAGTTTCCCATCTTGGATCTGGCAACCCAGCTCCCCCATTCCCATAGCCAGGAATTCTTTCAGGGCATGAGGGGAGTGCTAAACAAATTAAATTAATTTAGACTGAGCTAATTGGATTAAATTTTAATTAAATTACCAGAGGAGGTAGGTAGCACACTTAACAAGCTGACAGGGACAAACAAAAACAGCTGTGTGGAGGCAGGTGGGGCAGATGCCCACTTGCTGGGTTGGGAAGGGCTGGAGCCACCTCCTATGTAGTGAATCTCTCCCAGCAGTGCTTGGCCTTCAGGATTCTCCTTTCCCTTCACCTGCCTTCTCTCCATTCGTCTGTCTCTCTGCCCTGGAAGAAGACCTGTGCACCAGGGGAGCTGGGAGCACTGCAGCATCCCAGGACCTGAAGGGCACTGCTGGGGTGGCGGAGGAGCCCTGGGCACGGCTACAGCCTGCTACCTCCATCCCCCACCAGGTGGGACCTGGCAACCCTAGCAACAATCAATCAATAAAAACAATGGGGGGTCAAAATAAAATAGCAAAAACTATGTATATATAATTACAACAGACATTTGCAAAAGCACAGCAAAATTATCTCGACAAACACAGTTCAGAGAAAGCACCCAGTTACAAGCTTGGTCAGAACAGCCATCTGGCACCTCAAACTTAGGTGACTAAGAGCCAAACCGAGTGTAATAACAGGGGACTTGTGGCTGCCATGCGATTGCTACCACCACCAATTTAAAGCAATTCTAAAATGCCACAAGAGCCTGATCTTGACTGAGCCCACAGCATGGATCGCCCCACCTGGTGCCTTTGCAAGTGAAAAAAGAGCTGCTCCCCCTTGGCTGTTTTGACACTTGTAAAGCTCTGTGCTGCAGGTCCATTCAGGATCGGGCCTGTTTATGTTTGACCCTTCCAGGGCTCCAGGAAGACCATCTGGGGTGGGCACCCACCTTGGTCTGCAGTAGAACGGCAAGAGCTACATCCAGCAGTGCCTGAAACACCAGCTAGATTTCCAGGGTATGTGCTTTCAAGAGTCATGCCGGGAACCTCTAGGGAGGGGCCATCCCAGAAAAGGACCCGTCTCAGGCAGAGTACAGCTCCAATAGACTCTCTGTTGCCACCATCTGTAAGTTAACATGTGGGGGGGGGTACTGCAGGGGGCCTGGAAGGCCAGAGAGAGAGAGCCTACCTGTCTATCCTCAAGCAGAGACCCAAGACAGGGGGAAGAGTGCAGCAAAGCCCCTTCATCAGAGATATGCAAGCAGCTCCTTTCCTAATGCAAACCTGGTAACCTCCTAAGGTTCCACGCTAGGGTTGCCAATCCCCAGGTGGGGGCAGGGGATTTCCCCGGTTTGGAGGCCCTCCCCCTGCTTCAGGGTTATCAGAAAGTGTGTGTGTGGGGGGAAAATGTCTGCTCAAAACTTCATTATACCCTGGGCGTTTTCGCACTGACCTTCAAGTGGCGCGACCACCCTCTTCACACCGGAGGATCTGCCCGGATTTCGCACAAGAAGCGCCGGCGCACCCAAAAGAGCCGGCTACTTCCGTCGCGAAACCCGCTCAAACGTTTTCCTGCTTCTTGGCGGTTTCCGTTTGAGCGGGTTTTGCGACGGAAGTAGCCGGCTCTTTTGGGTGCGCCGGCGCTTCTTGTGCGAAATCCGGGCGGATCCTCCGTTGTGAAGAGGGTGGTCGCGCTAATTGAAGGTCAGTGCGAAAACACCCCCTGTGTATAATTATACCCTGTGTATAATTCTCATAGGGTATAATGGAAAATTGATCTGTGGGTATCTGGGGCTCTAGGGGGCTGGTTTTTTAGATAGATGCACCAAAGTTTCAGCATAGCATTAGGCGCCTTTCTTCAAAACACCTCCCAAGTTTCAAAAAGATTGGACCAGGGGATCCAATTCTATGAGCCCCAAAAGAAGGTGCCCCTATCCTTCATTATTTCCAATGGAGGGAAAGCGTTGTCCCTTTAAATGTGATTGCCAGAACTCCCTTTGGAATTAAATTGTGCTTGTCACACCCTTGTTCCTGACTCCACCCCCAAAGTCTCCTGGCTCCAGCCCCAAAGTCCCCAGATATTTCTTGAGTCAGACTTGGCAACCCTATTCCATGCCAACTGCAGGCTGTGAGGGCCTGCCACTCTGAGAGCTCTCCCCAGGAGCTGCACTCTCTCCACAGGGCCCCTCCTATGAGCTCTACATCCCTCCCTCTCGAGCCCTCTCTTTCCTCAAGAGTGGACCCAGCCCCACCTCAACAGTCGCCCTCCCCCTAGATGGCTAACATGGAGCCACCCCACCAGATGACTTCATGTGCCTGCCTGCCTGCCATGTCGCTGTACTGAACTTCCCCTGGTGGGAGTCCAGATTGGAACAGCTGTAGCAATGCTGAGGGGAGCAAAAATTGGTTCATTCAAATACGACATCTCAAAGAGGAGTTTTGTTCACTTTGTGTGACTTTTCCCCCTAAAATTCGTGGAAAATTGGTGAAATAAGGAAATCCAGATTCACATTATCTAATGTCACACTGATATAACAATATTTAATTGGCACTTTTAAAAAACTGAAAAATGTGGTGGGGTGTGTGTGTGTAAATTTCCACTGCCTGGGGAGGGGAGGGAAGAAACTGCAGAGAAACCTGCCATGTGAAGCCCCGCTTGCCCCTGGGCTGTATCACAGCAGCAACGCGGAAACCTCACAAACCTGTCCCATGCTGAAAACTTCCAAAAATATTTCCCTTCGTTTTAGAAGTCAGCGTGCAGATTTTTTTTTCTCTCAGCATCTTCAGAGCATCACTTTCCATTTATTGCCTTTTTGCATTTTCCTCATAATTTCTCACTGCTTTCTCAAACCACCTTTGATTTGATTTAAGAAAACCCAAAGGAACCCAAAGAACTCACAAAAAGTCAACAGTTGGAAAGGGAAGGTCCAAGGAAGTCTGGAGAAAACACACTGAAGGTTGGCCCCCAAACTACAGAAGACACTCCATGTGAAGACATTGAGTTTGGGAAAGATCACAGCAAAGCAGGGAGAATAAAAAAGTGGACCACTGTTATGTGGATGGTCCAAAAACCCCACTCCACTTAGGCACAAAACTGGAACAAAACATCCATGTGAAGATAGCCCTGGATTCAGAAGCTTCAAAGGCACAGAGTTTGGGTGGCTGTAACAGAGGTGGGCATTTGAGACAGACAAGAATAGGTGCCCCCTTACCTTCAAGACCACCTTTCCCCATATGTGCTGCAGAGATCTCAGAATCTGTTAATGATCCCTGGACTGAAGGAAGCCTGGCTAACTACCAGCACCAGGGCTTTCTCTGTAGCAGCTCCCACATGGTGGAACGCGCTCCCGAGTAGATCAGAGCCCCGTGGGACCTACCACAGATCTGCAGGGCTTGTGAGACAGAATTTTTTTGTATGGCATTTAACAACTAGGGGAGACAGCTATGGAATATAATAGCAGCTAAGGACTATAATATCACCCAACACAATTGTACCAGCATTATCAGCGCCATGACCACCAAAGATTACTTAAAGTTTGTAATTTATTGATTTTATTGTTCATTATTGCTTTAATGCTTTGCATCTTGTTCTTTTTTTGGTTGTTAGCCACCCTGAGCTCATAAGGGGAGGGCAGGATATAAATCAAATCAATAAAAATCAATAAAAATAAAAATAAAATAAGGAAGGGACATCACACAGTGTCCTCTCTCCAGAACGCACTTGATGAGCTGACTCACTCTTGTGCAAGGGACATGGGCAGCCTAAAGATCCGTATCAGGAATGTGCATCATTCTGTTACTTCTCTGTGTTTCCTTTTATAACTTGTCTCCTAAAAAAAGAAAAAGAAAAAAAGAGCCCACATGCTTTTTATCTAAATGCAAATGTGATCTCAGCGCTCTGATGAGACATCATTATACAGTCATCCATTCCAGAAACTGCGTAATTAGCGAGCAGGATTCCTTTTATTTCTGACTCCACAGAGCTTTGCCGAGGAAGTACTTTGGGGCATGCTATGTAAGTGGGAGGGAAGGAATTTGCATCATTAGAGAATGGCGTCCCCCCCCCCCCCCCCCCCAGCCCCAAGGTGACATTTATTCAAGTTGAATCCACACGTCCTTGGATTTTTGCATATCATACTCCATCACCCTCTAGGGTTAAAGCAACTTATATTTCTGACTGGTACTTAGAGGGCAAATAGCAGCTCAGGGGAGGGGAGCATTTGATACAAGTGATACAGAGAGAGAGAGAAAGAGAGACCCTGCCCCATGCCAGATCAGGAAGGCAGTTAGGGCTGCCAGGTCTGTGTTGGAAAATACCTGGAGACTTTGGAGGTGGATCCGGGAGAGGGAGGGGTTTAAGGAAGGGAGGGGAGGGGCCTCAGCATGGTATAAGTTTGCCAAGTCTGATTCAAGAAATATCTGGGGACTTTGGGGGCGGAGCCAGGAGACTTTGGGGGTGGAGCCAAGAGCAAGGGTATGACAAGTATGGATTGCATGCCTTTTAAATGCCCTCTCTCCATTTGGAAACAATGAAAGATAGGGGCTCCTTCTTTTAGGGCTCACAGAATTGAACCCCCTGGTCCAATCTTTTTGAAACTTGGGGAGTGTTTTGAGGAGAGGAACTGGATGCTAGGCTGAAAATGTGGTGCCTCTATCTGTCAGAACTCAAGAACTTCAAACGGATCCCATACTTAGTTACAAAGCTAGGATTTTATTGAAGAGAACTAGGTGCTGGAAAAGTCAAGATAACAGTAATGGCGAGAGCCAGCATCAGCTTGATTTTATACACGTAAAGCAAACATCTCACAAAGCCACAATTCACATTGTAGGGCGCAGCTGTCTTCTCACCATCACTATCAGTAGAGAGGATGCCTCCCTACTCCGAAGGCCATGCTGTTCGGCTTCAAAGGGTCCCAGTGTGAGAATGTGCAGAGACAAGACATAATTCATTCTACAGCCCCAAATATTTTGGATACCAGTGGGGCAAGGTTAATTACTATTCAGGCGCTCTGGGTTAAGCAGAGGTTACAACATGGAGTCAGTTTGGTTCAGTAACAATACAGCTCTAAGCCACAATAAAACTACCATACAGCATTGGTCACATTATAGAGGACCAGCAGCAAAGATACAAGTTCTGACATACTGCCCCCCCTAAGCGCCCCCTCCCGCGGGGCCGGCCTTGGGCTTGTGCGGGTACAGTAGGTGAAACTTTTTCAGCAGTTGCGGTGCCACTACATTCTGAGACTCGACCCACTCGTCACAGCTCGGGGGGAAGTGTTTCCACCTGATCAAATAATAGTTTCCCCCGTTTGACTCTGGAGTCCAGGATCTCCTGGACTTCATGGTGACTCTGACCCCTCACTGTCGTCGGAGGGGGCGGTGGGGCCCTGGGATGGAAGGACGTAGCACCAGGGTCTTTCCGAAGCAAGCTGCAATGAAAAACAGGATGGATCTTACTTAGTGATTTGGGTAGTTCGAGTTCTACCGTTACTTTATTTATCACCCTTTTGATTTTGAAAGGTCCTAGGAACTTCAGTGCAAGTTTGCGGCAGGACTGGGGAAGGGGAAGGTTCTTTGTCGACAGGAAAACTGTATCCCCCACCTTCAGATCCCACTCCGGAGAGTGTTTTTTGTCAAACTGTTTTTTGTAGGCTTTTTTCGCTTCCTCCAGGTTTTCCTGAATTCCCTTCCAGCCTTCACGAAGTCCCTCCCACCATTGTTGGCATGATGTTGGCTGGGATGGGCTGGCTGGGAGGGCGAGCGTAGGGAACGGCTTGCCCTCGTAGCCATTGATGATCTGAAAAGGGGAGGTTTTGGTTGAGCTATGGAGGCTATTGTTGTAGCCGTATTCTGCAAAGGGGAGGAGATCTACCCAGTTGGACTGTTGGAAATTAATGAAACAGCGGAGGTATTGTTCTAGAAGGCCATTAACCCTCTCCGTCTGTCCGTCCGACTGGGGGTGGTAGGCAGAACTCAGTCCTTGCTCAATGCCAGCTAGTTTGCAGAACTCCCGCCAGAAGTTGGCAACGAACTGCGTTCCGCGGTCACTAATGACCTTGTCTGGGAATGAGTGTAGGCGTACAATGTGAGTGAAAAAGAGCTGGGCGAGTTTTTTGGCTGTAGGTAACTGTTTGCAAGGAATGAAGTGAGCCTGTTTCGAAAAGGTGTCGACTACGACCAAGATGACTGTTTTGCCCTGTGAGGGCGGGAGCTCTACAATGAAGTCCATGGAGACTACCGACCAAGGTCGGGTGGCTGTAGGGAGGGGAACCAGGTGGCCCGGAGGCTTGCCCCCCCTTCGTTTTGCCATGAGGCAAGTGGGACATGAGAGTACAAATTCTGAAACATCTTTTTTCATTTTCGGCCACCAAAATTGGCGGGTGAGCAAGTTGAGTGTTTTGACATAGCCAAAGTGGCCGGCCAAGCGACTTGAGTGGCAGCGGTCCAAAACCTCCTTCCTGAGGGGATCGGGCACATAGATTTTTTCATTATGTAACCAGAGCCCGTTCTCGGCTTTGACCAAGTTGGGGGGGCGGTCAGTTTCTTGTTTGTACTCTGAGAGGAACCGAGAAAGTAATTCTAAGTCCGGTGGGTTGGTCTGTTTACCGGAGCGGGTGGTGACCCCCCCCGCGATGGCTGAGGGGGAAATTAGTGAGTCCACCACCTCCCCCCTGAGACTGTCGTGTTGGGGCAGGCGGGAAAGGGCGTCCGCTAAAAAGTTCTTTGAGCCCGGGATGTGTTTCAACACAAAATCAAACTTAGCAAAGAAGCCTGCCCACCGGATCTGTTTTGCAGTCATTTTGCGACGCCCAGTGAGGGCTTCCAGGTTTTTGTGATCGGTCCAGATTTCGAAGGGGACTCTCGCTCCTTCAAGCCAGGAGCGCCAGGTTTTTAAGGCAAACATGACTGCAAATGCCTCTTTGTCCCAGACCGACCAGTTTCTTTGTTCATTGGAAAATTTCCTGGAAATATAGGCACAGGGTCGGAGCACCCCATTTTCTCCCCTCTGCATTAATATGGCTCCTACAGCGGCGTCGGAGGCGTCGCATTGGACCACAAAGGGCTTAAGTTCGTCAGGATGAGCCAGCACGGGTTCGGAGGTGAAGAGGCGTTTTAGCTCAGTGAAAGCTTTTTGACAGTCAGGCGTCCACGTTAGGCGTGCGCCGGGTTTTTTAGCCTCGTCACCCTTCCCTTTAGTTTTGAGGAGTTCTGTAAGAGGGAGCATGACCGTGGCGAACCCCTTTATGAAGTCGCGGTAAAAATTAGCGAACCCGATAAAACTTTGTAACTGCTTGCGGGTTCGAGGGGGTTCCCAGTCTAACACCGCTTGGACCTTTGCAGGGTCCATGGACAATCCCTCCCCCGACACCCGGAAGCCCAAGTAATCCAGTTCGGTCTTGTGGAACTCACATTTCGACAATTTGGCATACAGTTTGTGTTTACAAAGGGTGCTTAACACTTTTCTGACCAAAGGCACGTGAGACTTTAGATCTTGTGAATAGATAATGATGTCATCAAGGTACACCACCACCCCCTTGAACAGGAAGTCCCGCAGCACCTCATTAATAAAGTTCATGAAAACACCCGGGGCTCCCTGCAGCCCAAACGGCATGACAAGGTACTCAAATTGTCCTAGTGGGGTGTTGAAGGCTGTCTTCCACTCGTCCCCCTCTTTGATGCGGACGCGGAAGTATGCGTCTCGGAGGTCGAGTTTGGTAAATACTTTCCCCTTTGCTACGGTGTTTAATAAGTCCTTTATCAACGGGATCGGGTAGGCGTTGGACATGGAAATCCCGTTTATCGCACGAAAATCTGTGCAAAGCCTAAGAGACCCGTCCTTCTTCTTTCGGAACAGGACAGGGGCGGCATGGGGGGCTGTGGCGGGTCGAATAAAGCCACGCTTTAGATTTTTGTCCAAAAACTTTCGGAGTTCAGCCTTCTCCGCCCAACCCATGGAGTACAGTTTCGCTTTGGGAAGCTGCTGCCCTGGGATTAGCTCAATGGCACAGTCTGTAGGGCGGTGGGGCGGTAGCTCATCCGCTTCCTTCTCGCTAAATGCCAGCTTTAAGTCTCGGTACTCCTTGGGGATGGAGGCGACTTCCTCGAGTGTGAGGCACGCCCGCATGTTTTGGGGGGGAGCGTGCGGCCCCCACTCGGGGCGCCAGTGGTGATGCTCGCACCTCCAATCCGGGAACCGGACGAGCTGTTCCTCCCACCTTATGTCGGGTTGGTGGCGGGCGAGCCAAGCTGAGCCTACTACCACGTCGAAAGAGCAGGAGGGGGCGATTACGAAAGTCTCAATTCCCCAATGCTCCTCAGTCCCTACCGGGACCGCCTGAGTTTCTAAAGTACATGGTTCCCCTCTCATGGGCCCCCCGTCCATTTGCTGGAACTGCATCGGTTGTGGCAGGGGCGAAGTGGCTAATCCCAGCGCCTCAACTAGGCGGGGGGTGATTAAGTCCCTGTTACACCCTGAGTCGATTAGCGCTCGGGCGTGCATGAATCTCTTTAGGTTCGGGTTAAGGAGGGTGACGGCCATAAAAAGTAAACCCCCAGTTGCTCTCACCGTGAGGAGTGCCGGCTGTTGTTGGACCTGCTTTGCGGCACCCATTAAAGCAGGTCGCTGTCGTTTCCCGCCGACTCGGTATCGTCCGACTCCTCGGTCGATTCTTCGACTGCCGCCAGGCTGGTGGTAAAATCCTCGTCAGTCGCCAAGGAAGTGGCGACGGAGCCCCGACTGGGCTCCTTCGATCGGCTGCTCTTCTTCTTCTTCGGGCCCGGGGTGGTTGGCCGCGCCGTGGGTGGTGTGGATCCCGCTTTCCCAGGGCAGTTAGCAGCAAGATGATTTGGGTCCCCGCATTGGAAGCACTTGCGGGCGGGAGACGGGGTGGAGGTCGTCGGAGCCTTCTTCCCTTCGGATTTAGTTGGGGTGTGTTTGGCTCCCTTCCTCGCTAGTTGCTGTCTCCTCATCCCCACGTGTTGGAGGTTGGTCTCCACTTCCCCGGCCAGTTGGATCCAGCCGACCAGCGTGTCGGGCCTTCCCTGACTGTAGCAGCGGTCGAGGATGCTCGGATTCAACCCATTGATGAACGCGGTGTATTTCATGACCTCGTTCCATCCCCTCGCTGCCGCACAGTACCCCAGGAATTCGGTGGCGTACTCGCGGGTGGAGCGGTTGCCCTGTTCGATGCGTTGGAGGGCAGCGACCGCCTTCTCCTCCCGCAAGGGATCTCCATACTGGCGGAGCATCGCGTGCAGGAACCCTGCCACGGTAGCTAATTCGGGCTTTCTTCCCATGAAAAGCCCCACATACCATTTGCGGGCCGCCCCTCTCAGTCGAGACGCGATGTGGTACACTCGGCTGGCCTCGGTAGGGTAGTCGGCGCCCCAGTGGGTGAAAAACGTGTCGCACTGAATAGTAAAGTATTCCACGTCCTCCGGATTCCCATCGAACGTAATCTTCAACTCTCTTCCCCGTCCCTCGGCCCCTCCTGGCGCTCGCGGCGCCCCAGGCGGCGGTGCTGGGCCCGGTAGGGCCGGCGGGATCGGACCGGGTAGTGCAGGCGGCGCCGGGGCGGCCGGGGCCCCTGGTGCAGGCGGCGCCGGCGGTGCCGGGGCGGCCGGAGCCGGCGGAGCCGGAGGTGCCGGGGCCGCTGGGGCCGCTGGGGCCGGCGGCGCCGGGGCAGCTGGAGCCTGCGGGGCGGGGGCCGGCGGGGCGACAGGCGGTTGCCCCAGTGGCAACACTCCATACGGTATCCCCAGGACCGCGGTTTGCAAAGTGCGGAGCTGGTCGTGGATAGCGCCCAGGTTCTGCTGCATCTCCTCGGCCATCGTCACGCGGGAACGGTGCACATCGCCGTGGATTTCCCGCACCCAATCGAATAATTCGTTGCGGAGGGTCCGGATCGGGTCTTCCCCCCCTCGGGGCTCCGTGCCCTCCGCCTGGCCCTCGTCGTCGTCTCCTGCCCCTCCTTCGCCCAACATGCTTCGGTACCGCTGCTCCGCGGCGTCGATTGCTGCCGTGGACTTCCGCGGGCTCCAGGTTCGCGGGGCCGGGAAGGCGGCGTCGACCGAGAAGGGCGCGGGAACCTTAATTTTGCGTCGGACCCCCGTCACGTTTGGGTCGAGCGGCGGGTCCTCCGATGGGGTGGTGGGCTCTCCGTCGTCTGGTACTTTTGCCGCCATCGAGCCAAGCCTCCAGTACAGATAAGCCACGAACAATGGGATTACTGTTATAATGTCAGAACTCAAGAACTTCAAACGGATCCCATACTTAGTTACAAAGCTAGGATTTTATTGAAGAGAACTAGGTGCTGGAAAAGTCAAGATAACAGTAATGGCGAGAGCCAGCATCAGCTTGATTTTATACACGTAAAGCAAACATCTCACAAAGCCACAATTCACATTGTAGGGCGCAGCTGTCTTCTCACCATCACTATCAGTAGAGAGGATGCCTCCCTACTCCGAAGGCCATGCTGTTCGGCTTCAAAGGGTCCCAGTGTGAGAATGTGCAGAGACAAGACATAATTCATTCTACAGCCCCAAATATTTTGGATACCAGTGGGGCAAGGTTAATTACTATTCAGGCGCTCTGGGTTAAGCAGAGGTTACAACATGGAGTCAGTTTGGTTCAGTAACAATACAGCTCTAAGCCACAATAAAACTACCATACAGCATTGGTCACATTATAGAGGACCAGCAGCAAAGATACAAGTTCTGACACTATCTTAAAAAACAGCCCCCCGAGCCCCAGATCAATTCTCCATTATGCCTTACGGCAGGGTTTCCCAAACTTTTCTTTCCCGTGGCCCAGTTATTTTTACACATCTCCTTCATGTCCCACTAAAATTTGGGGGTGGGGCCAGGAGACTTTGGGGATGGAGCTGAGAGACAAGGAATTATGTCATTTCCTGTGGTGTCAAGGACCAAGTGATTTCATTTAGAGGGCACATTGAACCAAAACTCCACCTTTTCCTATGATGTCACTTCCAGGGCACTTCCCCAAACCTGCCTGTTCTTAAGTAACTTTGTTTTCAGAAAAATCTCTCTGAAACTCATGCTGAGTAAAAATGGGGGTGGAAAGTGGGCGGTCTGCAACTTTTTCATACATTCTCAGGGACCTCTCTTTCCACCCCCACACCTGCATGCACCTATCTGTTTGTGTGTTCTTCTTCAGCTTGCAAGCACTCCTAATGCCCATGTTCAATTGCCTGCACCACCTACACACCCCTTCCTCAACAGCACTGGCCAGTGTATGTAGTTGGGAGTGTTGTTGCCGTTGCCATCAGGAATGCCAGCACTGTGTACCACCCACACTGGGCCCTGGCAGCTGCTCTACCTCAAAATATGCTGACACATTTAGTAGACCCTTCTTTCAGCTGCTGCTACTGAAACCCTACCTCAAGCTACAACCAAGCTTGCTTGGTTTCTAGAAAATCTTTTGACAGCTATTTTTCATACTTTTCCTTGGCTGAAACACTGGGAAATTGCTGTGAAAGGTAGCAGAGAATTTTACTGCAATTAATGAATTAATTTCAAGTTATATGAAGTTTATACAATCTTTTCTGCAGTTATCCCAAAAAGGATATTTATGAGGAGCTTGCAGCTTTTTACTGGCTATGTTTCCCATGCCTTTAAAAGCAACCTATTGTGCAGATATTTAGCCAGTGAACTTCTTTCATCTTTTTAAATATCTACAGGAGGAGTTTAATTTTGGTGTCAGACAGCTGTTAAAAGCAGGACCAGTAAAATGGTGCCAAGTTTATAATACCATCACTTCCAGTGCTGTTGAGATATACCACAGTGATCTCCAATAATCTCTTTCTGCCCTACACCTCTCACTCTCACTTGCTCACACAGAAATCTTATAGAAGGCCTGTCAGACAATGGAACGTCAAATCAACCAGACTCCATTCGATACAAAGTTTAAGGCTTTATTTGAGAGTTCATCGTTTCTGAGCGTGGAAAGATTGGAACTGATACATTTTGCCAGTTACTTTAAGGAATTGCACATCAAAGGTTTCTAAACAAAACTACATTCCCAAGCATTCTTAGCATAAAGTGATACTTTTCACACAGTGACTTCCTCTTATCTCTTTGCAGTCCTTGATCTCACAGGGATGGCCAAAGCGCCATCCCCGGAGGCATTTTATCTTCAAAGGGGAATTGCCTTTGTTAGTTCCAGGGACAGGAATTCACACCAGTGTTAGTAATAACTATGCTCTTACTTTGATATGCAAGGTCTCTTCCCATGGTTAATAATATAGGTTAGAAAATGGAGTCAGTTAAGCTAAGCATTTCATCACATTCATTTAAGCTAAGCGTTATATTACAGCATTTTTCCAGTGTCTGTCAAGGCTAGCTGGCTACAACTGGGGGTGCCAACTTTTTATTGGCAGAGCTCCTATGTCTGCAACAACAGTATGATGAACAGAAAAGTTTCATCCAGTAAAAATGGAAGGAAAGAAAGGGAAAGAGAAAGAAAGAAAGGGAAAGAATGAAATGGAAGGAAAGGAAAGGAAAGGAAAGGAAAGGAAAAGAAAGACATGGAAAGAAAGAACATAAACATAAGAGGAGCCATGTTGGATCAGGCCAGTGGACTATCCAGTCCAAAATTCCCTCATACAATGCCCCAAAAGCACCAGAATGTCCACCAGTGGGGCCAGGGCACTAGAAGCCCTCCCACTGTTGCTTCCCCCCCGCCTCGCTCCCAGCACCAAGAATACAGACAGAGCATCACTTGCAGTGAAAGAAAGAAAGCGGGGGGGGGGGGAAGAAAAAAAACCCTTCCTCACCATCAGATGACCCCAGCCAGCAACAATTCTGCCCAGGGGTCGTTTGGTAAAAAAAAAAAGCTACTGGAATGCCCACTCCCCGCCCCTCCTGGCTGAAAAAAACACACACACCCTTCTTTGCCACCCAGACCTCCCAGCAAAACCCCCCCAAAAGAACATGTTGCAAGGCACATGAAAGCTCATACCTTAAAGAACACTTCATGGGTCTAAAGTGTCAGTGGATGCCAGCTTTTCTCTCAAACACTGGGAGCGGGGGAGAAGGAAGGAGAGGCAGCCCAGCTCCTCTCTGCACAACACAGAGATGGGGCAGGGCTAGCTTTGCTGGGGGCAGGGCTAGCTTTGGCTTTTCTTGTGGCCCAGTAGTGAGGTTTCCATGGCCCGGTACCAGGTCACGACCCTGCAAATAGAAAACACTGCTCTATGGGAATCGGTCTCCATAGGGTATAATGGGGAGCCCAACAGATATCTCCCCACCCTCCTTTTTGATAACCCTGAAGCAGGGAGGTCTCTAAATGGGGGGGGGGATTCCCTGCCCCCAATTGGCACCCCTAATATGGCAAAATGTCCTAGAGTCCACCCTTCAAAGCAGCCATTTTCTCCAGGGGAGCTGATCTCTGTCAGCTGGAGATCAGTTGTAAAATCTCCAGGCCCTGCCTGGAGGCTGACAACCCTAGTAGGCAGACTGTTATGTATGTGGACTAATGTGTGTATTATTAATAGTGTTCCTGCCTGGCTCCATGGAGTCTGTAGAACTGAGCTTGGGGACTCAGGAAGCAGAATCCAAATCCCTGCTGCCCTGCTCCAATCACGGGCCCCCTATTGGTTTGAATGATCCAATGGCGTCCTAGCATGGGAACTTTGAACTGTGTGTAGTTGGCCCCATTGGCCCAGTTAAGCAGTCTTCTTAGTTACTGGTTGCTATGCTGTAACTCAATAAAGAGCTATGATCACTGCCACCGTGTCTCCTCTCTGCATTCTGTGTGTACGTTATTGTTTTATTAGTGACCAAAGTTGTTAGGTATCCTCTGTTCACCAGCTGCCTTGTGTCTTAGATGAGTTAAGAAGGAAGGCAGGTGGGAAGAGGAAAAGAAAGACTGTGGTAGAAGACATTGATAAAGATGAAAAACTGTTGGCCCAATGTTTTGGTGTTGCTGAGGAAAACATTCTCCTTCTAGACCTTTGGGGAAACGTCAGTTATGGGAAATCAAACCGATGATTCATATCAAACGTCCTGAGGTCTTCCACTTGACTGCTGCTGTAGTAGAACTCACCACGTGGAGGCGCCTTTCTTTCACAGGGGGACCTCTTTCCACCATTTGGAAGAGAGTTGGGGATTTGTCTTGTGTGAAAGCCACTCTCCTGGCGATTCCCCAGCTGTCAGACAATGATATTTTTCAGGGGAAAGCTGAGATGAGTTGATGAAAGGACTAGTGGGTTAAGAAGAATGACAATGTGGATAACCATCTGGAAACAAATATAGAACAACCAAGAGGAAGGAAGGAAGGAAGGAAGGAAGGAAGGAAGGAAGGAAGGAAGGAAGGAAGGAAGGAAGGAAGGAAGGAAGGAAGGAAGGAAGGAAGGAAGGAAGGAAGGAAGGAAGGAAGGAAGGGTAAATGCTATGGGTAAAGCCGGATGGGAAAAGATCACCAAAATGTGGGGAAACCAGGGAGATGCCAGAGAACTCAACAGTGCTGTGGAGAAGTGAGGGGAGAATCTGCTTCTCAGCAGCATCTAGGCTGGGGCATATCCGCCTGTGGCAGTGCCCTCCAAATGGAGGCTGCCCCGGGTTCCATTGGCACTGCCAAATCCCCCAGAACTCCTTGCCTCCCCACAGAACCCTTCTGGGCCAACTGTAATTTCATTACACGTTTATAGTAAATTCAGTCAAAGTGGAGATTGAAGGTCCCACAGCTAGGTTTGCCCGCCTCCAGGTGGGGACTGCAGATCTTCAGGAATAATCTCCATAGAGGCCAGGCCTGCTTTGGAGGGCAGACTCTGCGACATTCTACCCCACTCAGTTCCATCCCCTCCCAAACCCCTCTCTCCACAGGCTGCACCCCAAATCTATAGGAGTTGGCAATCCAGAGTTCTGTAGGATAGCCCTGTGGACATATCATTGTGATGTAATCAGGCTGCTGCTGTTGCGTTGTCTTCTATTATGATGTGCTTAGCAACGAGAGGACAGCATAGAGTCCCTGAGAGCAAGCTGTAGGGATGGAGAAACAGGGACCGAGAGGAGATGATGACTCCTGCCATATAGTGGAAACTCCCGAAGGTGAAAAGGTCTGGCTGGCCCAAAACATTCTCTGCTGCACCATGAGACCGGATAGGTGTGCCCCAGAATCCTTGTCAAAGCACAGAGCGAGCTGGGTAGGAGGGCAGGGACACCTATCCGATCTCCCCATTACTTAGTCAATGCTCCAAGATGTTGGCTGCTGAAGACTGAAGAGGTGAGTAGAAAGCTTTTGAAAGCAACAGCCAAAACCTAGAGCCTATAAGAAAGGACAGAGGGGATAAAGGGAATGGAAAGAAGATGAAGATTAAACATAGAAAAACTGGAAGCTTCACAGCAGTGAGAAAAGAAATTGAGAAGGACAAGGACAGGCCCATAATATTTGGGTGACAAGGAAAAACGTATTCTAAAAATACATCCTGATGGAACAGAACAAAGAGGAGGAAGGGGGCCAGTGAAAGTGAGATGAACGTCAACAACTATTTATTTATTTAATTTAGATCATTTCTTTTCTGCTCTTTCCCCAAACTGGCTCAGGGAGGATAGCAACATTTTAGAAACAGTATAAAACAACAATTTAAACCAGTAAAAGTGAGCAATACAGTTTGGACACTCAGTTGGGCACATCATAACATCCTGAGAGTCTCAAACAGCAAATAGAATAAAACCAATATTCAGCAGAGGTGGTGTCGCAGCATAGGGCCAGCTGGTTGACAGCATTGGCACTTTAAGGGGAAAAGTGCTGATGCACTGTTATGTAACTCCTACTATACCTGCTAATGAAATGCATGTGAGAAGCATGTGCAGCTAGTAAGAATTGGGTAACATGATTGGCTAGCTGCACTATATCAACAGAGCCTAACTCTCATTCTCTGTGGGTTGATGAATACGGAGGACGTGCAGAGGAAGTGGAGAGCTATTTTGACCAGAGGCTGTTACTCTGTCGGACTGATTGATGATGATGATGATGACTTGGTATGTGTAGACAACTCTCTTGGACTGTGACTGTGTACTGCTAACTTGGATGGACTGGACTTACTGTGTATTGACTATCTGGACTGCCTACTATTACTACTCTTTTGCCTTACACCAAATACAACTGTTTCAACTGGCTTGCTGAAGTTTTTGTCTTCATAGAACTTTTACTGGGGGGTGCATTTATCAGGGCACTCATACCTGCAGAACTTCCACGCACACTGACATCGGTTATGGGCCCAGCGTGGTCTACGGGGGAGTAAGCTCTGTCTGCGGCAGCATTTTCCAGCGTTCTACTCGTGAGTAAGACAAACAGTTTTTGGGCGTGGCACTTTGTATGTGTATAGGGCAGAACCATGGAGTCCAGCGTACATGTCTCTGGCTTCCTAATTACGAGGCTTAATGGAGACAACTACGTCACATGGTCAGAGAAGGTCACCATGCTATTAAAGTTCCAAGGTTTGTGGGAGTATGTGGCAACTCCGCCAGACTTAAAAGTGTTACATGCTGTTAATGATGCAGATGTAATAGCCAAGCATCGGAGTAATGATGATAAGGCATTCTCGTTAATTGGCTTAACCTTGGAAGATTCACAGCTCATCCATGTTAAAGGGTCTAATACTGCCAAGTCGTGTTGGGATGCACTAAAGGCTCTATATGTGAGAGAGAGTGTCGGGTCCCACATTTTCCTAATGAAGAAGCTCTTAAGTGCACGTTTGGAGACAGGTGGAGACATGATGACTCACCTGGAATACATGAAGCGCACTTTACTCCAGCTGCAGGAAAAAGAGGTAATGTTTTCTTCCCTGCAGCAAGTCTACATAATCCTCTGTTCAATGGACCAGAGCTATGACCAATTTGTGGCTAACCTTGACGTGGTTCCACAAGCTGAGCTCACCGTGTCCAGCATTTCCCACCGACTGCTGAATGAGGCAATGAGGAGGAGAGACGCAGCTCAATTCCATGTGGCTCCAGCCCATTCAACAAATGTTCTGCCTGGGAGGTTCTTAAAGGGGCAGAATGCAAAGCAGCTGCAGCTAAAGCACGTGCTGTACGTAAGTGCTACTTGTGTGGAAGTCTCAAGCACCTACAACGCCAGTGCGGCTTGAACAAAAAGAAACATTCTCCTGCTGTTACAAAAGGAGGTGGGTGTAATGTTATCATTATTGATTCCTCCTGCAGTAGCCAGCAATTTATGATTGACAGTGGTGCGACGGAGCACATTGCCAAGGATAAAAGGCTTTTTGAGACATTCACTCCTACACAAGGTCAGTGTGTGAAGCTCGCAAACGGGCTGTCTGCCAATGTAGCAGGGAGTGGTCTTATCAACATCCCGAGCCTTGGGAGAAAGTTACACATGCTTAATGTTCCAAGCCTGAACTATAATTTGCTTTCAGTATCAGCCTTGACTGAACAGCACTTTAAAGTTTGTTTTACAGCTACAGACTGCAACATATGTGCAGATGGCATATCTGCTAAAGCCAAAAGGAAAGGCGACTTATATTTCCTTGAGAAGGAGCGTTCAGTGCAGCATGTGAGTACGAATAAACCACCACATGATGATTGCATACATCTCTGGCATCGCAGACTGGGGCATATTAATTTCCAGGCGGTGAAGAAGACTCTTCAAGCTGCTGGAATTACCCCCAAACCATGTGGATGTTTCATAGAATGTGAAGTATGCAAGGCTGTCAAGTCCAAAGCAGCAGCAACTATATCTCCTAGCAAGTTCAGACTAATGAGATACTTGATTTAGTGTTCCTCAACCTGATTGGCCCGTTCCCTACGAGGAGTTTGGGCGGGGCAAGGTTCTGTTTATGCATAGAAGACCATTTTTCCCGGTATGGTTTCTGCTTCCTTCTTAGGTCCAAGGGGCGGAAACATTCAGGCATTTTACAACTGGCTTCGCTTTGTGCATCGGAAGACAGGAAAATTTCCTAAGTCTATTCTCAGTGACAATGGGTCTGAATTCTGCAATGAGAGAATGATTTCTTTGTGCAGGAGATATGGCATTGAACGTAAATGTACAGCTCCTTATAGACCCCAGCATAACGCCTTCTGCGAAAGAAGGAACCAATCCCTGTACAACATGTGTATGGCTATGTTACCCTTGAGTTACTGGGGGGAGAGCATGATGTGTGCTTCTCATGTACTAAATTTGTCTTGGTCATCTGCTATAGGAATGAGTCCTGCAGAGCCTGGTATGGCAAGAAGCCCTCCATAGAGCATGTAAAGATCTTTGGATCCTGCATACCTCCACATCCCAAAGGAGCTCAGAAGGAAGGGAAAAGACAAATCTTTAAAATTGTTGTTTGTTGGTTATTCTAACAATCATCGAGCTTACAGGTTCTGCCATGCTGGAGAGAAGAAGATAACGACCAGCGCATCGGCAATTTCCTTGAGAGATCTGTTGGCTGGCAGCGAACATCCTCGACTCTAATCCTGCCGACAGCAGAGAAACAAGAGACACCACCCATTCCTAGGAAGGGGAGGAGGAGCCCGTCGCTCAGCAACGGAGGAGTCAAGGAAGAGCCGTTAACCCCTGCATCTCCAGGAGTTGGTGTTTCCAGCAGCAGATGGCAGCACACAGACAGTGTCTGATGAATCTGCAGAACCGGTGCTCAGGAGGTCTACTCGTGAGACGAGGCCACCGGATCGCTACAGTCCAGGACACTGTGATTGCAGAGCCCTCTAACTTTGAGAGTATACAGCATTTATCACAGGAGGAACAGTCTGGATGGCACGCTGCAATGAGCTCTGAACTTGAGTCCCTGCGTAACCTGAACGTCTATGAGGAAACTACTCTACCAACCGGTCAGAGACTCGTAGGTTGCAGATGGGTGTATAAACTCAAGGCTGGCACAGATGGTACTACTCAGTACAAGGCCAGACTTGTAGCCCAGGGATTCTTGCAAGGGGGGCAAGATTACGACGAGACATTTGCTCCAACCCTTAAAGCCACTTCACTTTACTGTGCTCTAACTATCGCAGCTAAACAGCACTGTATGATTAGGCATCTTGATGTAAAAAACAGCCTATTTGCATGCCCCATTGAGACATTGTGTGTATATGAAGAAACCACCAGGTGCCTCTGGTGACAATGACAATACTTGTTGGTTGCTTAAGAAATCCCTGTATGGATTAAAGCAGGCTGGATTTGAATGGAACCAGCATTTAGTAGATAACCTTAAAATGTTAGGTTATAAGCAAGGAGTTGTAGATCCCTGTGTGTTTACTAAGCAGAAGGGAGAGCAACAATGCACCATCCTAGTGTTCGTGGATGATTTGGCCATAATATGTAAATCAGCCAAAGTAATGAATGATACTATTGATGCTCTAAGGTCCAAATTACTGTGAGAGATCTGGGAGAAATTAAGCAATATGTTGGCCTAGAGATTGAAAAAGTAAATGGTGGATACAGAGTATCACAGAGGGCAAAAATATCCCATTTGCTAAAAACAGTTCAAGATGGACCAGTGCAAAAGGGTGCAAAGTCCTATGTTCCCATGTAATGAGTCAGACAGCGAACAGAGTCCACTGTTCGATCAGGGGATATATCAATCCCTGATCGGAAGCTTATCATATCTTGCTAATTGGTCCAGACCGGACATTGCCATGACCACTAATGTATTGGCTAGAGCAATGAAAGAGCCAAGGCAAAAAACATTGGCTAGCAGCTAAGCATATCTTAAGATACTTAAAGCAGACCATGGATTTAAGTTTATTTATAACTCCTGCTGGAGAACTTACCATGCATGCTTATGCAGATGCCAGTTTCGCCAACGATCCTGATACTAGGCAATCTACTACAGGAATGGCTATTTTTCTGGGTGGCGGTCACTGAAGCAGAAACACGTGGCTCTGTCTACGTGCGAGGCAGAATACGCAGCCTTGAGCGCTATTTGTACTGAACTCATATGGTTCAAGCAATTGTTATTAGACTTTGGAATACGTCATGTCAATCCCATAATTGTGCGGGAAGACAATCAGGCTGCTATTCAGTTAGCAACAACTTCTTGGTGTCAAGAGTAGATCCAAACATACTGATGTACGTTTCCATAATGTTAAACGATGCTTGGAAGATAGACTAATTGTGCTTGAATACTGTGAAACTAATGACAGTGTTGCAGACTTGTTTACAAAGGTACAAACACATGTGAAGCATAAAGAAAGCTGTCTATCTTTAGGTCTTAAAAAATGAGAAAGGCAGTAATGTCATGCTGTGGAAATATTTTAACTATGAATGTTAAAGTTACATGCAATGTATAGCCCATATCGTTACATAGGGGGAGGATGACAGCATTGGGCACTTTAAGGGGAAAAGTGCTGATGCACTGTTATGTAACTCCTACTATACCTGCTAATGAAATGCATGTGAGAAGCATGTGCAGCTAGTTAAGAATTGGGTAACATGATTGGCTAGCTGCACTATATCAACAGAGAGCCTAACTCTCATTCTCTGTGGGTTGATGAATACGGAAGACGTGCAGAGGAGTGGAGAGCTATTTTGACCAGAGGCTGTTACTCTGTCGGACTGATTGATGATGATGATGACTTGGTATGTGTAGACAACTCTCTTGACTGTGACTGTGTACTGCTAACTTGGATGGACTGGACTTACTGTGTATTGACTATCTGGACTGCCTACTATTACTACTCTTTTGCCTTACACCAAATACAACTGTTTCAACTGGCTTGCTGAAGTTTTTGTCTTCATAGAACTTTTACTGGGGGCTGCATTTATCAGGGCACTCATACCTGCAGAACTTCCACGCACACTGACACTGGTAGAATTGGACGCCTGTTGGCTCAACCAAAAGCCTGGCGGAATAGCTCCGTCTTACAGGACCTACGAAGAGGTAACGATTCAGTAAGGTCCCGTATGCCTAAAGGGAGCTGATTCCACCAGGCCGGGGCCAAGGCCGAAAAGGAAAAATGCAATGGGAACAGAAAAAAATAGGAAAGGAAGTGAATGTAACAGGAAAAAACGTGGAGTGAGAAAGTGAAAAGAAGATCAAATAAGCAAACATGGAAATTCAGTCAGTGCTCTCTATCCAAAACTTCAGATTGCCTCTGGCTTGTCATGGTCTTTTAAGATGGGAGCCTGATTCTGTGTAATGATCTTTCTGAGAATTTGGGAAGGAACCCATGGTACTTATCTACTTGGAGTTTTGTCGAGTAGAGTTCTTAAATGGGGCATTTGGTTGAAGCTCTTTACTCTCTGCATCCAGTGCTGTTTTTATTATTGTTCTGTTTATTGTTTTCTTGGTGACTGAAGTTGTTAGGTATTCCTTGTCCGCCAGCCAGCTTGTGTCTTCAGTGAGCTAGGAAGGAAGGTGGGAAAAGAGGAAAAAGAAAAGATGATGGTAGAAGAC
Source organism: Heteronotia binoei (assembly GCF_032191835.1). Lineage (NCBI taxonomy): Eukaryota > Metazoa > Chordata > Lepidosauria > Squamata > Gekkonidae > Heteronotia > Heteronotia binoei. Next base: position 48,125,575 of record NC_083240.1, on the reverse strand, counting down.
ATGGATAAAGAAGGAAAACTGTTGGCCTAATGTTTTGGTGTTCTTGAGGGAAAGCTTCCCCTCCTAGAACTTTGAGGAAATGTCAGATATGGGAAATCAGACGATGCCGGAAGATGATGCCCTGGCCACAAGCCATGGCCGATGCAGTTGATGCCCAGCTCAATGCAGATGACGCCCACGGTTGATGCAGACGATGCCCGGGCTGATGCAGTTGACGCCCACGGCTGATGCAGAGAATGCCACCGCTGATGCAGATGATGCCCACGGCTAATGCAGAGGATGCCAACGGGTGATGCAGACGATGACCAGGCTGATGCAGTTGATGCCCATGGCTGATGCAGACGAGGCCCAGGCTGATGCAGTTGACGCCCACGGCTGATGCAGAGAATGCCCAGGTTGCTGCCTGTGGCTTCTGCAGATGACGCCCAGCTCGGTGCAGATGACGCCCACGGCTGATGCAGACGAGGCCCAGGCTGATGCGGTTGACGCCCACGGCTGATGCAGAGAACACCCACGGCTGATGCAGAGGACGCCCAGCTCAGTGCAGATGATGCCCATGGCTGACGCTGACGGGGCCCAGGCTGATGCAATTCATGCCTATGGCTGATGCAGAGGACGCTTACGGCTTATGCAAATGATGCCCAGCTCAGTGCAGACGATGCCCACGGCTGATGCAGACGATGCCCAGGCTGATGCAGAAGTACTTTGAAAATTTGGTATGATTGAATGGGCATTGTAACTGGCTCCATGGTGAGTATTCCCAAATCCAAGGATGCAGAAAGTACTGCAGGTAGAAAATACTAAATCCAGTCTTCCCCTGGTGGCTTCCCTAGGCTTCCTAACCCCTCCGCCCTGGCAGGGGACCCCCAAATTTGCGGCCTCCTCCCCCGCTCTCCAAAAATCCGGAAGGGGGGGTGGGAACATGCGTGTAGGCATCATGTAGTTGTAGAGCTCCTGATCCGTTTGTAAAATGTAAAATATGGATAAAAATATTAGATAAAAATTAGATAAAAATATGGAGCAGAGGTCCATCAGTGGCTATTAGCCACAGTGTGTATGTGTGTGTGTATGTATATATATATATATATATATATATATATATATATATATATATATATATATATATATATATATATTTGGCCGCTGTGTGACACAGAATGTTGGACTGGATGGGCCATTGGCCTGATCGAACATGGCTTCTCTTATGTTCTTATGTGTGCCTTTAAGGCTGCACAGGAAACAGGAAACAGGAAGGGCTTCATGGGAAAGGGTCAGTAACAGTTTCCATGGAGAATGGCCCCTCCCTTTCTTTTGCTTTCGTTTTCACAGCAAGTAGAGTTCTGCAGGAAGAAGATCTAGTAAGTATTTGTGTGTGTGAGAGAGAGAGGGAGGGGGCAGGGGATTCTCTGGTTTGAAGGCTTCCCCCCCCCCTTTAGAAAGCGTGGCGGGGAGGGAAATGTCTCTCTCGGCTTGACTTCGCGAACGAAGATTCAAGAAGGGTGCAGTAGTCCACGTCTGCTGCAGGCTCGCTGGTGGCTGACAAGACCAATGCGGGACAGGCAGATCCGGCCACAGTGGCTGCAGGGAAAAGTCTGACCCGGGGCTGGCGCCGTAGCAGTGCGATTCTTCCTCAATCTCCTTTTGTCCTCAAGACCAGCTATGCGTACGTTCTCAAAGGAAGAGACAGCCTGGTGGATGGTGTGCCTCTATGCTTTGCGATCTGAGGCTAGGTCAGACCACTGGTGATGGTTGATGCGACAGGTGCCAAGGGATTTCTTCAAGGAGTCCTTGTACCTCTTCTTTGGTGCCCCTCTATTTCGATGGCCGGTGGAAAGTTCGCCATACAGAGCAATCTTGGGAAGGCGGTGGTTTTCCATCCTAGAAATATGCCCTGCCCAGCGCAGCTGCGTCTTCAACAGCAGTGCTTCGATGCTTGTAACCTCCGCCCTCTTGAGGACTTCAGTGTTGGTCACAAAGTCACTCCAGTGGATGTTGAGGATGGTGCAAAGGCAGCGCTGATGAAAGCGCTCAAGGAGTCGCAGGTGATGACGGTATAAAACCCACGATTCGGAGCCGTAGATGAGGGTTGTCAACACAACCGCTTTGTAAACATTGATCTTTGTGCCTTTTTTCAGATGCTTGTTGCTCCATACTCTTTTGTGCAGTCGTCCAAATGCACGGTTTGCCTTTGCCAGCCTGTTGTCGATCTCCTTGTCAATCTTGGCATCTGAGGAGATGATGCACCCCAGGTAGCTGAACTGCTGGACTGTCTTCAGAACTGGTTCACCCACAGTGATGCAGGGAGGGTGATAATCTTCCTGGGGTGCAGGCTGGTGGAGAACTTCTGTCTTCTTCAGACTAACTTCTAGGCCGAATAGCTTGGCAGCCTCTGCAAAGCAGGACGTCATATGCTGCAGAGCTGATACCGAGTGGGAGACGAGTGCAGCATCATCAGCAAACAGTAGCTCTCGGATGAGTTTTTCCATTGTCTTGGAGTGAGCCTTTAGTCGCCTCAGGTTGAACAGGCTGCCATCAGTGCGATAGCGGATGTAGACACCATCGTCATCATTTAGATCTACTGCGGCTCTTTGAAGCATCATGCTAAAGAAGATCGTAAAGAGAGTTGGCACGAGAATGCAGCCTTGCTTTACACCTGTGCCTATTGGGAAGGGCTCTGAGAGGTCGTTGCAGTGTCTGACTTGGCCTCGCTGGTCTTCATGTAGCTGGATGATCATGCTGAGGAATCTCGGAGGACATCCTAAACGTTCCAAGATTTGCCACAGGCCTTTCCTGCTAACGGTATCGAAAGCTTTGGTAAGGTCGACAAAAGTCACATATAGACCCTTGTTCTGTTCCCTGCATTTCTCTTGGAGCTGCCTGAGAACAAATACCATGTCGGTGGTGCTCCTGTTAGCTCTGAAGCCGCACTGACTCTCTGGGAGGAGTTCTTCTGCAATGGTGGGCACCAGTCTGTTCAGAAGTATTCTGGCAAGGATTTTGCCTGCGATGGAGAGCAGGGTTATCCCCCGGTAGTTGGAGCAGTCTGACTTTTCCCCTTTGTTGTTGTGTAGAGTGATGATGATTGCATCGCGGAAGTCCTGTGGTAGTTTGCCTTGTTCCCAGCAGGTGACAAGTACTTTGTGAAGTGTGCTATGTAGTACTGTGCCCCCATTCTTCCAGATCTCTGGTGGGATTCCATCAACTCCCGCTGCCTTGCCACTTTTCAGTTGCTTGATGGCTTTAACAGTCTCTTCTAGGGTGGGGATCTCATCCAACTCTGTTTTCACTGATTGAAGTGGGGTGAGGTGGATTGCTGAATCTTGAACTACGCGGTTGGCACTGAAGAGAACCTGAAAATACTCCGACCACCGGTTCAGTATGGATGCCTTGTCTGTGAGGAGCACTTGGCCGTCTGCACTACGCAAGGGACTCTGAGCCTGATATGATGGGCCATATACTGCCTTCAGGGCTTCGTAGAACCCTCTTAAATCACCAGTGTCTGCACACAGCTGGGTTCTCTCTGCAAGCTTGGTCCACCACTCGTTCTGAATGTCTCGAAGCTTGCGCTGGAGGTTGCTACATGCAGCGTGAAAGATTGCTTTTTTCCCGGGACAGGAGGGCTGAGCAAGATGTGCTTGGTAGGCAGATCTCTTTTTCGCTAGTAATTCTTGGATCTCTTGATTGTTCTCGTCAAACCAGTCCTTGTTTTTCCTTGTGGAGAACCCGAGGACTTCTTCAGAAATCAACAGGATGGTAGTTTTTAGGTGTTCCCAGAGTGCTTCTGGAGAAGGGTCTGTGGGACAACTGGGGTCCTCAATTCTTGACTGGAGTTTTGCCTGGAAGGCAGCTTTAACTTCGGCTGACTGAAGGCTGCCAACCTGAAGGTTCCTCCGAAGGATACCTCCTCTCCTGGGTGTGGGTTTAAAGTGAAGACGGAGATTGCAGCGTACAAGACGATGATCCGTATGACATTCCGCACTGGGCATTACTCGGGTGTGTAAGACATCTCGAAGGTCTCTCTGGCGCACCAGAATGTAGTCGATAAGGTGCCAGTGCTTGGACCGTGGGTGCATCCATGTTGTCTTCAGGCTGTTCTTCTGCTGAAAGATAGTGTTGGTGATGGTAAGCTGGTGCTCCGTGCAGAATTCTAGCAGGAGGCGCCCGTTATCATTGCAGTTGCCAATGCCGTGTTTGCCAAGTACTCCTTTCCAGGCTTCCGAGTCTTTACTACTCTGGCATTGAAGTCGCCAAGGATGATCACCTTGTCCTCTGTAGGGGTCTTCCGTACGAGGTTGCGTAGATCAGCATAGAACTTGTTCTTTTCTGCAGGATCTGCTTGAAGAGTTGGGGCATAAACACTGAAGAGTGTTGCATGCTGCTTGTTTTGAAGTGGGAGGCGCATGGACATGATGCGATCTGAGTGACCTGTTGGCAGGTTTTTGAGTTTGGAGGCAATGGAGTTCCTGACCATGAAGCCAATGCCAGAAAGGCGGCTCTCAGCCTTTGACTTACCCGACCAGTAGAGGGTATAGCCAGCACCATGTTCTTGAAGACTACCTTCCTCAGGGAAACGGACCTCACTGAGAGCTGCTATGTCAATATTCAACCTGAGAAGTTCGTGGGCAACTAGAGCAGAGCGTCGTTCAGGGCGACCACTGTCTACGGCGGGGAGGGAAATGTCTACTGGGCACTCATTCCCTATGGAGAACGATTCCCATAGGGAATAATAGGGAATTGACCCGTGGGTATTGGGGGCTCTGGGGGGGCTATTTTTTGAGGTAGAGGCACCAAATTTTTAGTATAGCATCTACTGCCTCTCCCCAAAATAGCCCCCAAGTATCAAAATGATTGGACCAGAGGTTCCAATTCTATGAGCCCCAAAAGAAGGTGTCCCTATCCTTAATTATTTCCTATGGAAGAAAGGCATTTAAAAAGGTGTGCTGTCCCTTTAAATGTGATGGCCAGAACTCCCCTGGAGTTCAATTATGCTTGTCACACCCTTGTTCCTGGCTCCACCCCCAAAGTCCCCAGATTTTTCTTTAATTGGACTTGGCAACCCTAGGCGTCCCCCAACTTCAGTGCTATACAACCACAGTGCACGATGTGTCCATATGAAACATGATGTGGCTTTGTCAGCTGTGGGACCACAAGCCAAAGGGAACAGGCGGTACTTCTTCATCAAAACTGAATTTTGACCCAACCAAGAAGAAGAAGGCATCTGCTAGTGACCACAGGAATCTTAGGAAGGCTTCTGGCCATACCTGGAGAGGGCAAAGCTACTGGCCAAATTCAAGAAGGACCTGTCTGTTGGTTGGCCAGTGTGTAGGGCATGGGCCAGCTGCTGCTGGCACCACAGGAAAGACAGCCATGGGATCTTCAAGGCTGGTACTTAGGAACCGGGGGATGTATGGAAGGAGGAGATTAGCCAGAGCGAGCCACAGGCAATGGCATGGCAGTTTCTGGTCTTTGCTCACATGCTCAGGGTAGCACTGACCGCCATTTTCTGGGGTCGGGAAGGAATTTTCCTCCAGGGCAGATTGGCCAGAGCTCTTGGAGGTTTTTCGCCTTCCTCTGAGCATCGAGCAGGGATCACCCGTTAGGTGTTCGGGTTAAGGAACACAATTAAAACCGTTCTGATAGAATACGAAAAACATTTCGAGAATTAAACCCAATAGGGCCCCTTCCCAAAATTAATAAAACTTTAATATTAAACCTTCTCATTTGCCTGTCTGTTGTTTGCTGACGTAAGAAGTAGAAGGGTGATGCTCCCCACTGGGTTTCCACAGTTCGTCAAGACTCTCCAACAGAATCAGTCCTTTGCTGACAGATCTTCTGCTGCTGTGAAGAGTAAGAGTCCCAAGGTCCAGGGGCCTCGAGGTCTGAGGAGGAGGGAAGAGAAAAGATGATGGAGCTTTAGAAAGGTTTACATTTGTTAGGAACTGAGGAGCTTTCTGGGACAAGCCAAACCTGTACAAAAGAGACACGCTTCACTTGGACCAAAAGGGAACCATGCTGCTAGCAATTGATATCGAAAAGGTGGGAAAGCAGCTGTTAAACAAATCCCAGGGGAGTCTCTGTTTTGGGACAAATCAGCTCAATGGGATGACTGTATAAACCCTCAAGGTAATACTGACAGGAGTGTAATAGAACTTGGGAGTGAGGGCATGATGGTGAATGAGGGCCATGCGTGGCGACTAAGGAGCTGAGGGAGCGAGGGTGACTGGAGAAGAAAACATGTTATTGGTGTCAGTATGCCAGTGCGAGAATTATCTGAGCCAAGGTAGGGGACCTGGAGTGCTTGGTGTTCAATGACAATTTAGATATAGGTATCTTAAAAATATGGGGGAACGGGGAAATCTGTGGGATACAGTCATTCCTGGGTAGAAGGTGGGATGGGTCAGTGGTGTGGTGTTGTATATCAAAGAGAGCATAGAATCAATTAAGTTAAAAAACATCCGGGGAATTATCAAAGATTTCAGGTTTTCACAGCTGGTAACATCATTAGGGTTTGTAGAGTCTTTCGGGATCAAGTGCCGTGTTCTACTGGAGAAAGTTTTCCTTCCAGACGTTTCTTTAGTAGAACACGGCACTTGATCCCGAAAGACTCTACAAACCCTAATCCGGGGAATTGATTCCTCAAGAGAAGCAATATGAGTGGAAATACTGGGCCCTAAGGATGACTTAAAAGTGTGTGAGGTGGGTGGGTGCTTTTATCCACCTGATCAAACTCTTGAAGCTGATCTTCAGGTGGAGAAGGAAGCAAGGGAAGGGACTAAAGCAGAGACTTTTGTTATACATTGACTGGGTAAACGTGCTAAGGTCATGCTATAGAAATCAGATTCCTAGGCACAATGAATGACTGTACTGGAATTCTGTTGGTCACAGAGCTTGCCAGAGAGGTAGTGATCTTGGACTTGGTTCTGGGCAAGTCTCAAGAGATGTAGAGGTTGTTACACCAATTGGGAACAGTAACCACAATGCTATAAAGTTCAGCATCCTGGTCAATGGAAAGTTACCCCTAATGTCCAAAGCTGTAATGCTTGCTTTGAAATGGTGAAAATTTCAAAGAGGGAACTTTACTCAAATGAGAGGAGTAGTAAAAAGGAAGCTGAAGGGCAAACAAAAGAGACTTAATCCTTAGAGGAAATAGCTTGGAAGCTATTTAAAACCACACTAATTGAAGCCCAAAGAGAATGCATTCGGCAGGTTGGGAAAGGCAATGCCAAATCTAAAAGAAGGCCTGCTTAAAGGAAGCTATGAAAAGTGAAGACGCTTCTTTTTAACAAGTAGAAGTGCTGTCCCAGTGAATTGAACAGGACGAACCGCGGGCGCTTGCAAAAAAGAAAAGAAAAAAGAAGTGTCAGTCAATAATTAGGCATTGCAAAAGAGATTTTGAGGAACAGGTTGCTAAAAGTATCAAGACAAACAACATTTTTAAAAATATATCCAGAGAAAGAAACCACTCAGAGAAGCAGTGGAGCCTTTGTATGACACAGGAATGAAGGAACTGCTATAGAAAGAGGAGAGAGATGGCAGAGTAGAAGCTCAATGACTTTGTGCTTTTGTGTTCACTTTGGAAAGTGTGGGGCAGGCAGATGCCCATGCCACATCCCGTTTTCAGGAAGTGAGTCAGAAGAACTGAGCCAAATTGAGGAGAAGAGATGAAGTTCTAGACATTTGCCATGAAGGCCGGGTCTTGACTGTTGGTCCGGCCAGGTGTGCCATAAATTATAATGCGAGGTCAGGGAGATATAAACTTTATAATGGACACAGACAAACACACACACTCAGCCTAATCCACCTCACTGGCTTGCTGATAGGGTTGCCATTCGCCAGGTGGGGGCAGGGGATCCCCAGTTTGGAGACCCTCCCCTGCTTCAGGGTCGTCAGAAAGCGGGGGGGAGGGGAGGGAAATGTCTGCTGGGAACTCTATTATTCCCTATGGAGATTTATTCCCATAGAAAATCATGGAGAATTGATCCGCAGGTATCTGGGGCTCTGGGGGGGCTGTTTTTGGGGGGTAGAAGCACCAAATTTTTAATATAGCATCTAGTGCCTCTCCCCAAAAATAATCCCCAAGTTTCAAAAAGATTGGACCAGGGGGTCCAATTCTATGAGCCCTAAAAGAAGGTGCCGTTATCCTTCATTATTTCCTATGGAAGGAAGGAATTGAAAAGGTGTGCCGTCCCTTTAAATGTGATGGCCAGGACTCCCTTTGGAGTTTAATTATTCTTGTCACAACCTTGATCTTGGCTCCACCCCTAATGTCTCCTGTCTCCACCCCCAAAGTCTCCTGGCTCCACCCCCAAAGTTCCCAGACATTTCTTGAATTGGACTTGGCAACCCTACTGCAGCCTGTTAAGGAGCTTATGTGGAAGGAAGCAAGTGGGAAAGGGGACGGCATGGGTAAGGGCCAACTCTTTCCTCTCCTAATCAGAGACTTACGAAGGCTTATGTTCTTTTCTTTCTCACTCAGTTCTGCAGGGCCTAAGCAACAGTCTACACAGCAGCAGCCTACACACGGCTCTCCTTTGGCCTCCTCCCCTGATCTGCACAAGGAAGGGAGGGAATAAACCACAATTGTATGCTATCAATTAGTACGGCTGATTTTACTGTAAATAGAAATTATGTACTGTATTTTAATGTGTTGTGCACTGCCCTGAGCCCTTCCGGAAAAGGCAGTTATAAATTTAATACCACCACCACCAGGGCAATTCTGTCTAGACTGAGGGCTCAGAGAATGCTGAAGCCCTCCGACCCCCACCCCCCATCAGACGACACACACAGAGTCGCTAACTAGTCCCCCAGCCAGACCAGGGCATTTCCCACCCCCACCCTCGCCTCTTGGCTTCTGCTGCTGCTCCAAGTAGCCAAAGGCATGATGCTGACGGGAAGGTGTGTGTGGAGATTTTCCAAACAAATACTAACGTATCTGCCTAGCCATAAAGACTTGATCTAGCAAACAAAATCCAAGCAGAGGGACTCCTGGATGGCAACACTGCATTCTTTCACTTCAAATTGACTTTCCTTGAAGACACAACACATTTATACCGAACTATCTTTCCTTGCCATCAATTGAATTGACAAAGTCAGTTTAGTGAATACATCTATCTATCTATCTATCTATCTATCTATCTATCTATCTATCTATCTATCTATCTATCTATCTATCTATCTATCTATCTATCTATCTATCATCATCATCTATCTACTCACCCACCCACCTACCCACCCATCCATCCAATTTAAAAATCCTCCATCCTCCCACCCTGAGTTGCGCAACAATCCTGAACTCAGAATCCAGCTCAGGTCTGTTGGAGGAGGGGGGCTTCTTCCCTCCCTCCCTCCCAGCCAGGAGAATGTCCTAAGGCGGGTGTTGAACTCATTTGTTATGAGGGCTGGATCTGACATAAATGAGGCCTTTTGGGGCCAGGCCATGTGTGTACCTATTTAAGATTAGGTAGCAGAGGTATAAACTTTCTAAAGGACACAGATACAATTAAATATATATATTTTTAAAAACTTAAAACGTGCTTAAAACGTTAGCACTTGTTGGTCTTAAAGGTGCTTTCTTTGTATTTCTCCCATGGGATCCAGAAACTGGACAAAGGAAGCTCTGGCTCTTTCCTTCCCCAGGGGACCAGGAGGGGAAGGAGCCTCAGCCAATAGAAGGAAAAGAGGCTCAGTAGCTTTGCTGTGCAATTGAGAGAGCCTGGCAAAGCAAGCTGTCCATCCTCCCCTTCCACTCCAAGGGAGGAACCTCAGCCAAAGGAGAAAATAGAGGTTTTGCTCTGTAGCTGCTGTGCAGTTGAGCAACCCTTGCAAAGGAAGCCGTTATGCAGAAGGAAGCAGATGACATCCAGTTGCTCGGGGGCCTGATAGGAGCCCTCCAGCGGCCTGATCCGTCCCCCGAACTGCATGTTGGGCATCCCTGGATCTCCTTACAACACGAAGCTTAGGGGCGCAGAGGAAGTTCTGCTTCAAAAGCGGCGGCGGCAGCAGCAGGAGGGCCAGCTGCCGATTGGCCCAGCGGGCGGGCGGCGGAGGAAGAGTTCCCTCGCCAGGGGGCGCCCTTGGCCGCCTCTAGCTCCTGCAAGGAAGTGCGCGGCCGCGAGTGAGCATGCGCCCCGAGCGGGGGCGGGCAGGTGCGCAGAGCAGGAGGGCGCGGCGAGCCGAGGGCAGGCTGAGTACCCGGGAGGGCGGGCGGGAGGGCGGGAGGCTGGTGCGCGGGGGCGGGGGGGGAGCCGCCTGGGGAACACCTCGGGGAGGCTCCTGGCCGCCGTGCCACGAGAAGCTCCCGCGGCCCTTGCCAGCCCTTCCGCCCCCGCTGATTGAAGGAAGAGGGCAGTTGTCTCCAGGCCTGTTGGCATCCCAGGTGGGCGGGCCCGCTCTCCTCGCCCTTGCTTGGCAGCAGCGCCCGGTCTCTCGCCAGGGGCCCCCTTCCGCCCCCCGTGGGGCCTGCTGCTTCTCAGCGGCTTTCTGGGGTAGAAGCAGAAACGGGGGCTCTGGATGTGGCCAAGTGCAGGAAGCCAGCCCCAAAACTTTGGAGTCAAGAACCTTGTTTGCAAACAGCAGGGTTTCCTTCCCCTTCCCCCCCCCTCTCCCCACCCCAGCACTTTGCAGCCAGCAGCTCCCATATTGGGAGGGATGCTACAGCATCTGCTTGCTAAGCAGAAGGTGCCAGGTTCAACCCCCGGCACCTCTCAGCTAAAAAGGGTCCAGGCAGGTAGGCGTGAAAAGCCTCAGCTGGAGACCCTGGAGAGCCGCTGCCAGTCTGAGGAGGCAATACTGACTTCAATGGACCCAGTGGGGCCTGATTCAGTAGAAGGCAGCTTCAGAGGTTCCTAAACCACAGGGCTGCTTTGCATCCTATGCACAAGACCTCCAACACATTTGCACATTGCAGAGGACAGTGGTTGGATCTGGGATCCCTAATCAGCCAGTATCATAATGCCCCTGTATAAATCGATGGTGCGGTCTCAGTTGGAGTACTGTGTGCAGTTCTGGTCGCTGCACCTAAAAAAAAAAATTATAGCATTGGAGAAAGTCCAGAAAAGGGCAACTAGAATGATTAAAGGACTGGAACACTTTCCCTATGAAGAAAGGTTGAAACGCTTGGGGCTCTTTAGCTAGGAGAAACGTCAATTGCAGGGTGACATGATAGAGGTTTACAAGATACTGCATGGGATGGAGAAAGTAGAGAAAGAAGCCCTTTTCTCCCTTTCTCACAATACAAGAACTCTGGGCATTCGATGAAATTGCTGAGCAGACAGGTTAAAACGGATAAAAGGAAGTACTTCTTCACCCAAAGGGTGATTAACATGTGGAATTCACTGCCACAGGAGGTGGTGGCGGCCACAAGCATAGCCAGCTTCAAGAGGGGTTTAGATAAAAATATGGAGCAGAGGTCCATCAGTGGCTATTAGCCACAGTCTGTGTGTATATATAAAAAATTTTGTCCACTGTGTGACACAGAGTGTTGGATTGGATGGGCCACTGGCCTGATCCAACATGGCTTCTCTTATGTTCTTCTATACTCTGCCTATTCCATCAGGTGTGAATCAGGCCTGTCAAGTCTTGCAGGGTATGCAGTATTCTGCATGTACCCCAAAACATACACAGGGACTTCCTATGAGCACGACCTTGAGAAGCTGCGCTGCCAGCTGAGACCAACAATCCAGAATCCAACCTGGGGAGCTAAATGCCCTTCTCCATGCAGCTGCCTCTGCACAAGGAGGCTCCGTTTTGCTTTGATGCGTTAATAGCTGCAGATAGAACCACCTGCCATGAATTTCCCTCCAATCTCTTTTTTAAAGCCAGCACATTCCATAGATCAGCTGAGTGCTGTATGAAGAGAAATGCAAAGGAGCCTTCCTCAGGCACCCCCTCTGCTGCGTTGGGCGACTCTGAGGGGAGGGGGCCATCCAGCACACCAGGCCTCATTTTATAGGCCTCTGCCATCCCCTGCCCCCAGTTGTCTCTTTCTTTAAATAATCATGATGGTTTTACTAAGCATTAGTAAAAAAGGAAGATAGAGGACAGGAATGAGTGTGGGTTTGTTTTTCTCATTTCAGTGTGTGAAAATGTCTCACATGAGCCGTAGCCAGAACATGGAAACCTGCCTTGACATTCAGGCTCAGTGTTGTCTGCTCTGACTGGTGGCTGCTCTCCAGGTTCCCAAGATGTTTTAAACTGGAGATGCCAGGAACTGAACTAGGGGCCCTCTTCACGCAAAGCAGGTGCTCTGCCACAGCACCATGGCTGTTCTCATAGCTCCGTGGCCTTTTTTTTTTTTTGAGTCTGTGAAGTTACTTTATCCCTTCCCTGGCCCACCAAGCTCCCAACAGCCGTTCTCCAGGGTCTCCAGCAGAGTATTTTTCAAGATTTGATACCTGAGATTCTCTAACTGGAGATTAAGACTGGGGCATTCTATCTACATGCAAACCATTCTGATCCTCAAAGCCACCTTGAACTGGGTCGAAAAGTCACCGAGTTCTGTCTCCTCTTACTCCGGTGGTGGTTCTTGGGGTCACACTCTTCAGCAAGCAGAAAAAGATGAGTGGAAAAAAGTAATCTCAAAAGTCAATTGTATAAAGAAATAAAGGATCCTGAATGATAAGCAGTACACCAAATAGAATACCAGAGTATGTGTACCTGCTTCTTTGAAGCCACAAAATATGGACAAAATCTGATCAACAGAGAGATCAAACGAAATCCACCAGAGTGCCCAGGATAATCAGAATCAGAATTTCAGCTGCAATCCTTTCCTTATTGCACCTTCCATTTCTTCTCTTGCAAATTAGGCAATTTTGTTGATTTAGTTTGATCTTTCTTAGTGCAGTTGAATGGATGCTATCCATATTTTCACAAGAACCATAGAGTTGGTCCAAGGTTACATATGCACAAGAATGACCACTGTGGTCTTTGGTGTCCTTGTTATTTAACCAGCAGCAGACAGAGAGGACAAAATTCTGGACTTCCCAAGAACTGAGCAGGCACTCTGCTGCTGAATCTGTGCCTCTGCAGAAAGCAGACTGTGCTCATAGCAGCACCCCAGAAAGCAGGTGCCAGGGAGCCCCCGGGCATGTGAGGTTCGTGTTACATCCCACACCTTCATTATTATTTGCTGAGCAAAATAGAATGGCATTTTCTCTAAATGCTAACTTTAGATTGTAACAGATGGTGGCTGATTGTTAAAGGAATGGTAAACTTCTGAAATGTCTGATTAGCACTTTCAATGTGGCATGATGTCTCTCCAGGCCTCGAGGGTGAAGGAGTGTTTGCTCAGTGGAGGAGAGAGAAAAGTTGACATGTCTTCTACAGTTACGGGGCTGGGTTTTTTTTAAAGCATACTCGATCATTCTTCCCCCACTGGGTCCATGGCAACCAGGATCCAAAGATATTTCATGCCTCTGGCTTGTGTGATTCTTCACCCCCAACTGAAACTGTTAAGTCCATATAACTTCATGCGGCCAGCTCTCTGAACAGACATTGGGGCAGAGACCTGTGTGCATCGCTCCAAGAATATCAATGAACTGTGTTCATCAAATGCACATTTCTCTGCTCCATGATGCAATCACAGGAACTAAAGCTGGGGTGGGACCCATGCAGATTGTCTCAGTTGCTAGGGCTGCCTGTGGCAGGTGAAGGCAGCAGAATGGGATGGGAGAGCCAGAGGTAGGAGAAGGGGCTGCCCTGCTTTAGGCCACAGAAAACACCTTGTGAGTTAAGCAAAAATCTAGCACATCAGTTGCTGTACAAGTGTCTGTTTCAGGGTAGCACTCCAGGGGCACTTTCCCCACCTAGAAACTGAATGGGGACAATCTGTTTTATGACCTTTTTGCTGCAGGTATAAATCAGGCCTCAGCCTGAGTGCGCCCATTTCAAGGGCATGTGGGAGATCCGCAGCACTGCACTTGGGGACCCCATTTCAGGGCAGGCAAAACCTTCCCCCAGCAGTGGCTCAGCACAGACCTCGAGGGGCCAAGAGTGGGACTCTGCAAGGCAGTGTCATTGAGGGGAGACGTTTGTGAAGTTCCTGCATTGTGCAGGGGCTTTGCTGGCAGGGCTGGGTGGTGCAGTCTGGCACAGCCTGAATGCAACGCTTTGTTTCCTTGTCGCAGGCAAATGATGGCTCCCCTCCCTGGTGCAGAACTAGTCAAGAGGCCGCTGCAGCTGTATCGCTACTTGCTCCGCTGCTGCAAGGAACTGCCTGGGGCAAATGTCCGGAAGCACTACAAGCACGCCATCAGGCAGGTGCGGAGATTGTCTTGCTGCCTCCAGACAGAGAACTCCCTCAAGCCCAGGGCCCTGTTCCTGTTGGGCTGGCGGAAAAGTGGGCTGTGAGCAACACTGGCTGCAAGTCCTTGTTTTCTTGGGTTGGGGAAAATGTGAGGATTTTAAGGAAGATGCCATAAAGTCCCTGCTGGATCAGAATTAAGGCCCTTTCAGTACAGCTTCCTGTTTGCCATCAGATCTGTCCCCAGAAGACATCCAAGCCTGGGCCTTCCCACAGCAGTATTAAGAGGCATGTTGCTTCAAAACATGGAGGTTCTACATTGCCTTCATGTTTTAATAATGTTTGACTCCTCTCTTTTTTAAAACCATTGGTGCAAGTGGCCATTGTTCTCCTTTGTGGCAGTGAGTTCTGTAGGCTAGCAAGGGCTCCTCTTTGTCTGTCCTCCCTCTGCTGCCCTGCTGGCCTGCCCTTTGCCACCATGGTTGGGGCCACTTCTGCCCTTGCCTCGCCCAGCAGCTCCCTGGCCCACAAGCTGGAGCCCTGCCACCTCCCCCTCCCCTGGGCATCTGTGGGGACCAGGCCCAGCTGGGATCCAGCCTCTCTGTTTCCCCGTGTCAGAGGGCAGGTCTCCTTCCAGGACGCAGCAGCCTCCACCTCCTTTCTCCTTCCCCTCCAGGCCTGCCTCACTAAGAAAAGGGGCCGTTTTGAACTCTTCTGGGCTGCGTGTCCGGATTGCATTTTCTCCTGAAGGGAGGCTGGCAAGCAGCAAGCCTCCACTTGGCATTTTTAAAGTTTTTTCCCTACAGGTTGGGAAGGAGGAAGTCAGTCGATGGCTTTCCAGGCACATCTTCAGAAAAGCTAATGGGACTGGCTGGAGACAATGGAATAGCCAGACTTCCCCCTTCTCCTAGCAAGGGACTGTGTTCCTTTTAAATGCCTTCCCTCCACTGGAAATAATGGAGGATGGGGGCACCTTCTTTTTGAGGCTCATAGAATTGAACCCCCGGTCTCATCCTTTTGAAACTACCTCAGTAAACACCCCCCAGTGCTCTCGATACCCATGGATCGATTATCCATTATACCCCATGAGGCATAGTCACCCCCCCCTGCTTTCTGATCACCCTGACGGGGGACCCCTGCCCCAACTGGGATTGGCAACCCTACCGGGAGTTAACAAAACTTCCTTGCAAGCACTGGGCAGTGGGAGGCCCTGAGGCGAGGCCTCCGAGCTGGGAAAGGAAGGAGGGCGTCCTGAGCCCTCAGTGGGAAATCCCTATATTGGTCAAGTGGTGGCAGCAGCTATAGAGTAAAAGCCCCTCGCCACAGTGTTGGGGCCCCCCTGAGGAGGACGGGGCGGGGCGGGGCTTGCAGACCAGAGCAGGCATGTTCCTCCACAAGCTGCTTTTCTCTCTTTCTTTCATTGCAACTGCAAATAGCAATTGGGACAAGAACAGTCTGCATCTTTCCGCTTAAAGCTCTGCTGCAAAAAGAGCAAGAAATACTTTTAAAGAAGGCTGGGTAATTAGTAGTTCATAGCAATAGAGTGTTAAAATGTTGCATGAGAGGAAACCCGCAAGAAATTTGCCGGGGGGAGGGGGCATTCCCCTACCTCCCCTTCCCTCCCACTCCCCGGTGGCCTCCCTTGTTTCTCCCCTCCCCTCTCATGGCCCCCCAGCAGCTGCTCCCCACCAAGTGCAGACCAGGCTTTTAAGTTGGAGGGGGGGCACTTACCCCCCCCCAATTTATTGTTTGTTGTTTCCAGCATTTTCTGCAGATGTAGGGAGTGTCTCAAGCCTGCAGAAAGATCTGTTTACCCCCCCCCCCATATGGCCCCAATTGGTGGATTTATATATCCGCGCAAAGGGGCCATGTTTCAGTTTATTTCAATTTATATCCCGCCCTTCCCACCGAAGCAGCTCAGGGCAGCTATTAGATATATAATGTTGTTATACTACAGGGCAAAAGCAATTTACTTTAAAAACGAGAAAACCCACAAACGCCCCTCTGATTCGGATGCTGGGGAGAAGGCAGCCATGAAGGGCTGACAAGGTGAAGGGTGCAGTGTGGGCGGGACTTCTGCAATTGCACACCTGTCCAGAGAGCAGGCAAACACTTGGAGGGCATTCTTTCAAAAAAGATTGCTGCAGAGCTCTGAGTTGTACTTTCTGTAGCTGAACAGCCAAGGCCGCTAACTGGCTTTTGTTGCTTTTCTTGACCAATCTTTTTAGAGCTTCAAAGTTCACATAGATGAAGACAATCCTGAGAGAATCCAGCAGATTATCAAGAGAGCCATTGAAGACGCCGATTGGGTGATGGAGAAAGTGAGTAATCCCTTGCAAGGATTTAGATTTTAAGTCTGTAGCACACAGAACACATCTGGTGTTGACCATGGGTGTTGCATTGGAGCACGTCTCAAGTTTTTATTCCAACTCATCCTAACACTTTTCAGGTCCTTGTTCAGATCTTATTTTACCACATGAGAGTCAGAAGGCTGATCCCCTAACCCTACTTCCAATATTGTGACATAGTCTTGTATTTTGTAGTCATGTACTATGCACACTAACCCCAATGGACTGGGGGAGAATTTACACCCGCATCCTGCAAAGAGGCACTCTAGCTACTGCTTGCCATTGTGAAGTATAACATGGAAACATCGAATCATAGAGTTGGAAGGGACCTCCGGGGTCATCTGGTCCAACCCTCTTCACAATGCAGGAACTTCACAAATAACACACACACACACCCCCCCACACACACCCAGTGACACCTGCTCCATGCCTAGACTGTGGCAAAAATACCTTCCAAGATCCCTGGCCTAACTGACCTGGAGAAAAATTACTGACTGACCCCAAAGTGGCAAACAGCATTTCCCTGGGCATGTAAGAAAAGGCCACAAGAATTAAGCGCAACCCTTCTCGTGATCTGCCTAATTTACAGAATCAGCATTGGTGTCAGATGGCCATCTAGCCTCTTTTTGAAAACCTCCAAATAAGGAGAGCCCACCACCTTGCGTGGAAGCCTGTTTCACCGAGGAACAGCTCTGACTGTCAAGAAAGTCTTCCTAATGTTTAGTTGAAAACTCTTTATTTAATTCCAACCTTCTGGGGCAACAGAAAACAATTCTGCGCCAACCTCTATATGACAGCCCTTCAAGTAATTGAAGATGTTAATCATATCACCTCTCAGTTGTCCAGACTAAACATACCCAGCTCCTTCAGCCTTTCTTTGTAGGACTTGGTCTTTCCCAGGATCTATCAGAAGGTTTTGCCCAGGATCTATCAGAAGACTTCTTGAGTAGGTGCAAAAGAAGCGTTTATGAAAAATCAGATAGCAAACAATTGTAGCAGGTGTATGCAAAACTACTTGTGTTGCCAGACTGACAATAAGTGAAAGATACAGTCCAGATATAGGTTACAGGTTAACGGCTCATCGTTTCTCCCGCCTGACTCTCACCCACTCAAAAGTCCTTGAATTAGTTCCCAGACCCTGCTGTTACTTTTCTTCAAGGTCATATTCCAGCTTTGCAGACTTTTTCAGTTGGTTCCTCTCTTCCGTTCCCAGGGAGACAAGGGCCAGTTGCACACTAGGCCTTTAATGCTGGTCCAGCCCTGTCCCCAAACTGACATTCTACACTTGAATCATGGAATCATAGAAACCAGCTCTATGAGTTTATGATTCTAGTGTTCACATCAGTTTGTGAACAGGCTCAACCATTAAAGGTCTAGTGAGGAATTGGCTAAGATTAGGCCCTTGGTACAAACAATAAGTTGCCCTCATTTATGGCATTATATGTTACCACTCCTAGTCTACATAAATTCATAAAAAATATGACGAATATATTCAAAGGTTAGTAAATATTGATACTATAATACAGCGGTTAGTGCAGTCATGAATATATGTACATAAATGCATGGATGAATACACTGAACAATGGAATAGAACAAATCTTTTTCTTTGCTCTTTTTCTTACTTTGAACATAACAAAAGAACTTTTTGTTGTTGTTTTTAGCACCTCTCAGAAGCCTAAGCTCATACTCAGCTATAGCTTTCCTAACTCTCTCTCTCTACAAACACTGGATATATGAATATGCTTGGGACAATTAGCCATTCATCAGCAATGACAATAAAATTAGGAAAATCAATAAGCTGTTACTGAACCACAAGATCGAAACAGATGTCAAGTTCAATCCCTTGTCGGGGATTGTACTTGACATCACCGTCTTTGTTGCCCTCCTTTGGACCCATTCCAGCTTGTCTATATCCTTCTTAAAATGTGGTGCCCAAATCTGAACACAATACTCCAGGTGAGGTCTTACCAGAGCAGAATAAAGCGATACCATCACATCATGTGATCTGGACACTAGACTTCTGTTGATACAGCCCAAAATTGTATTTCCTTTCTAGCTACCACATCACACTGCTGACTCATGTTCTGTGTAGGGGCCATTAAGACCCCTAGATCTTTTTTGCATTTACTACTGCTAAGACAAGTCTCCCCTAACCTATTTTTCATACCTAAATGCAGAACTTTACACTGATACCCATTAAAATTCATTATATTTGTTTTAGCTATTTTCCAGCTGGTCAAGATCATCCTATTACCTTGTCTTCTACTGCATTTGTGACCCCTCCCAATTTAGTATCATGTGCAAATTTAATAAGCATTCCTGCTATTCCTTAATCCAAATAATTTATAAAATGAACAAAACAGGTTCCAGGACAGATCCTTGAGGCACTCCATTTGTCACTCCTCTCCAGGAGGATGAGAAACCATTCATAAGCACTCTTTGGGTGCGATCTGTCAACCAGTTACAGACCACCTAACGGTAGCAGGATCCAAACCACATTTTACCAACTTGTCAACAAGGACAGTATGTGGAACCTTATCAAAAGCCTTACTGAAATCAAAATAAACGATGTCTACAGCATTCCCCTGATCCAGCAAGGTAGTCACTTTCTCAAAAAAAGAGATCAGGTTAGTCTGACATGACTTGTTCTTGAGAAACCCATGCTGGCTCTTAGTAATCACATTCATTCTTTCTAAATGTTCCAGGACCGACTGTTTGATGATTTGTTCTAAAACTTTTCCAGGTATAGATGTTAAGCTGATGGGTCGGTAGTTACCCGGATCCTCCTTTTTCCCCTTCTTGAAGATGGGGACAACATCTGTTACAATTTCACTTTCCTGTCCCCAGAAGCGGCCTACCATGCCTTTGCTCTTTTTCTTACTTTGAACATAACAAAAGAACTTTTTGTTGTTGTTGTTTTTAGCACCTCTCAGTAGCCTAAGCTCATACTCAGCTATAGCTTTCCTAACTCTCTCTCTCTACAAACACTGGTTTTTTGTTTATATTTATCCTTGGTTATAAGACCCTTTTTTCCATTTCCTAAAAAAGTGGGGGGTTTTATTTCTCAAGTCATTAAAGAGCTATTTATGGAGCCACCTTGGCTTTTTTCGGCTCCTCCTATTTTTTCTTCTCAAAGGAATCATTTGTGATTGAGGCTTCAATATTTCACTTTTAAGAAATTCCCACCCCTCTTAAACTCCCTTCTCCTTAAGTTCTTCTGGCCATGGAATTCTACCCAGCATAACTTTAAGATTGTCAAAGTTTGTTTTCCTGAAGTCCAACCTATATGTGTGACAGCTTTTCCCTCCCCCAAGACTGTCAGTTCCAAAATCACATGGTGCCCACCACCTTCACCTCTTCAACCAGTTCTTCCCTGGTGGTGAGAATCAAGTCCAAGATAGCAGATCCCCTTGTTCCCTCTCCACTTTCTGAAAAATGAAATTGTCAGCAAGACAAGTCAGGAATTTATTTGACCTTTCATTTTTAGTAGAGTTGGATATCCAACAGATATCCAGGTATTTAAAATCTCACATGACCACAGTGTCCCCATCTCTTTGAAAACTTTATAATCTGTTCTAGGAGTGCCTCGTCCAAGTCCTCTGCCTGGCTTGTTGGTCTATAGAAGGGAGACTCCCCTTTAAGCAGGAGATTTGAATGTCCCAGTACCATTTAACTCGTTTCCCCGTGTTGCCTCAAGGATATTTTGAGAATACAGGGCAGAATCTCCAACCCGGGGCACAGGGCAGAATCTCCATTTTATTTTGCATTATATGCAAAAAGCACACAACTCCCCCCCCCCCCCCGGCTGCATTTTCTGCATTTGCCGTCCTGCATTAGCAAGAATACTTTCCCCTTGCACTGACATGCTGGAGAGGCAAGCAGCCTCATCTGTTTAGGATCTGAAGAGGAACAGGCAAAGGGAGGAGTTCCAGAAAGACAAGAAATGTCTCAGGTAAATGGGGACAGCTAGAACATAAGAGAAGCCATGTTGGATCAGGCCAACTGCCCATCTGGGCCAACATTCTGTGCCAAAACCCAGGTGCCATCAGAAGGTCCATCAGGCCAGAACTCCAGAAGCCCTCTCACTGTGGTCCCCCAAACAAGCAAGAATACTGCTCTAGTTGGCTTATATTGACTAACATTGTCGGTCTGCTATATGTTATATTTCCTTGCAGTATAAAAAACAAAAGTAGAAGAAGAGATGGGAAAGAAGGCAACAGATGACTGGAGAAGACTGGATTGGAACCTCTTTTGTAGATTTATGGCAATAAATGCCTCCCTCCTTTCTCCAGCTTCAGAAGTTCTTTGTGATCTCTGGGCATCTAGTGGCAGACAGAAGACTTCCTATGAAGAAGGCAAAACTCCAGTCAAGTTATGAACGGTGTGAAATGTGGAGCCAAGATTCCTAGCTGAGTCTACAGGGAGCAGTCGGATATTGGGAAGCTGGGATGGACAGACTTGGCTTGCATACTGACTTTAGCTTCCTGTTGTCAGAATTCTGAACATATTTGGAAATCCTTGGATCTAAAGGGTACCTTTGGGCAAAGTGATCAGTCCACATTTGGTGCAGAAAACTTGGCCTATAAGTATTTCAAATAAAGACATATGGAAACCAATAATGTTGCTATCATTCTGTTGCTTATAACCAGTTTTAGAGGAAGAAATGGTGTGGATGGACATGTCTGCTGCAGGTTTAAATGAACGCATCCCCTGGCAATATCAAAGAAGCATTCCATAATAATAATAATAATAATAATAATAAATTTTATTTATATCCCGCCCTCCCCGCCGAAGCAAGCTCAGGGCGGCTAACAGGACATGGTATATACCATGATATTGTATAAAAACAATTGTAAAATACAGATAATAAATACATTTAAAAAACAGTTACATAAAATTAAAACTACAATATGTTAAAACTACAATAAGTTAAGGTGCTATATTCAATTCCATGAATTCAGTTTTCAGAAACATTCCAAGTTTATAGCTCTGGGGACTGCATTTGGTCATATCCATTCTTGGTTTTGTTTGTTGGCCGAACTTCTTTCTATTCCCAGGCAGTGTGCAGGTAGCCTTACCAAATGGAGTTGGCAGAATGCAAGCCACTGTTAAGACCGGATCCACAAGCCCCGCTGAACTGTGGACCTGATTCTTCATGGGAGATTGCAGCCCCGTTTCATTTAAGGAAAATAAAATTAGTATTTCTCAGCAGCACCTCTCATGTTAGAAGGCAACATCCTCAGATCTGCCTCTAGAGGGCAGCATAACAAATGGTGCATTTTTTAAAATTTAAATATATATTTTATTGTTATTATTGATTGTCCATTTCTCTTACACTCTTCTTCTCATTCCATTTAACATATTTCCCCTCATCCCACCCCCCTTAGTCTATACGTCGTCTTCCAGCCAGGGACAAAGGACTCGGAGCTTCCACTGAATGTCTGCCTTCTTTTCTTCTTTTGCCCACTTCAGGTAGATCAGCCACTTTTCCTTAATCCTTGTTCTTTCTTCCCATGACCCTTCCTGAGTCATTATGGCGGCTATGTCTGACTGAACAAAATCAAAAAGATAATCATGCCAAATTCTTTCCTTCCATTTACTTTTATCCTTCCATCCTACCGCCATTACCACTTTGCCCGCTGATATCATTACTTTTAATAAGTCTTGATTATTCTTCCCTATTATCGCATTCCCTAGTATACTCATCTTCATCAATTCAAAGTCTATTCTCAGTTCAACTTGAAAAAACTCCTTTATCATTCCCACTACCATTTCCCATAATCTATTAGCCTCGGGGCATTCCCACCACATGTGGGTGTACCATCCCTTCTCTTTCTTACAGTGCCAGCATTTAGGGCTCAACCCAGGAAACATGTTCGCTAAGGTAGCTGGAGTTCTATACCATTTAGTAAAGAATTTCAATTCCATTTCCCTAACTTTATAAATTTTAACCTTTTTTAAACCCATTAACTTTTCTACTGTTCGTTTCGTTATCTGGCCTTCTGAACTCCATATCCATTGAAGGTAACCTATTACTCCTCCAATGTCTGAAGTCATACACCTGTATAAAATGCTTACTATTCCTTTTTTTGTTTTACCCATTAATTTATAAATCTTTTCCATAGGTTCCTCTTCATTTATATTACTTTTCTCCACTTTCTTTTTAACTTTAGTATACAATCCTACGGCTTTAAGCCAATGTTGTACCCCTACTGCTTCTTGCAAGTCTTGTAATGGTTTTAACTTATCCATTATTAGCAAATCTTCTACCCTTCTGTATCCTTTAAGACTGAGTAATTGCCTCCACCTATCGTCCCTGTCTTCCTCCATTAACGTTTCTAATGGTGTCCATCTAGATACCCGATTTAACCATTTTGGCTGCCACTTCTTCCACACCATTAACCCACTCTTCCTTGGTCCCTCATTTAAATTAAAGTCCCTCTTCTCCATATTCGTAAAGATACCATGTTTTCCTACTCCGTTATTAGCCTCATTCTCAAACCTTACCCATTTCTGATCATCTTCCCTCTCTATCTCTAACAATGCTTTAAGCTGGCAAGCTTCATAGTAATTAGTTATATCCGGAACTCCCCATCCCAAATCCGATTGATGATTGTATACAAGCTTTTTCGCAATTCTAGATTTCTTATTTCCTAATATCCATTCCCTTATTTTAGTGTTCCAGTTACATCATAATTATGCCATCTGCAAATAAGTTAATTTTCATTTCCTCTTTACCTATCCTACAACCTCCTATTCTACCTGCATTCCTAATCCTTTCTGCCAATTGTTCTGTTGCCATTATAAATAAGGTTGGGGATAGCGAGGGTGCCCACGAATGGTGCATTTTAAAGCCTGTTCTCCCTCTCTGGGGACTTTTCTTCCAGTGCATTTCTCAATCTGAGCCGGTGAATCCGCTGCTTCCTTGGTTGGAAGGGCTCCCCTCACAATGGGTCCTAAATTACATGCCCCACTGAGATGCTGTCTGTGCAGGGACATCCCCATATGAGCCCCTTTGTTTACTCCTCTAATGGGACGTTTCCTCTCTTTCTTTTTTGTCCTTAACTGTTCCTATTGCATCATCTTCCTCAGGGGTGCAGGGCAGGGTTTTATCCTGCCTCATCAGTCCTGTGAGGCAGGTCAGGGCAAGGCAGACTGGGGATGTTAAAAATGACTCAGTGCAGGGGAGGCTTGGGCCATGGCATGGGAGGACATCATAAGTGGACCTCCCTGAGCTTCCATGCTGAACAGCCATTGGCTGCCTCTCAGCACAGAACCAAACTGGGAAGTAGCAGCCGCAGGCGGTCTGCTTTGCTTGCAGAAGGCTGCAGGTTCCAGTTCCAGAGTCTTCAGGCAGCAAGGTGATGCAAAAAACCCCGGAGAGCTGCTGCCAGTCAGGCGGCAGCCAGACTTTGAGAAGGAGCTTCATAGGTGGAGTTTCCCAGTGATGCGGATCTATAGATTCAGCCCTAGGGTGGTGGGAAGGATCATGAAGTCACAGCTGGTTTATGGTGACCTCTCATGGGGTTTTCCAATCAAGAGAAGTTCAGAAGTGGTCTGCCATTTTCTGCCTCTGTGGAGAGCCCTTGGACTGCCTTGGTGGCCCCCCATTCAAGGACTGACCCTAGCCAGGGCCGTCTAGATCAGGGCCCTGATCACTTAGCCATGTGGCAGGCTTTAATATTTGGAATAGCCTTAGCCACATTTACTGCTGTTTAAAGGATTGAGCCTCCAACCACTCTTGTAACTCTACTGGGACATCAACAGAAGTCTAGTGTCCAGATCACGTGATGTGATGGTACTGCTTCACTCTGCTCTAGTAAGACCTCACCTGGAGTATGGTGTTCAGTTTTGGGCACCACATTTTAAGAAGGATACAGACAAGCTGGAACGGGTCCAGAGGAGGGCGACGAAGATGGTGAGGGGTCTGGAGACCAAGTCCTATGAGGAAAGGTTGAAGGAGCTGGGGATGTTTAGCCTGGAGAGGAGGCGGCTGAGAGGTGATATGATCACCATCTTCAAGTACTTGAAGGGCTGTCCTATAGAGGATGGTGTGGAATTTTTTTCTGTTGCCCCAGAAGGTAGGACCAGAACCAATGGGTTGCAGTTAAATCAAAAGAGTTTCTGGCTCAACATTAGGGAGAACTTCCTTCTTTCTAATGTTGAACCAGAAACTCTTTTGATTTAATTGCAACCCATTGGTTCTGGTCCTGCCTTCTGGGGCAACAGAGGTGAGAGTGAGATGGACAAATTAACTAAAACTTTAAGAGACTATGATTGAGATATTTTCAAAAAGGAGTGGAAGAAATTTAAAGGATATATGGAGAAAGAATGGAATGTAAAAAGACATTGGACAATTTTTTAGTATTAATGAGAGAAGAAAAATTATTGAACTTCGATTGGTTAGTGGTACCTTTAGAATTGAATTTAAATTTATAACTTCAGGGAAGTCAAATATTGGAGGGAGGGGGGGTTGAAATATCATATGGGTTAGCATAGAAAAGATACAATTAAGTTTTGTAACCATATATTATCAATAAATTGTTAAAACATAAACAGTAGGAAGAACTTCCTGACCGTTAGGGCGATTCCTCAGTGGAACAGCATTCCTCGGAAGGTGGTGGGCTCTCTTCCCTTGGAGGTTTTTCAACAGAGGCTAGATGGCCATCTGACAGCAATGAGGATCCTGTGAATTTAGGGGGAGGTGTTTGTGAGTTTCCTGCATTGTGCAGGGGTTGGACTAGATGACCCTGGAGGTCCCTTCCAACTCTGATTCTATGACATGAGAGAGGGAGAGAGTGCCAGTCACACATTTTCTGCCTAGGCTGCCTCACAGTGCTGCTGTGAAGATAAAATGGAGGCAAGGAGAAGGAGGCGAGCTGCTGTGAGTCTCCACTAGTGACCCGGGGTGGGAAATTTCCTCCCTCTGATATGGAAATGCAGCCTGTTTGCCAGTAGCTGCCAGGGCTGTTGCTGAAAATCAGTCCTATTGAATGGGCTGAATGTGGGATAGGAAGCCTGGACCAGCCTTCTACTTGCCTTCATTTGCTAACATCATATAAATTTTGCTAGCTTCATTTAAATATTTTAATAGTTTATTTAAATTGGAATTGGAAAAGTTTCTGACCCATATTTCCCCCCAGGCCCCCCATTGCTGGACACTGCCTGGGACCCGGGCAAAGAGTGAGCAGGTGCCCCAGCCTTTCTCCACCACCAGGAAAGCCACTCCTGAATTAACCTTTTGCTCTACAGGAGGGCTGGGTGGATCCAGAAATGTCCATCTGCAAAATGTGTGCGGTACAACTTGGGAGTGCTGGCTAGAATAAATCCGACTTGCAATCAGATTGTGATTACCGCTCAGGAATGGGCTCCTGCCATTGCAGCGTCTTTTGATGCAAAATTGTCCTCCTTTCATTCGTAGCTTTGACACTTATTGAGAGGGCAGTGGCGATGCAGTTACAGACTTTCCTGGAGGACGCTTCCGTCCTTGACCCATTTCAGTCCGGCTTTCGCCCGGGACATGGGACGGAGACGGTGTTGGTTGCCCTAGTGGATTACCTTCAACGGCATCTGGATCGGGGTGGCTCGGCGGTGCTGATGCTGTTAGACCTGTCGGCTGCGTTTGACACGGTCGACCATCGGCTACTGACGTGCCGCCTCGCCAACGCGGGGATTCAGGGGTTGGCCTTACAGTGGCTTTCCTCTTTCCTAGAAGGTCGGGGACAAAGGGTCGTAATTGGGGTGGAGCTATCCCGGAGCTGCACACTCGATTGTGGTGTGCCCCAAGGGGCGGTTCTCTCCTCGATGTTATTCAACATCTACATGCGGCCTCTTGCCCAGATTGCCCAAAGGTACGGGCTAGGGTGTCACCAGTACGCTGATGACACCCAGCTCTATCTACTGATAGACGGCCAGCCGGTCTGCGCCCCGGAAAATCTTGATTGGGCACTACAGGCCATGGCTGAGTGGCTCAGACTGAGTGGGCTGAGGCTAAATCCTGCGAAGACAGAGGTCCTTTGCTTGGGTCGCCGCGGGCCGGGAGGGGGAATCCCCCTACCAGTTTTTGACGGTGCGCCGCTGACAGCGGCGGACAGGGTCAGGAGCTTGGGGGTGCTATTGGAGCCGTCCTTAAAGATGGAGGCTCAGATAGCAGCCGCTGCCAAGTCCGCATTTTTTCATCTTAGGCGAGCAAGGCAGTTGGCCCCCTTCCTGGAGCGCGACGACCTAGCAACAGTGATCCATGCTACGGTCACCTCGAGGTTGGACTACTGCAATGCCCTCTACATGGGGCTGCCCCTGTCCCGAACTCGGAAATTGCAGCTGGTGCAGAATGCCGCGGCCCGGCTGTTATTGGATCTCCCAAAGTGGGGACACATTCAGCCGGGTCTTCGGACCCTGCACAGGCTTCCAGTGATATACCGAGTCCGGTACAAGGTGCTGGTTATTACCTTTAAAGCCCTATATGGCCTGGGACCTGCCTACCTGAAGGACCGTCTCTCCCCACATGTTCCCCAGAGAGTACTGAGGTCGGGAACACAAAATCTCACTATCCCTGGGCCAAAAGAAGCCCGCTTGAAATCCACCAGAGAAAGGGCTTTCTCCGTTATGGCCCCTACATGGTGGAATCAGCTGCCGGAGGAGGTGAGGGCCCTGCGGGACCTTGTCCAGTTCCGCAGGGCCTGTAAGACGACCCTCTTCCGGCTAGCCTACACCTAGCTAAGATGAGAACTCAATGTAGCTTGCCAGACTTCTGCTTTATGTTTTATATGTATTTGGAACGTTTACTGGTTTTTAAGGTTTTAACTGTTTTAAATGTTTAATGGTTTATATATTTAAATATTGTTTAATTTTTATGTTGATCAATTGCTGGAAGCCGCCTGAGCCACTTGTAGGAAGGGCGGGATACAAGTCATAGATAAATAAATTAAATAAATAAATAAACTGTATACCTGTCCTTTCATTACATGGAATGTTCACAACATTCTATGACATCATAGCAATCCAACCAGTGGCTTTGAGAGGGCTGCTGAAAGCCCACAATCAGGGTTTGACATGTATGTAAAATGCAAGCCTGTGCAGACAATATAATATATAGTATTCTTGACTTACTGGCATGTTTTTCTTCATATATTCTTGATCTAACATGAGTTCTTTAACTCAAAATAAGACCTGTTATGCCCCCAAGATTATCTTGTGTAAATAGATTTGAGATTGTAATTGCAGCAATCATAATGTACAGTGTCAGACGATGGGATCTCAAATTAACCAGACCTTGGATTGTTGCAAAGTTAGGTTTTATTTGATAATCCATAAGCATCAGTACGAAGGAAAATTGAGCCTGATACATTGTAGCAGTAGGAAGCAGGCTATAAGGGAATGCATCAAAGGGAACTGTTCAAAGCTTCAATTCTAAACATTGCTGAGTTGAGGAGCAAAGATTCACACGGTCTCCTTCTCTTATCTTATTGTTACAGTTAGTCTTCCGGGGATGGCCAGGCGGCTGTCCCTGGAGGCGCTTTATCTTCAAAGGGGGAATTCCTGCCTTTGTTAGTATCAAGGGGAAGAAATGTTCACACCAGGCATTAGCAACAATCTACAGCTCTCTACTTTGATATGCAAGGCTTTTCTCATGGTTAGTAACAGCGTTTCAAGATGGCTACAGTTCAGCTAAGTCTTTCATTTCAGAAGAGTTACATCGGCTGACATACAGAGTCCAGTAGCACCTTCAAGACTCACAGATTTTATTGTCGCAGAAGCTTTCAAGAAATACAGCTCTCTTCGTCAGATGTGCGTAAGGAATGAGTTGTCACCTATTTCATGCAATACCTCCAGGCATCAAGTGCATCTCAGTCATCCTTTGGAGTTGCCTATCCAGTTTTTGTCCATGCCCAATGAAATTAGGCAAGGGAGAGGTGAATTCTCTTTCTCCAGCAGAGCAAGAATTTAACTTGAGCCCTTCAGTGACCTTTTAGCAAGTTTCTGCACAACCCAACAGCACCAAGAAGGAAGATATTGATTCGACGAAGGCAAGTGCTCTTTACCAGCTGCTTCACACATTTTATGGATGGATACAAATGTGTGTTTTGTACACCCCTCTTCTCCTCTCAAGGATCATTTTGCAAGCCTTCTGCTCCCAGGCCCACTCTCTGTTCATCAACAGATACAGGTGGGTGTCCTTGGCATATAGAAACTCGCACCGGCTTGGCAAGGGGACACATGGTGTAGCTTAGTATTTGAGAATTCCTGGAGATTTGCTCTACTGCAGAAAGTCCCGGGTACTCATCTGTCTTTATCATCTTCAGTCATTGACTGGATTCTCTCTTTTCTAGTTCCAACTTCTCAAGGTACAGTGAGCCAGGGGCTTCAAGTAATTTCACATGCTCTGCTTGCAGGGGGGATTAAAGGGGAGTGCCAGGCTGACCCAGTGCCCCTTGGCAGGGCGTAAAGGGGTTGTCCTGTGTGCTGACAAAACTGAACTTCTGAGAGCCAAGCTGCTCCAACTGTAAAGTAAAGCCTATTTGGAAAGGTGGCTTTTGCTCTGTTGTGTGCTGCTTGCTGACTCCTCCAACTTGGAAGGCACCCAATGGCCTGCAGCAAGGGGGTTTCCCCAACTCAATTCCAGGATCCTGCAAACTAGTCCTATATTTTGTTATTTGCCCGCAGTATTGCTCCCCTCCTTTACAGAGGGTTTTAAAAAAAGATTTAATGCTCTGTGAGGAGAAAATAGTCCCTCATTCTTGTATGGAAATTCCTGTCTTCTTGCAGACAGTTACTCATTGATGCTGGAAGTCCACAAATATGAAATCCCATGGAGTTCGGTGTGTGGGTGTGAAATAGGAGCCCAGACAACTGGAGCGAGTTTGGCAGTGGTCTCATGGTCCGACCCAGTGGGGCTCTTCTGAAATTGCTCTTATTCCAAACTGTTGGGAGGAGTTGGGGGGGGGATCCATTTGGATTGTCCCCCTCGGGCACCAAAAACGTCTTGGCCAAAAGATGAGAAAGAAATAGGGGCTGCAGAAAACCATCTGTGTTTTCTCAGAAGGCAGGGAAGGTTGAAGAAATTGGTATGTCTGTGCTAGTAAAGGGGCCAGTAAACAAGTGCTCTGGATGACTCAGGTGCACATCACTTAACGCCACTTCATAAACGCTCGCCTGATGGAAAGCAAGATAAATGTAATCCAATCATAAGGAAGCTGAAAGGCTGGCTGGTCATAAGACAGACAAGGCCCATGAAAGGTTGAGCCACTGTTCCAGGCAGCTAACCAGAGCCTTCAGCCTTACTTTGTTCTGAAGTCGAGGCAACTGTGGGAGTTTCCCTTCGGCCGCTCTGCCCAAACACAGGTCATGCCATGCTCTTGTTCTGAAGAACCAACCTGCCAAGAAAACCTCTTGACAAACCTGCACTCCACACCCTAAACCATTCCAGCCAGGAGGAGTCCATGCAGGCAAATTATTGGTTCTGAGAGGCACTGGATCCAGAAATAGACGTGGAAGATCCAGTCTTCTATGTCCAGCTATCGAGTCCATTTTTATCCCACCCTCCTGCCAAAGAGTTCAGTGGTTCTCCCTTCACCTTAGAATCATAGAGCTGGAAGGGACCTCTAGGGTCATCTAGTCCAACCTCCTGCACAATGCAGGAAACTCACAAACACTTCCCCCTAAATTCACAGGATCCTCATTGCTGTCAGGTGGCCATCTAGCCTTTGTTTAAAAACCTCCAAGGAAGGAGAGCCCACCACCTTCCGAGGAAGCCTGTTCCACTGAGGAATCGCTCTTAACCGTCAGGAAGTTCTTCCTAATGTTGAGCTGGAAACTCTTTTGATTTGATTTCAACCCACTGGTTCTGGTCCTACCTTCCAGTGCCACAGAAAACAATTCCACACCATCCTATATGACAGCCCTTCAAGTACTTGGTGATCCTATCACCTCTCAGCCACCTCCTCTCCAGGCTAAACATCCCCAGCTCCTTCAACCTTTCTTCATAGGACTTGGTCTCCAGACCGCTCACCATCTTTGTCGCCCTCCTCTGGACCCGTTCCAGCTTGTCTATATCCTTCTTAAAATGTGGTGCCCAAAACTGAGCACAGTACTCCAGCTGAGGTCTTACCAGAGCAGAGTAAACCTTCCCCATTTCCAGCTTACCACAACCCTGCAAGTTAGGTAAGCCTGAAAGAGTGTGACTAGCCCAAGGTCACCCAATTTACCTCTTGGCTGAGTCAGATGTTGAACTTGCCTCTTGCCAGTACTAGTGAGATAGAGAACCACAGTATCTCACTGGCTCTCTCTTGGGAATGCCTCCCTTTTCACAAAACTACTGCAAGCTGCTGGCATTGCCATTTGGCAGCAAAGGGGGGCATTTGGGGGGGGGGCTGCCTCCTGCCAGGGCCTGGATTCCTTTTTGGGAAAAGCGCAATCAGCAGTGGGTAAAGACAGAGCCTGTGTTGGTTTGGAGATATCACCTGCAGTCCAGAAAGGGTAGAGCTTGGATCCAGAGCTGCTGAGCTACTTGGGTGGCCTGGGGCATTCCTGGATCCAGGAGAGGGGAGGGTCCTCAGTGGGATCTAATGCCATAGAGTTCAGCCTCCAAAGCAGCCCTTTCCTCTAGAGAAACTGATCTCTGTAGTTAGTTCACTTGTAATTCTGGTGCTGGTAACCCCATGAACAACGGAGGCTGGAAGGGATGGCAGGCAGTCATTTGTGGGTGTGGCAGGATGCCCATTTTGGTTTCACATTTGAGTGGAAAAACCAACTTAGGGCAGCACCACTTGAGAAGAGACCTGAACATTTCCAGATGGCATCTGGAACTCTGTGTGGAAAATGCCAGTCAACCCCCTTTCTGCGTTCTGGGAATTTCCTCTGCTCTCCACCCAGCAGCAAAGGTGAGAAGCTCCGTTTCCATCGGGCAGTGCTTTGACGGGAGTTGTGCAGGTTTTGTTTCCTGGCACCAGACTCCCGTCTGCAGTCCCTGTGGTGGCTGGAACTGTGAGGCCCCTTCGGTCACTGGCAAAGGAAGGGGGGCAGTGCTTCTCTCAGGCAGCGGGGCACTAAGGACTGCCAAGGGTGAGGACCTCAGTGCCTTATGCTCAAACCAACACTGCCCTGCTCATGAAGTTCCCCTACTGGACCCTCCACAGAGGTGGCTCCAGCAGAGGATTTTCCCCAGGGTTTCATCATCAGCAGTGACTCTTGCCAGTCCTCCCTGCCACACCCAAGATTCTGACAAGGCTTTTGGGCCCCCTCCCCTCATCCCCTGGTCAGCTTCAATGGGGAAGCAAGGAATCCTGGCCAAGGAGCTCTGGGCAGTCCCAAATGAAGCCAAAGCATCAAGAAATAGCCATCATTGTCCTGCAAATGCAAGCTCTGAGAGGAAGATCCAGATTCCCGACTGTGACTCAGCAAGCGAATGTTTCTCCTCCTGCCCCTCCTCTGAGGCACTCAGTGCTCCTCTCTCTCTATGCTGTCCCCACAACATCCCCAAAAGAGAGAGTGACAGGGCCACAGTCTCCCCATAAGCACCAGGCTGTGTGTGGGGCGGGGGAATAACTTCTACCCTTGCCCTTCCAAAGTCTCACAGAGCAGTCCTCTGCAGAATGCCTGGTCTAAAGCTGGTGGTTTCCATGGGCCAAGGCTGGAGGCCTCCTTCCCACAGGCTGTCACGGCCAGGGTGGCTCCCACTGGCAGACAAAAGAGAGAAGAACCCACTCGCCACAGATGCCAAGGCCTGCAGTGTGGATTTCCTGGCCCCCCTCCCCAGGCAAGAGGGTCAGACCCTGAATCCCTCGCAGCCTGTTGCAAAGGGCAGGACCCGGTATGGAAAGGACAAACCCTAGAGAGTTTGGGGAGGCAGGCAATGGCAATGGCCCTGGCCAGACATGGGAAGAAATTGCTGTGGTGAGCAGAATTGACGGATACATTCCTACAGAGATTTGAACCCCTTGCAATGTTGCCTGAGGCACATCGTCCTCCTCCAACTCCAACCACTCATGAGGTCCCACAGCTCTCCTTTCCCTTTCTTTCTTTGTAATTTTTCTTTAAATTTACAAACTAATGCTTTTCTGCTCATCAAAGGTGTCTCCCCAGTATGCAGAAGCCTGGCTTCTGGATGGCCACATTTGCTACCCTGCTAAGATGGTCCCATGGGTGCAGCTCCGCCCCCCCCTGCCTTGCAGATGCTGTTGGCAAATTTCCCCAGTGGGGCAAGCAGTTGTGTGAGGGGCATAGGTTAAGCCCCCAGCTCCTCATGCACGAGGGTTGCCATGTGCCCACTCGGGATATCATAGTGGGGGCAGCAGCCATGAGAGAGTGGAGGGCAACTCTAGTGTCCTCTGGGGTTATCTCCCATTTCCTGGTCACAGCCTGCTCAGTGGTGGCCCCTCTATCAGATGTCCCACCATGCTGACCTTTGATACCCATCCTGTCGAAGATAAAAGGCGAGATGGGAGGAAAGGCCTAGACCAATGCGGGGGGGGGGAGGTGAAAAAGGTAGGCCAGGTGGTTCTAGGAATGGCAGCCTCCAAGTAGAATTTGTGGATCCCCAGGAATTACAGCTCATCTCCAGACTACAGAGATCACTTCCCCTGGAGGATTGCACCCCACTGAGGTCCCTGTCCTCCCCAGGCTCCAGCCCCAAATCTCCAGGAGTTTCCCACCCTGGATCTGGTGACCCCTGCTCCCTCAATTCCCAACCAGTGGCTGGGAGGGGGACACCTGGCAACCCTAGATGGTCCCAAATGCTCAGATCAAAATGCTCTTGCTTATGTAGCTCATGACATTTTACTTAAGAGGTGAAAAATTCCCAGGCAGCTTCTCAAATACAAGATAACATGCTACATCTCATTTAGAATCATAGAGTTGGAAGGGACCTCCAGGGTCATCTAGTCCAACCCCCCGCACAATGCAGGAAACTCACAAATACCTCCCCCTAAATTCACAGGATCCTCACTGCTGTCAGGTGGCCATGTAGCCTCTGTTTAAAAACCTCCAAGGAAGGAGAGCCCACCATCTCCCAAGGAAGCCTGTTCCACTAAGGAACTGCTCTCTCAGGAAACTCTTTTGATTTAATTGCAACCCATTGGTTCTGGTCCTACCTTTTGGGGCAACAGAAAACAGTTCCACACCATCCTCTATAGGACAGCCCTTCAAGTACTTGAAGATGGTGATCATATCACCTCTCAGCCGCCTCCTCTCCAGGCTAAACATCCCCAGCTCCTTCAACCTTTCCTCATAGGACTTGGTCTCCAGACCCCTCACCATCTTTGTCGCCCTCCGGACCTGTTCCAGCTTGTCTGTATCCTTCCTAAAATGTGGTGCCCAAAACTGAACACCATACTCCAGGTGAGGTCTTACCAGAGCAGAGTAAAGCGACACCATCACTTCACATGATCTAGACACTATACACCAGACTTTCCCCCCTTGCACATCCCTAGTCACCATTCCAAGTACTGCCCCTGCTTAGCTTCCATGATGTATTTCTTTACATTCTTTATAGTTTGTCTTTCTCACATAGACTCAAGGGGATGATGCAGAGTACATCAGCACAATCAACAAAACAGAACATTCAGTAATTAATGCATTGGGATATTAGGCATCTGGAACTATGAGAAAGAAGCAGAAGCACAGCATAAATATTCACATCACACATTAAGCAGTACAGAAATTATGTAACAGGATCCTACTTACAGCACAGCAGTAAAGACCATGTCCCAATCACTGATCCAAGCAAGTAAATTCTGATGAGATTGGGCTATACTCTACTGCCTTCTCTCCTCTGGACAGGGCAATGCCAGGAAAAACATCATTTTTGCAGACCAGACGGGTTGAAGGCACAGGAGTGTATGTGCTAGAGGCAAGATGCATCTTTCCCCATGCACGTACCCTCCAGCACAACATGTGGCTGGATCTTAAGCCATGAAGTGAATGTCACTGTGGTGGCTCTTTCATGGTAGGGACCACATGTCATGCGCAAGCCTCACCAGGAGAAGGCTCTGTCCCCTTCCCTGGAAGGGGCCACGCTGGGGAACAGTGCGCCAAAGAGCAACTGAGCAAGTATCACTGTTGTTGAGAACCTAGAGAATAAGCTGAACTGTGCAAAATGGGAACTCTTGGAGCAAACACAAAATGTTCACAAGATATCCTTCCCTAAAAGGGGAGGGGGATGTGGGACAAAATAAGGGCAGTGATTTATCACGGACCAGACAAGAGAGACTATTCCTGGTAAAAAAGGATTGTTGAAGCATCTGGAGAGCAAGGAAGACAAGAAGGTCTAGAATCCAGTCTAGAGAGCGAGCTGTGCTGTGTTTCTGTTACTTTTCTGCCCAAATGCTTCATTGCCCCAAACAAGAGGAGCCGACTGATAAAAGCCCCCCACCCCACCCCCCACTCAAAGATCAGGCTCCACTAACCATGAAATCAAATCAATAATATTTTAGATCTCGCATCATTTCTTTCCAAAGGTAGCTTTGATGTGTGACAGATATAAGTCTGTTTTTCCATCAAGGGGGAACGCCATGCTTCAGGCAAGGCAGCTGCACTTTGCCCACAAAAACATTGCACCAAAACAACCATAGTTTTGCCCAGAGCTGTTGAAAAGTCACAATCACTGCAACTTATGAAAATGATGAAGTGTTGCAATATTTAGCAGATTGAATTGGTCTGGATGAATTGATTGAAAGCATTTTGGCTAATTAAAACGATGTCTCCAATTCATTGGTCGGTCCACGGATTTAAAAGGTTTTAAACTATTGGCACTTTGAAGACTAACAGAGCTTAATTCTGTGCCTGCCCCTGAAAGCTCTGTGTGGGTCTTCAAGGTGCATGATCGGACTCAGACTTTGTTCTGCTGCTGCAGACCAACACGGGGATCAGTCTGGGTGTTTTAAACTGATTTTCCATATATAAATATAAACTGCAGACTGAAAATGTGATCCTTAAAAAGATGTGTTCCCAGATGAAACCTGCACCCTGAATGGGAGAGGGGGAGGTCTTGGAAGAGGGATGCCAACTACACGAGGGAACAGCAGGGGAATCTGGGCTTAGGAAATGAGCACATAACCCACAGGAGACACACTGTCCAGGACCTGCAAGTGGGGAGGAGCAGGGCTGGAGCGACGTATTTTTTGACGGGGCAAAACCAAATATGGTGCCCCCACTCAAAAAACACCCGGCGGGGTGTTTAAATGGAGAGGGAAGCCATGGGGCTGCCTTTGCCATCTCCCCGCCTTGTGGAGAGATGGCAAAGGCAGGCAATCTGACTCCCCCTCCCATTTAAAGAGGCCTTTAAATGGGGGGGGGGGGAGAGCCATGGGCTGCTTTTGCCACCTCTCCGCAAGAATGCCTCTTCTGAGATAAGACACACATATTCAGATGGGTTTCCATGGCAGCCCATAGTAGTAGAAGAAAATGCAAGGCCAGTAGAATCCTAGAGTTGGAAGGGGCCATGCAGGCCATCTCATCCCGCCCTCTGCTCAGCCCAGAGCACCCCTGACCAGGGTTCACCCAGCCGCTGCTTAGATGTGGCCAGTGAGGGGGGGCCCCCACCTCCCTAGGGAACCAATTCCGCTGTTGAACCACTCTGACTGTGAAAAAGTTAGTCCTAGTATCCAGCCGGTCCCTCCCCATCCTTCATTTAAGCCCATTCGTGCGAGTCCTCTCCTCTGCTGCCAACAGGAACAGCTCCCTGCCCTCCTCTACGGACAGCCCTTCAAAGACTGATGGAGACCCAGCATGCAACAAAATTTCCCAGGGTACATGAGTCAAAGTTCACTTTGTCAGATATTTCATGACGAACCCGCTTCAAAGAGGCCTTCCTGCCTGCCTTTGAGAGGAGGCCTCTGGCCTCGTCTATAAAGGAGGACAGGGTGCTTTTGCTGTTTTACATCCAGCTCTCACTTTGATGGTGTTACCTCTTGTCACGACTCAGGGGGCTCTTACCAATTGCTGCCACCACTCTGGGTTAAGGGTCTCCCTTGAGAAGGCCCAGAGTTCTGTTATAAGCCCTGACGAGGGGGAGCTTGAAGGGTTACCAGACCTGGAAGAGTTGCCAGCCAGTTCCTCAGCTGAACAAACAGCAGCTGGCCCATCAATCACTCTCCAGGCACCAGTGTCAGCTGTTGACGATCAGTCTCCTCCAAGCTCTCCTCCTCCCATCTCAAGAGTTCGAAGCAGGCTCCGGAAAGAACTTTCAGAGCGAAGATATGATGCACACTGATGCTTCAGATCTCTCAGCCCTGAGTTCTAGCAGAGTCACTGCCACCCAGGGAGCAGGCTGATTGAGACTCCCATATAGCTCCTACTCAGGACCTGGTAACCTTGTGGAAGCAACAAGTCTATTCTCTGGCTTGCATACACGCTCCTTCCTGATCCTGACCTGCTTGACATCCTTGGCACCCTGACCTTTTGGACATTGACTTCTGATTCCAGTTTGTGATTCTGCATTGGTGACTTGGCTTCTGCTTGACTTCCTGGACTTTGATTTTGGACTGGCTTTGGACTCCTGCCTGCCTGTGCCCTGAGAATGTGACAAGTTCCCTCCCAAGCCCTTCCAGGTCTCCCTTAGCTTAGGTCAAATAATGGGCGTGAGGGACCAGGCAGAGTTAACAACAGGGGGGGGGTTATTTTAAGGTCAGTGCAATATAACAAACAAGGTGCATAAAACAGTAAAAGGGTGAAGGGAAAAATAACCAAATGCCCTAACACGTCCCTACTGTCTCAGTCAGACCTGGGCCTACTCAACCTTCCTCTAAGGGCGAGGGCCTCTCCCTGGCAGCAGCCTTCCTCAACTCTGCCTCCTAGGAAAAAAACACCCCTTCCCTGGGCTTGGCTTTTATATATTCTCTTCCCAGGCCTAGGGTTGCCAAGTCCAATTCAAGAAATATCTGGGGACTTTGTGGATGGAGCCAGGAGACTTTGGGGGCAGAGCCAGGAGCAAGGGTGTGATAAGCAAAACTGAACTCCAACGGAGTTCTGGCCATCACATTTAAAGGGACAGCACACCTTTTAAAATGCTTTCCTTCCATAGAAAATAATGAAAGATAGGGGCACCTTCTTTTGGGGCTCGTAGAATTGGACCCCCTGGTCCAATCCTTTTGAAACTTGGGGGGTATTTTGGGGAGAGGCACTAGATGCTATACTGAAAATTTGGCACCTCTACCTCAAAAAACAGCGCCCCCAGAGCCCCTGATACCCGCAGATCAATTCCCCATCATTCCCTATGGGAATTGTTCATGGAGGTGCATAATGGCTGTGGGGGTGGGGCTTCCCCCGCTGGCCAGCTGGCTGGGAGAGGGGGGAAGCCTGTAAAACCGGGGGATCCCCCGCTGGGACCTGGGGATTGGGAAGCCTACCCAGGCCCCACTCCTCTCTGGGCCTGTTTCCCTCCAAAACCCTCATTACCCAATCAGAGGGACAGAGGGGATCCTGGGAGATGTAGGCTTTTCCCAGTAACTCCTAAGCAGGCTTCCCTGGGGCCTGCAGGCCTCGGTAGGCCCAGGATCATGACACCTCTTGGTGGTTTTACTGTTTTGTTTTTTAATTTATGGATAATTTGGTGGGTTTTTTTATTGTACCCTCCAACATTGGTGGTGGAAAGTGCCCTTCAGTTGCAGATGACTTATGGGCAGCCCCTCCCTCAGGGTTTTCAAGGCCAGAGACGTCCAGAGGTGGTTGGCCCTTGCCTGCTTCTGTGTAGCAACGCTGGGCTTCCCTGGCAGTCTCAACATCCAAGAATAAACCAGGGCCAACCTCCTTAGCTGCTGAGATCTGACAAGATCAGGCGAGGCTGGGCTATCCAACACTGCACTGCCAAAAAGGGCACATCATAACACCAAACGCTTACAGCAAAGATGTCTGCCTAAGCCCCCCCCCCCCCCCCAAGTCTTAAGGCTCTTTTCTGTCTATCCTCTGCTAAATAGAAAACTCTTTGGATTAAAGAGATAGCTCTATTATATGTTAGAATAGAAACATAGAGTAATAGAGTTGGAAGGGATCTCCAGGGTCATCTAGTACAACCCCCTGCACAATGCAGGAAACTCACAAACACTTCTCCCTAAATTCACAGGATCTTCACTGCTGTCAGATGGCCATCTAGCCTCTGTTGAAAAACCTCCAAGAAAGGAGAACCCACCACCTTCTGAGGAAGCCTGTTCCACTGAGGAATCGCTCTAATGGTCAGGAAGTTCTTCCTTATAGAATCATAGAGTTGGAAGGGACCTCCAGGGCCATCTAGTCCAACCCCCTGCACAGTGCAAGAAACTCACAAACACACAGGATCTTCATTGCTGTCAGATGGCCATCTAGCCTCTGTTAGTCACTCTTCAAAGCACTGCTCAGCCATGCTACCTTTGCATTGGTGCACTTGCATTTTGTGTGCATTGCATGCCCACCAGGGACAGGCTGTATCCTTTCCTTGCTGAGTACTGAACTTCTAGTGATCCTGAGGTGGGAGCAGAACCCTGAAAAATCACAATTCCAGAAAATCACACTAGTCTATTTACAAAGCAAACTGAAAAGCCAAAAAAAAGGAAAAGGAATTAAATAAGTCCAGAGTTCCACCAGGGTCAGAAAAGTGGGCCTTCTGGCAAGGAAGGAGAGTGGAGGGTTTGTTTGAGCCCCGCTCTTCTCCCTACAAGAGCCCCGTGGCACAGAGTGGTAAAGCTGCAGTACAGCAGTCGGAGCCCTCTGCTCACGACCTGAGTTCGATCCCAGCGGAAGCTGGGTTCAGGTAGCCAGCTCCAGGTTGATTCAGCCTTCCATCCTTCCGAGGTGGGTAAAATGAGGACCCAGCTTGCTGAGGGGAAAGTGTAGATGACTGGGGAAGGCAATGGCAAACCACCCCGTAAAAGGTCTGCTGTGA
The DNA here is from genome assembly GCF_032191835.1 of Heteronotia binoei. Classification (NCBI taxonomy): domain Eukaryota; kingdom Metazoa; phylum Chordata; class Lepidosauria; order Squamata; family Gekkonidae; genus Heteronotia; species Heteronotia binoei. The sequence goes on along the minus strand of NC_083240.1, from coordinate 48,086,139 downwards.
AAACGTTGTGAAAGCAACATCGCCACAGAGTCGTAAATGACTGGTGCCTCCACACAGGGCTGGTGCGTTGGAGTAGGCCATGTAGGCAGCTGCCTCACACCTCCCTCCCCACACACTAGTGGGCCCGCTCGGCTTCCCCGCACCCCAGGAAGGCTGAGCAGCCCAGCGCTTACACACAGGGCTCCCTGAGAGGAGCCCGGCATGCAAATGGGGCCAAATCCGGCCCCGCTCTGCCTCCCCACAGGAGATCTCCAGTCACCACCTGGAGACTAGCAACCCTGTCCCAGGCCCATCATATCAGTTGCACCTGTGCCTGACTCCATTTCATCCCTTATCTTGCTGGAAATTGCAAGTCGAACAGGAATGGAAAAAACACCATGCAACAAAAATTATAACAATATAAAAAGTCACTGGTGAGGGTGAATCAGCATATTTCCTCCAAAAGTCCTCCCCCCACTCCTGCTCCCCCCCAGCACTTTGCAGCAGGAGACTCAGGCTCTGAGCACCTGAGAAAGGCAGAGGACTAATAATAACAATAATAACAGATCAAATGATGGCACTGCATTTACTGCTAGACAAGGAGGGGGGAACCCCTTCACATAAAAATTGCCTGACTTCTGGGACACTGTTTAGCTGAGTCTTGGCAGCCTCTCTCCAGCCTTGGGCCTTCCCTTCCCCTCCCCTGCCTCCTGAGAGCCTCTTACTGGCATTGCTGGGATTCGACCCAGGCATCCAACCTTAACGCATCCCCATTGCTCAGAGCCACAGCCCCTCCTCCCTGTCCTTCCCCTCTAGGGACGGCTTCCCAGTTGCTCAGAGTCTGAGTCTCCTGCTGCAAAGTGCTGGGTGGAGCAGGGGATTTTGGGTGGAAATGTACTGAATCACTTTCACCAGTAACTTTTGGGAAATGAAGATGTCTCAAAACTCCATCTTCCAAGCAAGCCTATCAAAACACCGGAAAGCAAAACTGAAAGCTTGTCTTAAAGGCTACATTGTAGCAACTGGCTCACCTCTTGGCAGCTTATGGGCCCTGACCCTGGCCTGTGTTCCAGCGGTTTGGGCACTGTGCCTATGTCTCCTCCAAAATGGTTTTCACAGTAAGGGTTGCACAGATTCCTGATTTACCAGGAGTTAGTTGCCCCCCTTCTGCTCGATCCGGGTTAAATGGAATGTAAAGCTGCAAGGGTTTTGTGTGTGTGTGCGGGGCGGGGGGGAGAGGTTGGTCCTTTTTCCTCCAGTTGGCCAATCCTGCATTTCGTATGATTCACCACTTGGCACATGAATGGGTGAATTTTGAATGTCTTCCACCCTATATAAATAAAATCTGGGCCCTCCCTCTCCTTGTTGTCATTGCACTACTGATAGCCCAGGCCCCCTTGGGCTGCTGTACCCACCAACCCTCACTGTCCCCATGACCTCTCCTGCCCACCACTCATGAGCTGTTTGTGGGGTTTCATACTTTTGGTGAGTCTCCAGGTGGCTGGATTGCGGTGCTCCAACCCCACCCCGCCCCCATATTTCCATCTCCATGTTTCAGCGGAGGTCACTGTACCTGCCAATACTGTTTTCCATTTTCCCACTGTGCAGGGAAGCTGCAATTAGCATCCACTCATTCCCTCAAACCGTGATAAATTATTCCTGGTGTGTGCATGGCTGGTGCTTGATATTAATGCATCCTGCTCCACCTTGAGATTTGGTTGTGCCATTATTGATTATGCCAGCATGACTGGTGTCACTGCTGTCTCAGGAGTAATTACTTTTTGTCTAATGGGCCTTTCTGCCATCATAACCATCCTATCACGGCCCTTGCAAGCTTGTGGGCAGGACCTGGCTGGCAGACTCCTCTGTGGGTGCTTCCTCTTTCCCAGCATCTTCATTACTTCTGTCCTTCCCTTCTCCTCAGGTGGACTGCAAACGATCCTGAAATGCCCTCCTCTGGGAGAAATACGACTGGGGCACACGGCATGTCCTGGAGAGAGCATGAGACGCTTGATCTGATCAAGATATGGGGAGAAGGGAAAGTGCAGCAGGCTCTCAGGAAATGTCACCACGATATTGACGTTTACAATAGCATATCAGCTGAGATGTTGAGGTCCAGTATAGAGCCCTAAAGAGGGACTACGAGAGCTCAGTGCAGCATAAGAGGTTCCTGGGGAACTTTCCCCGCTTCTGTCAATATTACCAAGAGCTAGATGGACTGTTCAAGGAGAACCTGTTGTATGCCCCCCCCCCTCCTGATTTGTCAGTGAACAAGGAAATGGATGTGACGATTATGGTCCAGGCTGACAGTTCCAATCTAGGGGAAGCTGAAATATCTCAAGAACTGTTCCAAGACTCTCCTGGAGATGAGGATAACATGCAAGTCACCCAAGATTGCAGCCAGGAGTACACAGGTGAGTTGCAGGTGTGGGACAGATTGCATCTTAATTATGCCATGCAGCCTCAGTTTTACTGCTCTCTGCCACTAATTATGCCTTTCCCCAGCATTTCTCTCTCCCTGCAGAGCCCATGCAGTCGACTGAGAGTGGAGCGGAGATCACCCTGAGCCTTGCTCCAGGTTAAGTTTGGCACGGGGGGAGGGGCTACCAGGGGAGGTCCACAGAATACAGTGGGTCGAGCTATGCAATTAACAATATTATCATGGTTCTTCTCCCCTAAAGTGTGGTGGATGAAAGGAGGCTCCTGCTGTAGTCTTCATTTCCATGCTGCCTGCTGAGCTCTCCTTACCACAGCACTCTGCAAGGAAAGGACATTCTGCCTTTTGGGGGGAGGTTTAAAGCAAGCAGTAGTTCCAGGTGTAGCACTTCCACCTATGCAAACTGCAATGGTTCCTTATCTTTTTGCAAACCTGTGAGGCCACTTGCATCGTTACTCCACACTGCAGTATGATCAACACTGTGCCTTTTTTGTGTTTCAAGTTGACAGCACCCTTCCATCTAACAAAGAGAATTGTGAGAGCCTGGTGAAGATGATGCCAACACAAAGACTGAACAACCTGTATCACAGGCAAAAACTGCATGGCACTTTTGTCACCTCTTTTGGCCACATAGAGTAAGGAGAGGCCAACATGCTTATCCGACTCAAGGTGGTCTGGAAGACAGCAGAACATAGCCAAGCCTCTGCATCAAGGAGGCAACGTTGGAAAACTGGCCTGTCCACACAGAAGTGGGCAATCTGTTCCTGAGATTCCCAGCCTGACATAATGATGGTCTCCCACCCCCCGTGGGCAACACGGAGTCTTGAGGAGGATGCAAGAAGCATTATGAGTGTGGAGCTTCAGCATCATTTCCAAGAACCAATAATAGTGGCAAGAAGCAAACCATGAGCCAAAGACCAACATGGACATACCTTGGGGAGGGGGGAAATCCCCATTTTATGGCACATCAGCCAGCGGGCAATGGGCAAAAATAAAGTGGTGGGACACACCGCAATGAAGCTTTTGTTCTCCTCGCTGGTAGGCGGGAACATGGCTACAGCCAATCACAGAACGGAGCGTGGAGAAGCAAAACAGGGTGGCTCACAGTGCCACCACGTGCTGCTTGAAAAGAATGCTATAGAGATAGTTTGAAATTCAGGATACTCCAACACAATGTAATTTAGAGACTGTGGAAGCAGAGCAGTTTGGCGCAAGAGAAGCCATGCTTAACAGCAGAGCAAGAATCAGGGGTGGACATGGGAGTTTCTGGCATGGGAGTCAAAACGGGAGCATCTTGCAAATGTAAAAAGGGCCTAAAAGAGCCTCTCTCTGGAGACAGCTTATGCTGCTCAGGGCTCTTGACATCCTGGATGCCCTCCCAGGGCCCCTGCTATGGTTGAGACAAGCACCTGGTGGTGTCCAAGGATGCCATGTTGTAGAGAGGAAGGGAAGTAGCATGCCAGATTTGCTTGGGCGTTCCGCACTGGCAAGTGGTCTTGTGTGTGGACTTGTGCAATAGGAGATATGGCTACTGACCAAGTTGCGCTTTACGGTGACAGGAATGGCTTTCATCCAGGCAAGACGTAATTCTAATTGGTGCCCTTCTGCAGCACGCTCTCTTTCCCAAGGAAGCCAAGAGGCAAGCCAAGTCCCCAGGGTCTTTTGCTTCTTTCTGGAACTTTTGCTGCCCAGAGAGCTCCCAGCTGATACCCCCTTCCAGTAAGGGACCTGCTTCTGCTGCCCTCACTCACCAGCAGGTGGTTTTACAGCTGGGCCCCCATTTCATAAAGGCACAGGTTGAAGGGGTGGTTCAAAAGCCACAACTCTGCAAGAAGCTTGCAGAAAACTCCAGTTCTGAAGATGAACCAGCTTGGTTTCTTGGAGATGGCAGAAATTCAGGGGAGGATGTATGCTTGGTTTGTGCCCTTAATGCTGTTAAGTGTGTTCTTGTGCCTATGGCATCAGTCCCCCTACACACACACACAGATGTGGTCTGAACCCTGACTGTGCAATTTCCCCTGCATTTAGGCAACAGATAGATGTCCTTGCAGTGACCGGATTTATGCCACCTTTGCCCTCTACTGGCCATCCCCCAGAATTGCATCCAGAGGCAGCCACCTTTCCCAAAGAAGGCTGGTCTCTATTCTGAATGTGAGGGGGGGGGAGTGGAGGGGGGCTTGGGTAAGCCTTTCCCCTGGCCACTGTGCATCAATTATTCTTTTGCACACAGAACTTGTGCTTCTGCCAGCTGTGGGTGTTTGTTTCCCGTGCTTGTTTTATAAAAAGAAAGGGGGCTGGTCTTGCTCTGATTCCCTCCACAGGACTTGGAGGGCCTCCCAGCAGGTGTCTGTACTCTGCACTACGTAAGACATTCTGGGCATCAGCAGGGACTTTCCACACAGACCCCAGTGCAGGGAGGGCTCCTTGGGCCCAAGGTATCCACAGCCACTTCCCTCTGACTCCAGCCACAGCTCCTTCCTTCCCCCTCATGTGTTTCCTTGGCCCTCCTCCTCCTCCGTGCCAGCAGGACTGGCTTCCCGGTCCCTTGGAGCTGTTTGGGAGGGAACTGGTGGGGGCAGCAGGAGGAGACCCTCTGGCTGCCGCTCGGCTTCATGTTGGACTCCACCCAGGGTCTTCAGTGAGTGGGCAAGAAGCTTTGCCAGGCTTTGGGCTTCCACAGGTCCCACCATGCCAACCCATCTATGTTGTCAACCCTGCCCATTTTCATCTGTGAGATTCTGGAGAGCCTGACTCGGTCTACAAGGGTTGTGACTCTGGTCATCTGGTGTAGTGGTTAGGGGGCTGGTCCTTGGAGAAGCAGGCTCAGATCTCCTTCTGCTCCAGAAGCCCCCCTCTCGGCCCACCCCTACCTCTAGGGCTGTCAACTGTGCTGCGGGGTGGAACCCAAAGACCTCTGCAAGGACCTTATGCCCACTCTCTCCAAAGCAGCCATTTTCTCCAGGGGAGCTGATTTGCAATCTGGAGGATGGCAACAGCCTGTCTGTTCCTCACAGCATTATATGGAAGGTGAGATAAAGGAGAAAGCAACAGTGCCTGCCACCCTGGGCTCTTCGGAAGAAAGCAGCATATTTTATCTCCCCTTTCCTCCATTCCCCATTTTATCCTTATAGCAACCCCCCTGTGCAGGAGTCAAAGGAGAAAGAACAACTGCCCCAAGGTGACCTAGCAAGTGTTGTGGAGGGGGGGAGGATTTGAACTTGGGTCTTCCAGATCCTCTAACCGCTTCATTAGAGAGCCAGTTTGGTGTAGTGGTTAAGTGTGTGGACTCTTATCTGGGAGAACCGCGTTTGATTCCCCACTCCTTCACTTGCAGCTGCTGGAATGGCCTTGGGTCAGCCATAGCTCTCGTAGGAGTTGTCCCTGAAAGGGCAGCTGCTGTGAGAGCCCTCCCACCCACCTCACAGGGTGTTTGTTGTGGGGGAGGAAGGTAAAGGAGATTGTGAGCCGCTCTGAGACTCTTCGGAGTGGAGAGCGGGATATAAATCCAATATCTTCTTCTTCTTTTTCATGCCCCGGTTTCCTCCTCAAACGCCACCAGGAGGAGAAATGTCTAAAGTGGGATGAGTCATCTCACCAGCGGGGTCACTCAAGGCTCCTTAATCATTGGGGGTTTTAAAACAAATGCTTCTTGCCTCCTTTGCTTTGTCTCTCCAGCGAGATTTATTCACAACTCTGCAAAACAGATAAATACATGAGAGTGTGCCATTCCATTGGCAGCCGTGGAGGCTCTCAGTCTGCCTGCTACTGGCTATCTCATCTCCCAGACACAAAACAGCCACCTGCAGCCAAGCAAGGGGACCCTGGAGGAGGCCAGCAGGGGGAGGGAGGGAGGCCAAGGGGTGGGTTTAGGCCAGACGAATCCCAGATGCAACCTGGTCCTCCCTGTTGATCTGAGGGCAGGTCTCCTCCAGGCAGCTCATCAACTGCAGGCACTTCTCTGGCTGCTCCTGCACCCCCTAGAAGAGTGCCCCACCAGCCCAAAAGTATTGGGCATCATGATCCATCCAGGCCTGGCCTAAGGTGTTTGGGGCTCTGGGCAAACTCGGTCTTTGGCACCATCTGCTTCAGCATCCCATTTCCTCCAGTGGCCAACCAGATGCTCCTGAGAAACCAGCCAACATCACACAAAGTGCAAAGCTGCCCCCACTCCAAGCCCCAAGGAGTCCCTCTAATACCCCTCCCCCCCTCAGGACATGCTTTACTTGACCCACATGCATATGCAGGGAAGGGAAAATAGCAACTAAAGTATGACATGGAAGATCCTGTTTCCGGGGCCAGCAGTGGCTCTCTAGAGCAGAGCTGTCAAACATATGGCCTGGGGGGTCAAATCAGGCCCTGGAGGGCTCCTATCAGGCCCCCGAGCAACTGGCTGTCATCTGCTTCCTTCTCCCTCTCTCTTGCTTCCTTCTGAATCACAGCTTGCTTTGCAAGGCTCTGCTAAAAGCTGGCCCCTCCCAGTAGTACAGGAGTTACAGAGCAAAACCTCTATTTTTCCATTGGCTGAGCCTCCTCCCTTGGGGAGGAGGGGGAGAAGGCAGAGCTTGTTTTTCCAGGCTCTCTCAATCGCACAGCAGAGCTACTGAGCCAAGTCTCTCTTCCTTCTATTGGCTGAGGCTCCTCCCCACCTCAGTCCCTCAGAGCTTCCTTTGCCCAGTTCCCCAGATCCCATAGGAGAAATACAAAGAAAACACCTTTAAGACCAACGAGTGCTAACGTTTTAAGCATGCTTTAAGGGTTTTTTTTAAATCTTTAATTGTGTTTGTCTGTGTCCTTTATAAAGTTTATATTTCTGCTACCTGATCTTAAATAGGAACACACATGGCCTTGTCTTTCATGGTCCAGCCCGACAAGGTCTCAATTATGTCAGACGCGGCCCTCATAACAAATGAGTTTGACACTCCTGCTCTAGAGGCCTCAGGCAGAAGAGGCCTTTCCCATTCACAAGAGATTTTGAGCTGCTGATTCAGAGGAAAGGGTGGGGTCTAAATCTGTGGCCTTGTGACTCTCAGGATCTCAGGCAGGCAGAGGTCTTTCTTTTAACTGGATGCTCTGCCCCTGCTCCTCTCCTCACCCTTCTAAGCACCAGCAGGAAAGAGACAGAGATGGGGGGGAGGGGGGAGAAAGGAAAGAACACGCTGGGAGATATAAATGCAAGACCTCTTTTCAGCCCCCCTGTAGGAACTGGGACTAGAAGCAGCACCTCCATTGTCCATGGATGCAAAGACCCCACCCCAGAGTTGCTTCTCATCAGGCAAGTTTTCTAGGCATGCCGGCACAGCGGCCGCTCTCTCTTCCTAACAGCCATAACCTTTCTGTGGGGGAAACGAGTTTCCAACATGGGGAGGGCTGTGCCTTATTAATGAAACAGATGGGTTCATGTGCGGGGGGGGGGGGGCTGTGAAGCAAGCCCTCAGCCTGCCCCTCCTGAGGGTCCTCTGCCTGCTCCTCATCACAGGCAACTCCCGGCCTGTAAGCTGAAAGTAGACCACAATGGGAAATAATCATCTCACTGAAAATGCTGAGCTCAGCTTTCCTTTCTAGTCCCAAATCTGACCTTCCAAACTCTTGCAACTGCTGCTCACTTTAGTAACTGGGATATTTTTGCCCTTAAAAAAAAATTAGCCGACTAGTGCCTCTGCCAACCTCCTTCTTGCGGAATCCTCCATCAGTCTGCTTGGAGCAGGACCAGCTGCCAGGGCTTCTGTGCAAAGCGGAGCAAACAACCCCCGGGGGGTGGGGGGGGAGAGGCTGCAGCCTGGCTGGGACCACCCCGAGGGGAGGGGAGTCCTCGAAGGGCGAGAAGGCACCCCTCCCACACACACACAGGGCTTCTGGAAAGCTAGGAGAGACCGGCTCATTTTATCTATTTATTTGAAAAGTTTAACAACCAGCATTCTGCCAGTTCAGCTCTTGACAAAGGTTCCAAATTCTCTACTGAAACACAGAATGGATACACAGTAAAAATAACGAGGCCAGCACAAAGTCACGACTGTACTTCAGTAACAAAACAGCTGACATAAATATCTTTAAAAGCCACTCTGTGTGTGTGTGTATGCCACACACATACACCCCCCCAATAACACATCAAACAGCAGATTAAAACAAATCAGTGAAAGCATCAGGGGGGGGGGGATTAAAAGGCCAGTGAGATCTAGAAGGCCCCTGTGGTCATGGGCAGAAGGCCGATCATGCACAGCTGTTGACAGAATGTAATGCCAATCACTGCCCGCTCCACCCACCACAATGTGCCCCTTGCGTGTGAGGGGGTGGGTGGGAGCAGTGCTGGCCCCTCCCATTAGCCAGATTAGGTGGAGATCAATGGATTTCCCAAATCAAACTGGAAATTGAGGGATGTGGACTACTCTCCTTTGTCAGCCTCAATGCCCTGCATCCCCTACTCTCCACCCAGCTTTACTGATTTAGACACAGAATTCATCTCCCTGCACAAAATAAGACGGCATGAAATGATTGCATGGCAGGTTCCAGCTGTGCTCCCCACTGTGAAGGAATGCATTTCCCCCCCCCCCCCCCTTTGGAGATCTGAAATGAGCAAAACTTTCACTCTGAGTTTTAAAAGTCCCCCCACCCCACCCCTGGGCAGAGACAGTCAGGAATGAGGGAAGTCAGTTCAATTGCTTTCCAGGCTTAAACCAGTCCATCTTCATACAAATGCTAATAAGATCTAGACAGTGGAATGGAAAGGCTCCCCCCCCCCTACAAGCAGGGAACAGAGATTTGGAGGTGTTAAATACTAGAGAGACTTCAGAAAGGAGAATTCTGGAGACTTCTGGAAAAGCTTCTTTGATCTGGCCTGATCAGCTCAGTGGGAGGAGAAAAAAGAAGATAAAACTCCTGGAAGCAAAGAGGAAACTCTCTCTGATGCAGCGTCCATCACAGCAGGCAGAACTCTTAACAGAGGTCTGGAGGAGGCAGCCGTTTAACCATGTGCTGGCCTGAAGAGCTGAAGGAAACTTCAAGGTATCATCAATTCTGTAGAGATCTGTAATTTCTTAAACTAAGGAGCCTGTCCTGTATTTTAACATCGGATAGGGCATCTATAAGAGGAACAGAGGAACTGCATTTTATCTAATTTTTTAATCCCTTGCTCATTATGGTGCTGTGCTAAAAGTATGCTTGTGAACATTTTCTCTTTAATAAATACTTTATAACTTTGGATGCTGGGACTGGTTCTCTGTACCACATAGACCTCCGCTGTCTTGCATGCACTACTTTAAATGGAGCTCCAGGAGGGGGAAGGCAGGCAATTCATAAGCGACTATTCCTCCAGGGACGTGCAAGACAGTAAACTGCCCCGTGGTGACCAGGTGCTGGGCAGCAGGAGACACAGAGGCAAAGCCTCAAAACCTGGAAGGGAAACTGGGTGTCCTGATCCTCCCAGCAGGTAATTCCTACAGAGGTCAAGTGGTGGCAGCAGAAGCTACCCAAGAGTGAAATAAAGATCTCTCCAGGTGTCGGGAAAACCGGGGAGGGCAGCAGGGAGCAGGGGCTGCAGGTGAGAGCAGGCCCATTCAGTCACATCCATCCTGCCCTGGTGGGCCCCAAATGTATTATCCAGGGGCAAGGGATGCGACTTCTACATTTTCGACCCAGATGGGGCTCAGATGAGAGACATCTGTGTGGTGATCCAGTGGGGGGGAGGAGGAAGAGAGTGGCTCTCCATGACTTCAACCGTGTAGCTGTGATTCTAGGGGAAGCCTTGGCTGAACTTCTGCTCCCATTTCAAGAGCCTAAGGGAACCCATGGAGCTCAGCAGCTAAGAGAGATGGAAGAGGAGATGTTCTGTAAGGGAAGGCAGTGATCCTTAATCCAGAGGGGGGAAATATTTGTCTCAAAGGAAGTCTCTGAACATGTTGCAATTCTAAGCAAGGGTGGAATTTGCACCTGCAGCCCCTGCCTCTTCCCAGCCAAAGCAAGAAGAGGATGCAAACCTAGGAGGGGCTCACAAGGGGACTCTTACAAGAAGGGATAGAAAACCCACAGGCAATTTACAGCGCCCAGAAAACATCCCAAGAGACTCTGGAACCTATTCAGGGTGGGCTGGTTAAGCAAGCTTATTGGGAAAGGGTGGGGAGTTCTGGCTTTATAAACTCCTGTGCCCTGTGCCTCAAGATGTTCAGGTAGGGTTGCCAAGTCCCCTGTGTTCTCCAGCATGGAACTATCGTGCACAAAGCACGTGATGCAATGACGTCACCCAGAAGTGACATAATCGTGCTGGTGATGTCGCACGCAGCCGTTCTAGGCATTTCTGGGAAAACTCTGTGGTTTTTCCAGACACTCTAGCCATTTGGGAGGGAAAAACTCTATGGTACCTGTTATACCATAGAGTTTTCCCTCCCAAATGGCTAGAGCGTCTGGAAAAACCACAGAGTTTTCCCGGAAATGCCTAGAACAGCTGCCACACAATGTCAGCGACATAGGGGCTGGTTCCCCCTGCTGGCCCACATTGGGCTGGCGGATTGGGAACCTCCCAGGTGGGATAAACCCCACCTGGACTAGGGGCTTGGCAGCCCTATGTTCAGGAAGTGCCCAAGAGCTCAGTGAGAAGAGCTACTGAAGCCTTTGTGCAAGGCCAAGAGACCACTATAGTCCTGAAGCCTACATCTGGCCTTATGGGTGAAGAATGTGAATGGGGCAAAGAGAATCCAGGATGGGAAGTCTGCTGAGGCAGCTGTCCTCAGAGCAGATCTGGCCCCACTTCCAGATTCACTAAAAACAGAAGGCTCCAGAGGACCTTCTGTTTTTTGGGTGGCCAATATATGGAAGCCCCTAATAGTAAATAGTGAGGGAGGCCCTGATGCAGAGAGACTCTGTGGCCCAGAGAAGTCAAATGTCTGTCCTGCAAGCCGGCCCTTGCCAGGTCCCCTGTGTTCTCCAGCATGGAACCATCGTGCGCTCAAGGCTTTAATCAGGTCCACCAGGCTCTTTTCTCCCCCCCGCCCCCCTCCTTACCTTTTGAAGCTCAGAGACTGCTGAAATCCCTTGCTCTTTCTGCCTTGTCTGGCTGCACCATGAAACAAAGCTGCAAAGAAAACGTGGAGTGGATAGGGCCCAGAGACCTTAATGGAAAATCCATGCAATGTTTTCCTTGCGACTTTGTGCTGTTTCAGCATTCCTATACCTGATTGAAGCTCACACTTCCTGGAGTTGTATCCTTGGAAATAAAGGGAGTAGGGAGATCTGTTTTCTCTCTCGCCCTTTCCTGTTCCGTATTCCTTGTACTTCCTACAGAATGGCAAATATATCTGTTTTCCCCCAATCTAATTAAGAGATTTAGAGCTCTATACATTTATTTGCCATCTATATAGAGACCTGCTTAAATGAAAGACGGTACACTAAAAACTGCCAGTATTAAAACTAAAACTTACCAATTTAAAAACAAGTCAGGTGCATTAAAAAGTAGACATCAGATGAGCCCGAATGTGTGGCATCCCAAAGGTGCCCAGTTGCCACTGCTGACGGGGGAACAACCCTCTGTCTTTGCGGGTTTCGCCAGACAACTGGAATTGTTCCTACATGGAGGGCCAGCTTGTCCATTGTGGTCATGGGGGCTTCTCACAGTGGGCTGATGGACTGCCTCCCCCCGCCCCCCCCCCCGCAGCTGGGCTTGCTCAATGGCAAAAGGGCAGCACCCAGCAAGCCGCCTGGGGGAGGGGGACTGGGTAAGCAGGCGGGGGGGGGGAGTCAGGGCAGGGGGACACCCTTTCCCAGGGCTGTTTTTTCCTCCCAATCTGCCCAATCTATCTAACTGGTACTCCACTAGAAATCATCGTCAAATGGCCCCTTTGGTGCTCACTGGATGTCACAAACACTTGCCAAGCCATAAGGCCCCAGGATTCCTGTTGGGTCCCCATCTTGTGCTACAGTTTTGGTCATGGGAGCGATTGGCAGGAATGATGCTTGGGGGCTAAGACTCACAGTGTGGAAAGTGCTGCCCATGTTCAAGAGGCGCAGAAGCACCACTTCAGCCAAAAGCAGAAGAAAGCCTGGAGCAACCTTTGCTGGGATTTCTTGAGAGCCCACACTTAAGGCCAGCATCTCAAGAGGCCCGAGGGCAGGTTCTCTTTCCAAATGGTTGTTGAGAAGGCGATGCAACATCAGCCTGCATTCCTCAGCTCCAGAGTCTTCATTATGCTGGACATGAAAGGAGGCAGGGAGTTGCAGGAAGATCCCCCTGGCCTCACCCGTTGTTGATGGTGGCACACCTGGTCCTTTGATGGCTGCTGCCTCTGACCTTGATGCTTCTGCTTGACTGTTGGGAGGGAGTGGGAGAGAGTGGGGCTGCAATCTGGGCCCTACATCCCACATGGGACTCTTTCTCCCTCTCTGGACCTCTGAGGCTCTGCTAGAGGGGTCACTCAGGGTCATTCCTCTACCTGGGGCAAAACCTGTAACATGGGGGAGGCCTGGGGGGGAAACTGGGGAGGGGGGGTCTATTTTTTCCGATCCCTTTTCTTCAGTTTTTCTAACAGAAAAATAGTGGAAAGATTGGGAGACCAATGAAAAGAAACTCCTTTAAAATATTTCCTCTTTCTGCATCACAAAAACCTTATCTTACAAAGCCTTTTGTTTACTACAGATTCTGTTTTCTATGCTTTTTGTATTTTCCTACCTCTCAGATGGTGAAACTTTAAAATACCTGTGTTTGGTAGCAACAGGATGCTATCAAGCACGAAGAATTATTGAAAATGCCTCAAAATATGTCAAACAGTACAATTACATATGCTGACTACAGCTTCAAAATATCTGGAAATTTTACATTTCTCCTCCCTACACACACTCCAGTCCTGTGCATATGATGTAATGAACCATACCAGGAAAAAAAAGTCTGCTTCCCCTTCTCACTTGTCATAAATGGATGTGAATGCAGCTCAGTCTGCCCCTCGAGCCCCCCCTCCCGCTTGGGGCCTGCCCTGACTCCCGCACTTCCCTTCCTTGGCCTCTTCATTGCCCAGTCCTCTCTAATGATTCTCCCTGCTTCTCACCACTAACACAGCCCCGCCCCCAGCTACCCTCCTCCCAGCCTGCTCTGGCGGCTCCCTGTTTGCTTCCAGGCCCAGTTCAAGACGCTGCTCTTGGCCTTCAAAGCTCTACATGGTTTGGAACCATCAATAAAGCAGAGAATCTAAGCAGCAAGTGGTATGTGGATGTGCTTATCTGTTGTGACTTTCAGACGGTGCTTCTGCACGTGGGTCATGCCGTCATCATCGCTCTGGAATTGCCATTTGGAGAGAGCCGCCTCCTTCGCTTCCCTTCTTCTCCTGGCCCTTCAAGGAGCAGTCCTGTCATTCCGGTCATCAGTCAGATGGACAGCAACAAGAAGGGCTCACAGCACCTCCGTGTGTCACAGGCTCACCCACATGCCTTCAAAAGGAGCCATTTCCTTTAGCAGTGCTTGAGCACATGCTGCTTTCGGAGACCCTTCGCAGGAACCAGCGCATCATTAGCAACATCCCCTCTAAGCTGTGGAGTCTTGTGAGCAAAAATTCTAGTTTGTGAGCTCCTGGCATTAAAGCTGTGAGTTGCTGCAGAAATCAGTTTGCTCCGGGGCCATTTTCTTGGAGCGAAGACAAAAATGTGTGAGCCGGAGGCTAGAAAACGGTGAGCTGGCTCACACTAACTCAGCTAAGAGGGAGCCCTCCACTGACTCTCCTACTCTCATAGTCCCTGTTTTCTATTCCCATCTCATTGTTTTTATTTACAGAGATAACACAAGTTTTCCTTCTGGGGAAATGCTATGAATGCATCTGGGCAGGGGTTTCTGGCCAGACATTTTCATTTCTTTAGAGTTTCTAGTTGCCAGATATTTAAATGTGGGACTCAGGATTCTTCTGCATCCCCAGGGGAGTGAAAGCAACAGGATCAGAAAAATGCCAGACTGCCTGGCACCCTGGGCAAGGCTAACTTCTGGCACGCACACACACACACACACCCAGGGCCAGCGCGTGGGAGTAGGTGACCTAGGCAATTGCCTATGGCGCAGCTCCCAACAGGGCCCAGGGTGGGAGCCCCCTTCCGCTTGCACTATCCCTGGGCCTCCAACTGGACGCTGAAGGCTGCCGCCCCTCAGCGCCCAGCAATAACAGCACTTCAGTGACTGATGTGATGACATCACCTCTGGATGATGTCATCATGCTGCACACGCACGAAAATTTCCCCCCGTGGGAGGGGGTGGGTGTGCGTCGGGGTTCTGCCTCAGGCGGCAGAACCCCACACACCAGCCCTGACACTCCCACACTGATAACGTCACTGAGTCACACGGAGGGCACCCACTTCAGCGCACCCTGAAGGCCAGCGCCCTAGGCAATTGCCTAGGCCAGCCCTGAGTGTGCCTCCATCCATCCATCCATCCATCCATCCATCCATCCATCCATCCATCCATGTTAGTTGCAGCTGCATCTATAACCAAGGCCTGAGCATTTCTAAAACAAGCATTTTTAAAACAAAGGAATTTGCAGTGATCAGTTTGTCAAGACTCAGATTTCCAAGATCAATCTCTTGGGCTGTAGTTTAATCTTTAAAAAGTAGCCATGGGGGCGGAGAGCACACTTGGGCGAGAGGCACAGCATGGGGGAAGAGGACCATCTGCCCATCCATGCCATTTCCCTCATCAAAACTGGCTCTCCTGAGGCTGTTATTGAACAGTGAGAGGAAGGCATTCTCTTGAGAGCCAGTTTGGTTAAGTGCGCAGACTCTTATCTGGGAGGACCGGGTTTGATTCCCCACTTCTCCTCCATGTGCACCTGCTGGGTGACCTTGGGTGAGTCACAAGTCCTTAACAGAGCTGTTCTCTCAAGAGAGGTTCTCAAAAGAGCTCTCTCAGCCCCACCTACCTCACAGGGTATCTGTTGTGGGGAGGAGAAGGGAAAGGAGATTGTATGCTACTCTGAGACTCCTTCAGGTAGTGAAGGGCAGGATATAAATCCCATCTCTTCCTCCTCTTCTTCTTTGCCTGTCTTTTCCCCAAAAGCACAGGCTGAGAAGGGCTGCACAAGTGTCAACACATAATTTAATACACCCGTTTTAGAACTCTGTCCGGGACATGCTTCTACAGAGCATGTGAGCACATGGATTGAAATCGGGGGAGGAGATGAGGTAATGCAAATAAATGGTCCTTGGTGGGAGAACAGGTGTAGTAAAAATACAACCATCCCTATTTTCCCTCTGTGAAACACTGGGAGGTTATACACCTGGCCTGGGGATGAGACTCAGATTCAAAATTTCTCCACATCATCCCAGTTGGCTGGGTGATCTTGGGCTGGTTGTTCCCTTTCTCCCAGCTTAATCCAACCTGCAGGATTGTTGTGTGGATTACATGGAGGAGGGGAGAACCACTCGCCTGAGGCCCTGGGAAGAAGGAAAGAGGGATGAGATAAAAACAGGGCAGATGGTGAGACTTGAGGATTTCTTCCCATTTAGACCTGTCCTCCAAAATAGGATCATCCTGCAGAATTTCCTGAGTTGCTAAACTGTGGCTTGTTGTTGGAGAGGGGGGAGGAGCTGGAGGCTCTGGGTGTGTCTCCGTCCCCCACCCAGTGTCACATCAGGAACTGCAGCAGGCTGCCAAGCTTGCTGCTAAAATTATTAAAGCCAGGGGGGTTTTCCCTTTCTGCATCCATGAGTCTTCTCTCCCGGCCACTTTGCACCATAGTATAAAAATGCAACTTTGTCGGAGGAACCGAGCGCAGCCAGAATTCAGAAGTCAGACTCTTCGGTGGCCAAAGAACTTCTCTCCCAGGGGGAAAGTGGCCATCCAGGCAAGGTAAGGAGTTTTTCTCCTCCAGCTGCCAGCTCAGCTCTTCTTCCAACTGGGGCAGGAGGGTGACTTTGGCGGCAGGCAGGCGGGTGTGCGTTGCCAGGGGGGAGAAAGAGCAGAGCCATCGTTTTTTCTCCTTCAGTTCCTGCCTTGAAAACTTTGCCACAGTCTCAGAGGGCTCTCCGGCCAGCCCCAGAAAGTCACAAACGGAGCCCTGGGTGTTAAAAGTGGTGCATGGGCTGAACGGAGCTTCTGTATACTGCAGGTGAGTTTTGTGAAGCTTCAGACTGTATCTTTCTGTACAAGTAACTCTAGGAAATTCTAGGAATTAGGGGTCAGGATTGGTGCCTCTCCTCAGATGCTGATCTGCTGCAGCCGTTTGGTAGACATTTCAAAGAAAGAGCTGGGATCTCCAGCCAGAGTTTGGCAGTCTTGGGGTTGTGGGGCTGGGCAGGTGTTTCCCTCTCTGTGATCTGCAAGCGAGTCTCCACCACAGGCTTCCTCCTGAGCAAATGTGTTGCTTGGCATCATGGTTGGCTTGGGCTGGGTCTTGTCCAGACGGCCATCCTGTGCTTTATCCCCCTGGAATCAGGACAAACCAGTGAAGGGAGCCGGCATGGTGGTTTCAGTTAATTGGGACTGAGCACAGAGATTTGGAGTTGGTTTTTAAAAATTCCTTTATTGTTGACCTGGTCAATGCCATTTTGACCACAGCAGTTAAAATTGTGTGTGTGTTCTTTTTTGCTTCTCTTAAATGCAATCTCCTTTCACCTGAACATGCTCATTAACCCAATTAAAACAGTGGATTGTTATGTTCTTTTATATTTAGTCAACTATGGGAAGAGCTTTCAGTACAACGCAGCTTTATCTCTGAGGGCATGAGGGTCCCCCCATCCCCTTTGAACAATACAGGCTGTTTGATCCAACCTCAGTTAAGCACCCCCATCCTGAAAAGAAAAGAATTTTAAGCATGTGTTTCCTCCATCGTCAAGTAATTATAATGAGTGAAAGGACAGGAATTTGATGAATGATTGCAAAGGAAAGAAATCCTCCTTTTGATGTTTTCAGAACTTTAGGATATGTGATTGAACTTCCTCCCAAAGAAACCAGTAGGGCTGAAAATGTCCCGATTCTTATATATAAGAACAAAATATGTCTGCTGGATCTTGCTCGGCACCCTGTTTCCAACAGTGAGCAACCAATTGCTTCCGGGAAGCCCCACAAGTAGGTTAGGAAAACAACCAACTTCCCCTGTTTTTTATCCCACATTGTATGGTATTCAGAGGTAGACAGTCTCTGAACATGGAGGTTCCATGTAGCACTCCTGGGTGACAGCTGTTCATAGACCCGGCCCCCATGGATAGACAGGCAGCTTCTGGATTACTCTCTTCGTCATGGTTTAACTGTGGATTGTTTCAAAGGCAGAAATATTTTTTGTTTAACTTTCATTGTTGCATTCTAGGAAGTAATTTTGAGACAGAATCATTAAATGTTATCATTTTAATGCAGTTGTTCTATTCTCCCCGCCCCACTACAGAGAAAGCTCAATTTTAAGCCCCTCCCCCTTTTTAAAGAAAAAAAAATGAAATCAGCTATGAGGGGTTTTTGCCCATGTGCTTGGAGTATCAGGAGCAAAGGGGGCATTTCACCCTCCACTTCCAAGTCAAAACCATTTCACCCCCAAGAGACAAGCAACAGCCTGGGAAGCAGATAATGTTGATCAGGAGAAAAATGGTGGAGAGGAAAAGTCTTACAAGTTTGACCACGCCCACTGGTGCCCTGACTGAATTGGCAGCCCCACACAAATGCGTGGCACAAAAATAGGCTACGTAGGCAGAGCTGGTGATGTGTCCACTGCGTGAGGTGTTGTCTGGCCCTGAACTTTCCTGCTAGCTCAACTAGACATGGTGTCCTTGAGTGATGTTGCATCATTATTTCAATTTCTCATGATCCCAAGGATTTGTACAGCCTTGTCTTTTCCCTTTGGATGAATGATATTTCACCAGATTTCATTTTGGGTGAGCAAACAAGAAAGTTCTATTCAAGGTATGAGTTTTTGTGCGCACGCACACTTCCTCAGATGCAATGACATGGAAACGACCAGTCCATACATAGAGGTTGAAGGCGAGCAGCAAATTAGCATACAGCATAATGAAGATATTTAACAGATATTTAACAGATTCAAGGATTGTATCTGTTGCTGAAGCTCAATATCTATGTATGGACTGGTAACTTCCATGTCATTGTATCTGAAGAAGTGTGCGTGCACACAAAAGCTCATACCTGGAATAAAACTTTCTTGGTCTGAAAGGTCCCCTTGACTCAAACTTTGTTCCACTGCTTCAGACTAATACATATACACACCTGAAATCATCTCTTTGTGGCAGAGAAAGACAGAAAACAAGCAACAGTGTTCAGTGTTATTTCAATGCAATTTTTCAGAGTAACTACATTTGATGCGCCTGGAGATTTTGATAGTGTTATAATTTTGCCTCTCTTCCAAT
This sequence comes from Heteronotia binoei, assembly GCF_032191835.1. Classification (NCBI taxonomy): domain Eukaryota; kingdom Metazoa; phylum Chordata; class Lepidosauria; order Squamata; family Gekkonidae; genus Heteronotia; species Heteronotia binoei. The sequence goes on along the minus strand of NC_083240.1, from coordinate 48,067,424 downwards.
TTCTTTCAAATTGAAAGAAATTTCAATTGTAACAGGTGATGAAGAGTAGGCAGAACTGCTTAATTCTTACTTTTTCTCAGTCTTCTCTTCTGAGGGAAACAGTGCTCAACAGGGCAAAAACAGAACATACAATGAGAGTTCCAACCTAGGATCAGTATAGGGGTAGTACATAAACACCTAATTTCTTTAAATGAAACAAAGTCCTTAGAGCCAGATGAACTGCATCCAAGGGTACTGGAAAAGTTTTAGAACAAATCATCAGTCAGTCAGTCCTGGAACATTGAGAAAGGATGGCTGTGATTACTAAGAGCCAGCATGGTTTTCTCAAGAACAAGTCATGTCAGACTAACCTGATCTCTTTTTTTGAGAAAGTGACTACCTTGCTGGATCAGGGGAATGCTGTAGACATCATTTATCTTGATTTCAGTAAGGCTTTTGATAAGGTTCCACATACTGTCCTTGTTGACAAGTTGGTAAAATGTGGTTTGGATCCTGTTACCGTTATGTGGAACTGTAACTGGTCGACAGATCACACCCAAAGAGCGCTTGTGAATTCCTCATCCTCTTGGAGAGGAGTGACAAGTGGAGTGCCTCAAGGATTTGTCCTGGGGCCTGTTTTGTTCAACGTCTTTATAAATGATTTGGATGAAGGGATAGAGGGAATGCTTACTTAATTTGCAGATGATACTAAATTGGGAGGGGTTGCAAACACAGTAGAAGACAGAAACAAGATACAGGATCATCTTGACAGGCTGGAAAAGTGGGCTGGAACCAATAAAATGAATTTTAACAGGGATAAATGTAAAGTTCTGCATTTAGGTAGGAAAAATCCAATGCATGGTTATAGGATGGGGGAGACTTGTCTTAGCAGCAGTATGTGTGAAAAGGATCTAGGGGTCTTAGTGGATCATACGCTGAACATGAGTCAACAGTGTGATGCAGTGGCTAAATAGGCAAATGCAATTTTGGGCTGTATCAACAGAAGTATAGTGTCCAGTTTGGTGTAGTGGTTAACTGCGCGGACTCTTATCTGGGAGAACTGGGTCTGATTCCCCACTCCTCCACTTGCAGCTGCTGGAATGGCCTTGGGCCAGCCATAGCTCTGGCAGAGGTTGTCCTTGAAAGGCCAACTGCTGTGAGAGTCCTCTCAACCCCACCCACCTCACAGGGTGTCTGTTGTGGGGGGAGAAGATACAGGAGATTGTGAGCCGTTCTGAGTCTCTGATTCAGGGAGAAGGGCAGGGTATAAATCTGCAGCCGTTGTCGTCACCAGGGATGCATTCAGATGCCCCCCCCCCCGCCCAGTCTTGGCTGATGAGACCCAAAGTCCCTTCTGGCTGAAGCCGCCCAGGAGCAGGCAGGGCAACACATGACTCCTCTTCTCACCAGAGGGGCCCAGGGAGCTGCACATTGTTCTCCTCTCTTCTTTTGTGTCCTCACAACAGCCCTGTGAGGTATGCTGGAAGAGAGTGTGACTGGCCCAAGGTCACACACGGGGCTTCTGTGGCAGAGCCAGGATTCCCACTTCCTCGTTCCACCCTCTTGCCACTCTGGCCCTCGTCTCCTCCTTCCTTGGGCAGCTGTGGGCAACTTTATGTCCTGGGGGGTGTTAGTGTCAAAGACTCGGGGGGGGGGGGAGGCATTTTCATTCCAGTCCTTCCCCAGGATTCTTTGTGTTGATTACAAAGCAGCTTTGCAGGACAGCCTGAAGTATTTGGGGTGGGAAAATGAAATTTCTCCTGCGTGAACTTAATCGTCTTCTCTCCACAGAGTTTCCAGACTGCATCAGGCAAGTCGGGAGGCAGCAGTAACTGACCCAATATCCAGAACATGACCTGCCCCTGGTCCCTCTTTTTTAAGCCTGGTGAAAACGGGTCCCAAGGAGGGAAAGATATCAATAACAACACTGATATGGAGAAAGCAGCCATGAAAGTTCACAGGTAAGGTTTTCTTTTTCTTTTCTCCTCTGTGGCTTGAATCATTTTAAACAGAGATGAGACACATTTGTGGAGAAGAGATCTCTCAGTGGTGGTTGTCCATGAGAACACAACAGAGCCTCCCTATCCAGAGGCAGTTAACCTCTGAATCCCTATCGGTGGCTTCTTGGAGGCAGCTGCCTGACTGCAGTTGGAAACAGGGTGCTGGACTCAATGGGCCCTTGGTCTGGTTCAGCAAGTCTATTCTGTTCTTAACTCTTTATGCCTTCCTTGGGAGAGAAATCGAGCGAAACTGAGGGCTCCTTCTCAAGACTCCTCGAAAGGCCAGTCACTCCTTCAGAGCAGGTGACATCTCTGGCTTCTGTGCCGAAGCAACACCAGTCAGTGAGCAGTTCCCAAACATCTCCTGCTTTCGCAGTGACCCTTTGAGTCACCCTGCCCTGCCCTGCTCTTCTCGTCTACTGGCAAAGCTGCAGACCATCTTTGGGGAGTCTCTCTGTCAGTCTCCAAAGATGGGGCACTCTTTCCATCAGGAAGATCTCTCCTGAACACAGAAACAGACAGGAGCTGCTCGGTCGCATACACACGACAGACAGGAGCTGCTCGGTCTGGAGGGCCAACAACAGGGCAGAGAGGCCAAGGCCTTCCCCTGAGAAGAACATCAGAAGAGCCCTGCTGGGTCAGACCAGGGAGGGTCCATCTAGTCCAGCCTCCTGTCTCACACAGTGGCAAGCCAGTTTCTCTGGAGGGTCAACAACAGGGCAGAGAGACCAAGGCCTCCCCCTGAGAAGAACATCAGAAGAGCCCTGCTGGGTCAGACTAGTCCAGCCTCCTGTCTCACACAGTGTCCAGCCAGTTCCTCTGGAGGGCCAACAACAGGGCAGAGAGGCCGAGGCCTTCTCCTGAGAAGAACATCAAAAGAGCCCTGCTGGGTCAGACCAGGGAGGGTCCATCTAGTCCAGCCTCCTGTCTCACACAGTGGCAAGCCAGTTTCTCTGGAGGGTCAACAACAGGGCAGAGAGACCAAGGCCTCCCCCTGAGAAGAACATCAGAAGAGCCCTGCTGGGTCAGACCAGGGAGGGTCCATCTAGTCCAGCCTCCTGTCTCACACAGTGTCCAGCCAGTTCCGCTGGAGGGCCAACAACAGGGCAAAGAGGCCGAGGCCTTCCCCTGATAAGAACATCAGAAGAGCCCTGCTGGGTCAGACCAGGGAGGATCCATCTAGTCCAGCCTCCTGTCTCACACAGGGGCCAGCCAGTTCCTCTGAAGGGCCAACAACAGGGCAGAGAGGCCGAGGCCTTCCCCTGAGAAGAACATCAGAAGAGCCCTGCTGGGTCAGACCAGTGAGGGTCCATCCAGTCCAGCCTCCTGTCTCACACAGTGTCCAGCCAGTTTCTCTGGAGGGTCAACAACAGGGCAGAGAGACCAAGGCCTCCCCCTGAGAAGAACATCAGAAGAGCCCTGCTGGGTCAGACTAGTCCAGCCTCCTGTCTCACACAGTGTCCAGCCAGTTCCTCTGGAGGGCCAACAACAGGGCAGAGAGGCCGAGGCCTTCTCCTGAGAAGAACATCAGAAGAGCCCTGCTGGGTCAGACCAGGGAGGGTCCATCCAGTCCAGCCTCCTGTCTCACACAGGGGCCAGCCATTTCCTTTGGAGGGCCAACAACAGGGCAGAGAGGCCAAGGTAGGGTTGCCAAGTCCAATTTAAGAAATATCTGGGGACTTTGGGGGTGGAGCCAGGAGACTTTGGGGGTGGAGCCAGGAGCAAGGAAGTGACATCACTTCCAAGTCAAAGGTCAAGTGATGTCACTTCCTGAGCTTCACTCCTCTATATCACTTCCAGCACACTGCATCAAACCCCACCTCTAAAACCCTTCACGGGGGTTTAGGAATCCTAATTTCTACATCACTTAAATTGAATGTGTCCATCTAAAAAATTCAAACCCATGGGCAATGGCTATCCTCCTACACTTCAAAATGGGGTCTCTTCTAATACTAAATGTATATATCCCTCCCCAGCAAAAATGATCAGATATAGCAAGGTGCTGTAATTAATCTGAATTTTTTATTGAAGAACTTTTATTAGATACTCCAGCACACCTGATTCTAAAGGGGGGGGAGAGAGACTTTAGTGCTAGACTCAATTCAAATGATAAGATTCTAATTGACAAATTTGGATGAAAGCTTGCTAAATAATGTCACTTAATTCAAAACAGATATGGGCTTCCCCCTTAAACAGTGGAAGCCATTCCCAACCTAGTAAGACTTAGTTACTGCTGTCTTCTCAGGTCAAACACAATTACAAGGCTAAGTAGCTCTATCATACCTCTGGTAATTCTGTGGTCAGGTATTTCTCAGTTGCATTCCCTTTGCCACAAAAAAGAATTTGTAGCTCTTTATGCTTCAGGGATTTGGCAATTTGGAAGCTTAAGATAATTCACACCAGAGAAAATTCTTATATGCACACTAGAGCATATTATGTCCTCCTCTATGTCTAGCAATTGGGAGTGGAGGTTTGCATATATCACCCCTACCAAAAATCCTAATAAACAGCTCTGGTTACCATCATGTAATAGAATAGCTCTAGGGTTGCCAGGACCTGTCACTGACCAGAGGCAGGAGTAGGGTTGCCAGCTCCAGGTTGGGGTATTCCTGGAGACTTGGAGGTGGGGCCTGGGGAGGACACAGAACTCAGGGGATTACAATGCTCCCAAAGGCCACCCTCCAAAGCATCCATTTTCTCCAGTAGAAATTGACTTTGTAATCTGGAGATATGCCATAATTCCAGGAAATACTTTCAAGTATCAGTTATTCGTCTTTCCATTTAGTGGGATTAGAAAAGAACACAATATCAAAGCAATATCTGCAGTACTGCATTTAGAACACCTGAGACTCAGAAGCAATGTTCCCCCTAAGCTGTGGGGTCATGTGAACAAAAAATCTACTTTGTGAGCTACTGGCATTGAAGTCATGAACTCCTGCATAAATTAGTTTCATGTGGGGCCATTTTTCCTGAGCTAAGACAAAAATGTGTGAGCTGGAGACTAAAAACTGAACTAGCTCACACTAACTCAGCTTAGAGGAAACATTGCTCAAAAATATGTTTAAATGTCATCTAGAACCAACATATTCATAATGCAATAAACTATATTGCTTCTTTTTCACAAAAAATACAATTCCTGTCAAACTATCTGATCTTTACCTGGAAAATCCCTCCCCCCAGTTGTTATAGGAATGGTTTGTTTGGTGTGTTTGTTGTGATAAAAAAACCCCTGCTATATCTTAAGGGGGGGGGGAAGGAGAGCAAGATAATTAACTCAGCTAAACAATGCTAGCAAATAAAAATAGGTTAGTTTAACACCCATTTTCTCAAGTGAAAATGACTTCTGTAATCTGGAAATGAGTTGAATAAGTATGCTTGCACATGAAAAAATATACCTTGAATTAAACATTGTTGGTCTTAAAGGTGCCACTGGGTTCAAAGTTTTAGCAAGGTTTTAAAAATTAAGACAAATTTCTTCAGAATGTTCCAGACACCCGGGCCAGCATATACTAAAGTTAAGCTGAACATGGGGTAGCCAAAGGCAATAAAAGCAGAGGAGGCAATAAATCAGATAAGACAATGAAAAAATAAACAGTCTCCACAAGAACACAAGGCTGGGACTGCGCTTAGCCCAGCCCGGCTGAAAAGCACATAAAACGAAAACTTAAGCACTCTAAACCAATACCTTAAATCATTGTAGAAAGCACCTTCGTAGCAGAGCAAAACAGCGTCAGAAGATTACTCCTTGCCTGTACACCCACCCACTGCAATTCCTGTTCTGGAAGAGAGGCTTTTCGTCTTAAAAGCAAAGCAACCCCAAAAGTTCTCAATAAGTATTCTACTGCAAAGTTCTGCAGAAGTTGCTGCTGACAGGTTGAGGGCAAGGCAGTTTATCAGTTCATGCATCATTCAAAATCTCATCAAGAACACCTCATGCCTTTCTGTTCTGTAGTGAAGGCACAGGGCAGGTTTGTGTGAGGAGAAAATGTTTGCTAGATCTCCCCTCTCTCGGTGCCTGGAAGGAATGTTTATTTACACACCAACCACCGTTTGAGCAATGAGATCTACAAATCGCGCAGGCTCTACAAATCTTCCTTACTAACAGGACAGGACAGACACACCCCCCCCTTCCCTTCTTTTTAGGCTCTTTCTTAGCATGCCTGGGTGATGACTGGACTCCAGTGCCGAGCCTTCGGTGGGTGCAGGGAATCAGGCAGGCTCTCTCCAGGAGAGTGGCATGAAATTGGAGCCGTTCCCCTCCCCCCCCTCCCGCTTCTGGACTTTTGAAGAGCGGGGGAGGAGGCTATAAATTCTGGAGTCCCCCGCCAGGGCGGGGGGGTTGGGAAGCCTAGGCCAAGGCCTTCCCTTGAGTTTGCCTCCAGGCTCTCTCTGGGATTCAGAGGATTGTTGTTGTTGTTGTTGTTGTTCAGTCGCACAGTCGAGTCTGACTCGTTGCGACCCCATGGACAAAGTCATGCCAGGCCCTCCTGTCTTCCAAAGTCTGCTCAAATTCGTGTTCGTTACATCAGTAACATCAGAGGATTAGTGCCCCTGAATAGACTTAACCTCCATGAATCTATCTAATTCTAAGGGGGGCATCATGTCTCTTGCCTCTCTTCTTTGCACACACACACTGAGAGGAGCTGCAGGTGGCAAAGGCCACTCAGCAGTGGAAGCAGCTCAGACCTTAGGTCTGCAGCTCAGACCTTAGGCTTATTCCTACCTATAGTGCATCTCCCAGCCCTTGAGTTGTGTCATAATTCTGGATCCCTCTGGCTTGTTAGTGCAGCCCCCTAGCTAGGGCCTGCCTGGGGAGGGGGCCATGAGGGTGAGAGCAGGAAGCTGGAGAGGCCGGGGGCCACGCCTCTTCCTCCCCTCTCCTGTGTGATTTAGAGCTGTCTGATAAGCAGATTGGCTCACCCTTTAAGTGGCATGGGATGGGCAGCAGCTGCTCCTGAATGCCCCTGTGCAGGAGGGGGAGGGAGGGAGGGAGGAGCAGCCCTGGGGTGAGGGGGCCCAAAAAGCTGTCAGGGGGCCAGACCTCATGGGCACCTGCTAGGGTTGCCAATCTCCAGGTGGGGGCAGGGGATCCCCTGGTTTGGAGACCCTCCCTCCGCTTCAGGGTCGTCAGAAAGCGGGGGGCGGGGGGGCAGGAGGGAAATGTCTGCTGCGAACTCTATTATTCCCTATGGAGATTTATTCCCATAGAAAATCATGGAGAATTGATCTGCGGGTATCTGGGGCTCTGGGGGGGGCTGTTTTTTGGGGTAGATGCACCAAATTTTCAGTATAGCATCTAGTGCCTCTCCCCAAAATACCCCCCAAGTTTCAAAACGATTGGACCAGGGGGTCCAATTCTATGAGCCCCAAAAGAAGGCGCCCCTATCCTCCATTATTTTCTATGGAAGGAAGACATTTAAAAAGGTGTGCTGTCCCTTGAAATGTGATGGCCAGAACTCCCTTGGAGTTCAATTATGCTTGTCACACCCTTGTTCCTGGCTCCGCCCCAATGTCTCCTGGCTCCACCTCCAAAGTCTCCTGGCTCCACCCCCAAAGTCCCCAGATATTTCTTGAATTGAACTTGGCAACCCTAGCACCTGCTGAGCCACGGGCCAGGCTGAGTGGAGAGATGGAAGACCACCAATCTAGCTCAGTAATGTTAATTCTGAGGGGCTCTTCCAGCACCGGAGATGCTTTAATTGCAGACTGCAGCTGCTCTCTGATCAGATTTATTGTCAGAGACATTCTGCAAGCTCAAGATTTTAAAATTCCTGACTACAAACATACAGTGTTTACTTACGGGGCCTGGGGGAGGGGTGGTTTCTATTGCAGGTGGTGGGACTGTGTGAATGTGTGTGTGTGTGTGGTTATCTTTAAAAAACAGATGCAGCATTTAATTTACACCTTCCTGAAGACAGGGAGGTACTTCTGGAGCATTTGAGAGAAAGAGCGAAAGCAGGCAATCCCCTTATTGTTAGCATGTGGTGGGAGCTGCTTGACAGACAGTCCCAGGGCCCAACCAGTATTCGCTCAGGCTCTTTGCTCAGGCTCCTCCTTAACACACCCCACTCACCCAAAGGCTTATGGGACCTGAAGCCAACTTCCAGTCCGCCATGGGAACATCCCTCCCCCCTGCCCTGGTTGTAGATGATGGTGGCTTGGCCGGGGGACAGAGCTGCTTCTCTCCAGCAGACCCCACGGTGCCCCTCCAGGCTAGCTCCAGTGTCGTGGTGCCTGCGGGTGTCAGGGAGGCCCCCCTCATGGTTGCTGTTGTGGCATGGGCGGGCGGAAAGGGGGAAAGGGCAGCAGAGCTAGGAATTCCCATGCTCATTGCCAACGTTTGCTCAAGTCACACCTAGATGTGGACTAGAATCAGAGTTGGAAGGGACCTCCAGGGTCATCTAGTCCACCCCCCGCATAATCCAGGGAACTCACAAGTATCGCCCCCTGCCCTCTTTCTCATCATCTGCCTAAATTCACAGAATCCGCATCGCTGTCAGACTAGTTTATGATGGCAACGGACATCTGGAAGATCAGCCTGTTTCCAGAGAGATGAGCCACTAAATTCAGGGCTTTTTTGTAGCAGGAACTCCTTCGCATACTAGGCCACACACCCCTGATATTGCCAATCCTCCTGGAGCTTACAGTAGGCCCTGTACTAAGAGCCCTGGAAGCTCTTGGAGGATTGGCTGCATCAGGGAGGCGTGGCCGAAGAGGCAAAGGAGCTCCTGCCCCCCCCAAAGCCCTGGGGCCACTATAATTAAGGAGTGAGGGGTCATGACAAGAACCGCTCATCCATGTAGATGGTTGATCCCTCCATGGTGCAAGCCCCGTGGAGGGGGTGCTCATAGCTCCATGGGCCCTGGGACGACTGTGAATGGCCACAGCCTCTCTTTGCACATGTTCCAATGCCTCTCCCCTCATGGTGGCCCTGTCCCCGGAGGCTGCAGCTCAGAATAGCCACAGGGCTGACTGGTTTCATGGCCAACAGTGCAGGTTAAATGCTGCTTTTTTTGTGGTCCAGCCCCTCATTTCAAAATCTCCCCCTGGGGGTCCCTGCAGGCCTCTGAAATTGACCAGACAGCTTCCTACAGGGAAATGCTTGCAGCAGCCGACCCACTCTGCCACTGGGCAGCAGAGGCCAGCGACCCCCACGCTGTCTTTGGGAAGAGGACCCCTGTCACGTAGGCCGTAGGAGAAGCTGGAAATCCACCCAGGGGCCTTCTGGGGTCCTTGCAGTGCCAGGGCATCTCCCTCGGCCCACACACACACCTGGTTTCCAGCAGGGATCTCCTGCAACGTGGGCATCACCAGTGGCCCCAGGCCTCTCCCTTCAGGCCCTCCGGCAACATCAGTATTTGGATGATGGTGCTCAGGGCTTTCCCCGCTGCCAAGGTGCATCATTGCCGGGAGCCCTCTCACCGCCACACGCCCTAACTTGTGAGTAGGGGGGCAGCACACAGGGGAAGCATTTGTGGGGCATTGGAGGCCATGATTGGGGGCTGGGGAGGGGGTGCTGATTGGGAGTGCCTTAATGGGTCTCCTGAGCTGCTTGGAGCCCTGTGGGCATGGCCACACCACAGCAGGGGGGGACCTTTTTGGCTCAGAATGGGAGCTGATGGGCCAGGGGCTTTCCTGCACTGGAAGCATTTAGGGAGCCACCTAACTGCTGCCCTACCTCTGGCATGCCCCATTTTCCAGTGGCACGGGGATTTCCACCAGAATTCCATGGGTGTGCTGTGGCACTGAGAGTACTGAGGGCACAATGCCACTAGTGTCCTGCACCCACATAACTGACCCTTACGGCAGTGTAAACTGCATTTACGCTGGAGTTCAAGTCAGTTGGCTCCCTGTGCCATTTTGCCCCCTCTTAAGAATAGCTCTCTGTATAAGTATAGGGGGTCTGCAGCCCAGTCTGTTTGCCCCTACAGCTCTGGAACCCTGACAAAGGACCCTTGTCCCCCCATTCCTGGATTCTGAAAGAGAACAAGGTGGGTGGTGATTCTCTGGTTTGTGAGCTGAACCCTCCTGTTGCATCACTCATGGAGAAATTGCAATGGCCAATTACACGGATGAAGCCTTGTGCAGAGTGGGAAAATTGTGGTTTCTCTTTTTACAAGTAGAAATGTTTGTTTGTTGCTATGGTAGCACACATCTCTCAGTTGAACTAGCTGAGTAACTGTAATCTGATCTGACACAAAAATGTGTCTTAACATATTTCTCTTTAGATTGCATTGGATTGGTTAGTTCTTAGATGTTGTATGTGTGTGTAACGCAAATGTAATTTTAACAGGTTCTGCTGCACAAAACCTCATTTTCAATAAGATTTTTGTGAAGCCCAAGTGGGGGAGGGGGAGATCCCCTGTGCTGCCCTGAGCGCCTGAGAAGACCCAGTTTTGCACCTGACCCTGCTCCCTCCAAACAGTCCCTGAGGATGCTGGGAATCCTTCACTCTCAGCCCCAGAACCACACTTCCCAGGAGTCCTTAGGAGTAGGGATGATAACTTGACCATTTCTCGTGCCTGCTATTTGAACTCTCTTTTCAGCCTCACTTTTCCCTTGGGTGGATCAAACACGAGCATCTCTGTTTGTGTGCTGCTGTGTTATTTCCTCACACCCAATCTGTCCTGTAAACTGTTTGTCAGCAGCTCTCTGCACATTCATAAGTCATATAAGTGTTGCAGTGTCAATACAAGCATCCACCATACAAATGAATTCCGGAAAACTAATTGTGAAAGGCAGAGATCCGCGCCCCCCCCCTTTTTTTGCTGTCAAGTCACAGCTGACTTCTGCGAACCCCTGGGGGGCTTTCCAAGACAAGAGGCTTGGGGGGGGGGGTTGCCATTCCCAGCCTCCTCATCACAACCGACAAGATCAGGCTGGCCGGGCCCATCCAACTATAACTAAGCACCAAGGGGGAATTCCCTCTTCCTTACCTAGAATAGAGGAAGGGAATCACTTTTAAATCTTTTAAAACCTGCACAGCAAACATGTATAAAATGACCTTTTCAATGTACATGTTTCAGTAGCCTATCAAGAGATCAGTGCTGACGTTGGATGGGATATTGGATTTCTATCCCGCCCCCCACTCAGAGTCTCAGAGCGGTCACAATCTCCTTTACCTCCCCCCACCTCCCAACAGACACCCTGAGGTGGGTGGGGCTGAGAGAGCTCTCACAGCAGATGCCTTTTCAAGGACAACCTCTGCCAGGGTATGGCTGGCCCAAGGCCGTTCCAGCAGCTGCAAGTGGAGGAGGGGGGAATCACACCCGGTTCTCCCAAATAAGAGTCTGCAAACTTCACCACAGCACCAGATGGACATGCGCTCCAGTCACTGTGTGGCCCTGGCACCTCCTCCCTCCCTGCCCTCCTTTGCTGGGCAGAATCACCTGGCAGATGGGTGCTCGAGATGCCAGGAGTTCCTGCCATTTTACACCCTCTTCTGTGGGGCATTTCTTTCTCCACAGGAGGGAAGGTGGAGGTGGTTGCTGAGGGTGGGGGGGCACACCTGCCTGCCTCCTCCTTTGCTGAGCGCCTGCAGCAACTCAGCCTTCAGCTCCCAGCCTGGGCACAGGGGGGGGGGAGGTGGCAGGACTGGCAGGGCCCACCCCCTGTGATGCCTCAATATACGTGAAGGTCCCCCCCCCCCGCTGGCATCCACGGCCTTCTGAGGGCAAGCTTGGGGGTTTCACAGTTCCTGTTTTTAAAAAGCACTTTACAAATAATATTGGCATGCATTCCCCCCCCCCTCCAGAGCCACAGTTCCTCAGACTGAGCAGCCTTTCTGTTTATGGCAGGGGGTGCCGCCTCCCCCTCCCTCTGCAGAGTTCCATTCTGCCTCCTACCCAGAGAATGGACTGACCACCAAGGCTGGCCCCAGGTGGCAGAGGGCACTCAGAGCCCCCCTCCTTGCACCTCCCAGCCCACCTGTCTGGGCACCCTCCCCTGCCCCGCCACAGGTGAGCCCTCCCTGGGCAGCGCAGGGGGCAGGGAGCTCAGGGGAGGGGGCAGGCAATGGTTCAGGAGCGGCAGCAGAGCCTGCCAGAAGCCCTGGGCCCCAGCAGCTACTGGATTGGGGGCTGTGACAGGAAGGGGAGAGGGAAAGCCCCACACTACTGTCAAGTCCACAGAAGTTAGTGCAGCGATGGACTGAAGAGGTTCCAGAACTTCTGCTCTTCACTTCTCTCCTCAGAGATGGAGTACCTTGAAATGAGTTCCAGGAAGAATGAATTTTCCCCAACTTTGGGAGGGGGGGTGTCACTGCAGGTCCCAACATGGGCAATGCCTGCCAAGGTGCATAAAGGGCAAGCTGAGCAACCCCCCCCCCCAGGCGCCAAGGCGGGAGAGCTTGTTTCCAGGACTGCCTGGGCTGATGCACCCAGAAGGGTTGCTGGAGATGCCTGTGGAGACTGGATTCCCAGGGGCACTGGGACTGTGAGGTGGAGGGGAGGGGATTTACTTCTGGCAGGGCCTCTTCCCTTTTAGGGAAATGTGCCTGTCCTCCAGAGGGGCTGAGGAGGTGGGGGAAGCAGAGGATTCTGGGTATGTGGCAGAATCACTCCAATGACTTCTTTGGGTCTTGGCAAGTGACTGACTGACCCGTTCTCTGCCTCCCGCTCTGGGTGCAGCAGTTCATCCCCCTTCCTTTCCGTTCCCTGGTGCTTGGGGGGGGGGGGCGGGGAGCCTGAAGGGTCATCCACGAGAGGCTGCAGGGGGGAGAGGAGTGATGCCCACTTGCAGAGCAGAGGGGACCAGTGAAGGTGGGAGTCGGCTGCTGGGGCTGGGACAGAGAGCTGCCAGGCCTACGAAATGTTTCCCCAGCTGCAGCAGCTCCTGGGATTGCCAGCCTCCAGGTGAGGCCTGGAGATCTCCCAGAATACAGTTGCTCTCCAGACAAGAGAGATCAGATCCCCTGGAGAAAATGGCTGCTTTGGAGGACTGGTCCAGGGCATCATACCCAAGTGAGGCCCCTCCCCTCCCCTCCCCAAACCCTGACTTCCTCAGGCTCCATCCCCAAATTCTCAGGAATTTCCCAGCCAGGAGTTGGCAACCATAGGGACGGCCCTTGTCACAGATGAGACCCTGTTCTTAGAGTGCACCATAAGTGTGTGGGGAAAGGTCAAGGTCATCCCCCAGGCAAGCACCAGTCATTTCCAACTCTGGGGTGACGCTGCATCACAACGTTTGCACAGCAGACCTTTCATGGGGTGGTTTGCCCTTGCCTTCCCCAGTCATCTTCACTTTCCCCCCAGCTAGCTGGGGACTCATTTGATCGACCTCGGAAGGATGGAAGGCTGAGTCAACCTCGAGCCCGCTACCTGAAACCCCAGCTTCCGCCAGGATCGAACTCAGGTTGTGAGCAGAGCTTAGGACTGCAGTACTGCAGCTCTGTGCCAGTACTGCACTCTGTGCCGTGGGGCTGCTTTGTTTGTGAACCCTTCAGAAGTGACAGCTCTGTCTCTGGACCTCCCCAGGCCGTTTTTATCCCCTGCCCTCCAAGGAGCTCAGAGTAGCGCACAAAGTCCTCCCTTCTGTTGTGATACCCATAGAACAACCCTGCAAGGTAGGTTAGGGTGACTGTGAAATACTCTGTGAATTTTGTAAGGAAGTGTCAGGGAAGTAAGAGATACATTGAGCTACACCTCCAAAGGAGGTGTTCCTTTTCCTCTTCAGGACTCTTCCTGCTTGTAGCCCACAAAACCTTGGAGCTGAGATCTCCTCTCTGACAAGGGCTGGGGTTTCCTCTCTTCCCAAATGGAATCATTAACATGAAAAGGAAGAGGCAAGGCAGGAAACAAAGGAAATTTGCATATGAGAAATGGTTGTTGCTTCATGCTTTTTCATCTGGATCTCTTTGAAACATCCACCCAGATAATTCCCTTAAGCAATCCGTTATCTCAGGTACTTTCTGCACCTTTGTTGCATTCCTTGTAACAAGCTTGTGAATTGTTTATAATGGAGGTGATCTGAAGCCTGGCCTGTTGGCAGCCTCTCAAGTCTTGGCACGTTAGCAGACCTCATGCCAGCCTGGCCAGCAGCACCCCTGGGGCCCCCGTTTGGGAACCGTCTCTGATTTTCCAAGCTGGCTTAGAGGCACAACATGCATGGATCCACTCAGTCTGGCTCTCTTGACTTGGGACAGCCTTTATGGGTTGGTTCCAGTCTATGATTTAAAAAACAAAAAACAAAACCAGGGATTTAACACGTTTCCGAGGATGCTCTGCCAAGAAGTGATTCATGTGAACTGCTAGGCCGTTTTCGCACTAGCGTTTACTCCGGCGTAGCACCCCATTTACCTCCGGATCTTTTCCTGGTTTTCGCACCTGTTGCTCCGGCGCTGTGGTTTGCTCCGGTGCTGCAGGGGTTTCACGCCGGAGTATCTTGATCCACCTGCTTCCGGAGTTTTTGAAAACCTCCGGATCCACTCCGCGGAGTTTGCTGTGGGAAATCCATCCACGCCGGATCGACTGCTTTGTGGGCGTCACCCTCTCCCTTTCCGTCCTCCCACCCCATCCACCCCCTTGGCCAATCATCAGCCGTTCGCGGCGCTTCCCAAAAGTGCCCGCACGGCCATTTTTTTTTAAACTTCATATTTCTTGCATAATAGCGATATTATTGCTTTTCCGCTGTTGCGTTATTTCGTTAGTTCGTTAGGTCCCCGTTGCAGCTGCAAGCGCCAGCTGGGGAGGGGGAAGAGCGCGGAGGAAATCCCAGTTTCGCCACCCGGGAGGGAGCGAGGCTGGGAAGGGAAGAACCTGCCACACACACACACACTAGTGCTGGGAGGCTTAAATGTAAAAGCTTTCTCCAGTTTGAACAACGTGTAGTGTGTCGCCATAACCATTTTGTTATAACGCAACCATTTCATTATGGCGCAACCATTTCGTTAGTTCGTTAGGTCGCCATTGCAGCTGCAAGCGCCAGCCGGGGAGGGGGAAGAGCGCGGAGGAAATCCCAGCTTCGCCACCCGGGAGGGAGCGAGGCTGGGAAGGGAAGAACCTGCCACACACACACACACTAGTGCTGGGAGGCTTAAATGTAAAAGCTTTCTCCAGTTTGAACAACGTGTAGTGTATCGCCATAACCATTTCATTATGGCGCAACCATTTCGTTATAACGAAATAGCGTTAGTCCACGCAGCCAGCGGAGGTGACTGGGGACACCCAGACGACTCCGCGGAGTGCGCTGAGCACCTGCCAATCACCATCAGTGGCGGGAAGTTGACATCCAGATTCTCCACTGTGAATGCTTCTGTTAACACATAAAGGGCTGTGGAGGATGCTACAGCTGCAGCCAATCCATAAGCAGAAGCGGCACACGTGACGCTCTTGTTACGTTGTTACGTAGTTACGCAACCAGACTTGCGCTTAAAAAAAAAATGATTGACAGGGCATCGAACTCAAGTTGATGCTAGTGCGAAAACGATTTGAGCCGGGGCTTCATGGAAAGCGACTCCACTAAAGAGGCAATGTGCGAAAACGAGAAAAATGATCCGGACATAATTGCGCCGCGGAATAAGGGGAGCAAACGCTAAGTGCGAAAACGACCCTAGAGATGAAGTTCCTCGGGGTTTGGTGCAGCTGCCTTCCAGGGTCTCCATCACGGCTGCATCTTTTCTCTGCTGCGAATGCACAGAAATGGGGGCTCGTGATCCCCAAGGGCCAGACTAGACGTGTGGCACCCTCAGTGGACTCCACTGCCATTTGAAAGCAGTCTGTTCAATGCTGTGGGGTCCCCGAGGTGCTCTGGGGTCTTTTCAAGGACTGAAAGAGCCCCAGGTGGGGAAGTGCACAGCCATTTCAGCTCTTTAAGAGGGTAGGGAGGGATAGGAGCACCTCAGCCTGCTCATCCAGATCAGGATCAGGCCCTTGTGGCATTTCTACATTGCTTTTAAGATGGCGATGGTGTCCATGGGTCAGGCCCCTCTAGTTTGGCCCCCGGGCCTCTTAGAATGCAGTGGCGTCCCACACCCTGCAGGTGCTTGAGATCCTATTTTGGGACAATTCTGTTTCCCTCCCTATTTTTATTCCCAAGAATAACATCCTCCTGACGTTTAAACTGGTGGAAGTCAAGGCAGTTGCAGAGTCAATGAATCACTGATCCAAATGTGTAGGGAACCCTCCAGCCATCCTGGGCAGGAGAAGAGGGCCCATCTGTTTTCGCTTTGGAAATGGAGGAGGCCTGATGGGCCCAGAAGAGAAACCAGAGACCCTTGGCCGTTGGTGGCACCTGGTCTCACACCAAGCATCATGACCAGAGTCTTCCCTGCTTCTAGTTTTGTACAGGCTGGATGTAGGCATATATCCTGGGATAGTCTGTCATGTGCTGGCTTTCAAAACAGGGTGTGCCGTTTTCTTTTTCTAATGCAAAAGAGCATTTAATTTCAGAATAGAGCATTTAATTTCAGAATAGATTGATCACATTTTTTCCCTGCCCTAGGAGTTCATGGTGGTGAATATGGTTCTCCCTTCCTCCATTTCACCTCACAACAACCCAGTGAGGTAGGTTAGGCTGAGAGGGTGTCACTGGCTTACAGTCACTGAGGGACTCTCCATAGCAGAGGAGGGATCTGAACGTGGGTTTCTCCAGCTCTTCATCCACATGAGAACCACCAGGACACCACTCTGGTTATAAGCACAGTTCAGCTTCAAGCACATTCATCAGGATTTTCTGCCTGAATGACAGGGAAGCCACATGCCGGCACGGGGCTTCATGTGCTTGTGTTTTTGTGCATGTGCACTAGGGCATCTGGCCCTCCCATTCCATTTGTACCCCTGAATCCTAACATCCCAGTTGTGAGTGTCATCCCACCAAGTTTCAGTAAAGCCTATTATATCATAGTCTCCTTTCTGTATGAGGACTTCCAGTTCCTCCTGTTTGTTTCCCATACTCTGTGCATTAGTGTAAAGACATTGGAATCCATGTTTTATGCATCCTGAGGGTTTAGTTTCCATACAACCCTGCAAGTTAACATTACCTAGCGTATGCGCCACTCTGCAAATCTTTAGTGTTCTTATCCCCATTTTCTGGCATCATATGAGGCTTTGAATTATTGTCTTGCTTCCCCATACAATTTAGTTTAAAGCCCTCCTTATTAGATTAGCAAGGCTGTTACCAAACACCCTTTTTCCTGCCATCATAAGGTGCAAACCATCTCCTGATAGAAGATCACCATCTTGAAAGCGAAAGCCATGATCCAGAAATCTGAATCTTTCCTGACGACACCATCAACATAGCCAGTCATTTATTTGAAGTATTCTTTTTTCTCGTCCTAAGCCACGGCTTTCAACAGGAAGAATTGACGAGAACACAACCTGTGCGCCCAGCTCTTTCAACTTCTGACCCAGAGCCACATAGTTTTTTCAAATACGTTCAGGGCTATGACGGGCAGTATCACTTGTTCCCATGTGGATCAGCAAGAAAGGATAGTAATCCATGGGCCTGATAAGTCTTCTCATCCTTTCTGTCACATGCTGGATGCATGCATCCGGCAGACAGCAGACCTCTCGGGATGACAAGTCCAGTCGGCACACTTTGGGCTCCACCCATCTGAGCAAGTAGTCTCCAATCACCACCACCTTCCTTTTCCTATATTGGGGAACAGAAGCTCCAGGCTTCTTATTCACAGGATCCTGAGAAGCTTTGTTCAAGCTTCATGGAGGCTGGGGAAGTAGCCCTTGTTCCAGTGGTTCAGAAGAGGAGATTCTGTGAACCTGTGAACTGTGAGGAGATTCTGGAACCTATTGCTGAGCAGCAGAGGCTCAGAACATCTCCTGATTTTCTTTCTCCTTCGGATTACATTTTTCCACAAACCCTCCTCCTGTGTTGGGTTCTCTTCCAATTGTTGAGATACCACTTCCTCTCCCTCCTCTTGTCCATTCATGAGCGCCTCATAAGTCTGTCAAGAAAATCTTCACCTTCCTTTATACACTGTAGTGTGGACAATCGTGCCTCCAGTCCCTGTATCTTCTCCTCCAGTAGGGTCACTAACTTACACTTTCTGCAAGTGTAATTGCTGCTACTCTTAGGTAGAAATACAAACATCCCACAGTCTTTACACGTCACTGCCTCTGCCCCCTCATCAGCCATGCTGCTGCAATCTATTTCAAAATTTTCTTCATCTTGACTTCCCTGTAAATTCCACTACCAACTACCACTTAAAACTACTTGAGAGTAACTACCCACCTTTCTACAGAACCCCACGTAAGAGCCACAGGCTAAGAGCCCTTTGGCTCTTGCCCTTCGGTTCGTGCCTCTGGCAAGGATGAGCCTTGCAAATTAAAGGTTCAGGCCCCCACCCACCTCTGACTCAACAGTCAGAGCAACTCACAAAAGCAATCAGAAGGGTGGGGCCAGCAACTACCCCCAGGCAAACAAACTGTCCTCACTCAGCAACAGCTACACAAAAGAAATCAAAAACCCCTCTCCAGCAGGCGCCAAGCCCTCACATAGTTCTCTCCCACAGCAACCCTAGGTAATGCTCCCCAGCAGTTTTAGAAAAGCAAATCAACACTCACCTTACCAGCAGTTCTGTCGCAGCTCTAAGCACCTTCCTCTAATGCAGCTGAGCCATTTCTGCCTCTGGCAAGGATGAGCCTTGCAAATTAAAGGCTCAAGCTCCCACCCACCTCTGACTAAACAGCCAGGGCAACATACAAAAGCAATCAGAAGGGTGGGACCAGCAACTACCCCCAGGCAAACAAGCTCTCCTCACTCAGCAACAGCTTACCAGCAGTTCTGTCGCAGCTCCAAGCACCTTCCTCTAATGCAGCTGAGCCACTTCTTTTGTTAGGCTCTCGTGACTTTTCTTATATGCCCAAATTAATGGCAAACACCACTTTGGGGTCAGGAAGGAATTTTCCTGTAGGCCAGATTGGCCAAGGGATCCTGGAAGGGTTATTTTTTTTTTCTTCCTCTGGGCACGCAGCCTGGGTCAGTGGAGAACTGGCAGAAAGTAGTTGTGAATTTCCTGCATTGTGCTGGGGCTGGGCAAGAGGACTCTTGAGGTACCTTCTAGCTCTTTGTTTCTATTCAGGAGTAACTGGGAATATTGGAAGCCAGTGTTTTAAGGCTCTCAGGGTTGCTTTTGTTTTAATTTTGCTGTGTTTCTGTGTTTTACTGGGCCTGGTATTGCACTACCACATTGGTTTGGCTTTGATTCTGTCCTTTAAAATGGGTTTAGCTGGCCTTGCAACACTGCATTCTTTGCTCGTTTCTGTCAGGTTTTGTTCAGACCTTAGGTCTCCCCAAGGCTCAGGACTACCCATCAGGGTCTACACTTCAGCAGATCTAGCTGGCAAGGCCTGTGGCCGTGGGAAGTGGCTGCTCCAATAAGACAGCCTTTCCAGGCCTCTGGGCAGACATCTTCTGCAAGTGGCCCTGCAGTGGTGGCCGTTTCGTGGCCCCTCTGAGACACTGGCCTTGGCTCCTGCTGGAGCTGGTGGGGGTCATGACAAGTTTAGGTTTGGATTAGATTATCTGGTTCAAAATTGGCTTGGCTTCTCAGACTGACATTTATTGAGCAGTGTTCCTTGTTGAATAGGTTTGGCTTGGAGGAGTCCCTTGTTTGCTTTTGGCTTAGATTCTCTGATTTGATATTTGTTGAGTTAGGCTTGCCTCATTTTCCTGAGTTTCCGCTTGGGATTCCCTGATTCTGCATTGGTTCTTTGGCCTTGTTGGTTCTATCTGCTTCAGGCAGTGGTTGCTTTGCTTGCTGTTGTGTCTTTGGCTATTCTTTGCCTTGAAGAAAAGGTGGAATCCTGCCCTCCCCCCAGGAAATAACGGAGGCTGACTGAGGAGCATCCTGTTCCGAGTCAGAGGCCCATAGAACTGGACCTCTTGTTCCAATGCAATTTAAACTTGGGGGTTATTTAGTGGACAGGCCCCAGCAGCTCTGCTGCAGTTTTGGTGCCTTTTGCTCTTTGAAGGGATAAAATCCAAGAGCAAATCACTATCAGGTGGAAAGGAGCGAGATCATGGCAGCAAACTCATTCCTCAAACTATGTGCATTCAACTGAAGATTGAGCCTCTGCACTCCTGACTGGATATAGAATCCTCTGAGGCATCAAACTACATGAAGAAGCAGGATTCCCTATGCCCCACGGAGAGGTGTGTCTGCACCTGTACACACACGAGCCCTCTGGGTATGTTCAATTTGTTGCACAGAGGGAGGAGAAAGGACGCAGGATCATGACAGCCAGCTCCACTCCTCCAAAACCTGCTTGCATACATTTTGCCTATTTCAGTGTACACAAATGCACATGGAACCTCTATACACAACCAGGAGCCTTGACTAGTACTTCTGTATGCTCACAGGTTCTCGCATATGTTCCAGACAATTAGCATAGGTGGGGGAAGGCATGTGCTGCCACAATCTCACCCCCTCCCTCACACACCCCTTCATTCTACCCCCTCATGCGGAGAGGAGATGAATTTGCCTAAAGTGGCAGGTGATGGCAATCAGGGACAGCAAAAAGTAAATGGTCTTTAATGCCTGCCAATATTTCCTCAAAAGAGCTAGTTGTCAGGCCGTGATCTCCTCCTGGGGGGGGCGGGGGGTAGCCAGGCCCAGCAATTTGAAGCTGGGGCAGAGAGAAAAGAAAGAAAGAAGTGGCTGAAGGCTTTCAGGGTCTGGCCGTCTGATATGCAGTAGAGGATCTGCTGTCTGCCAGAGCATTTCTTGGCTTAGAGATCTTGCATATAAGACAGATATTACAAAGACACCATGAATCTGTGGCATTCTGTGATCTGAAGGAAATCTAAGTTTTTCAACTCCTTTGAGAAGTTCCCCCCACTAAAAGAAGTGGGGTGCAGGTAACAAATTGTTCTTCACCTGCCAAGCTCAAAGCAAAAGGTGGCCCCTCTCATTTCCCCAAGTTATCAATTGACTGCCCAGCAAACAATAATCCCAGAAACAATACTAAATCCATAAGTATGCATTTTTTCACCCTGTTTAAAATCTCAATACCACAACAGTGATTCAAAGACAAATTAACACATCAAGGGGGGGATTCTATAAAATTATCAGCAGCCTAAAATCAGCTGAACTTGTTTGGCTTAGTCAAAACAAAACTGACACTGTACAAAATAATTGTTTTTTTCTTACTCCTTTTTCCTTCTAGCACAGTTAAGCAGGAAAGTGCCGTCATAAATACCCATAACAAGAAACCAGATGAGACAACAGATGCTGCGACTTCGAGAGAAGTGAGTCTCAGTTAGGGTGCTTTGGCTGCAAAGAGCCTTGCTGTGCACTCCTAAACAGAGTGATTCCCTTCTGAGCTCAAAAGATCCAGCTCTGCATCAGGCTGTATCGCAGGGGACTTCCGGGGTGTGCTGCTACGTGGAGCATGAGCCAGCCTTGCTTCTGAATTCGCAGACCTGAATGGAGCAGCCTGTAGCATATGTATCCATGGTCCTAACGATGGATGCGCCCCTGTGACAGGAGAAGGAGCTCTGCTGGTGGGGAGATCGTTCTGTGGGGGGTCTGGAAAAACAGGGTGTTCAAGAGTTCTCTCGGTTTCCCTCTCACCCAAAGCCAGTTCCTCAGTTTCTTGGAGTGTGGGGGAGGCATGAACTCATGACAAACTTGTTGAACCTAATTTAAAGCTGGTCTCAAATCAGTTTAGGTTTACACTATGCTTTAATTTGCTTGAAATCTCTCTCTCATATCTTAGCAGGTTTGACTAAACCATAACTTGTTTATACAAGAGAGCCAGCGGGGGAGATTCAAATCTGTGGAGGCCATGAGCAAATCACTATTTTGCCTAACTCACAGGGTCACTATATAGATAAAATGACACAACGTCACCACTGTCTCTAGCAGAAGGGCACCAACTGGATGCCAAGGTGAGAAGTGTTTAAATAATGGTGACTTTTGTTTTCTGTTGGCTCAGAAACCTCCTCAAAACGGTATCTCCAAGCCAAAGAACCAGATTTCTGGGTGTCCAAGATATTTAACCATTAAAAACTGGGAAAATGGAACAAGCCTACAAGACACATTGCATCACCAGGCCAAAGAGGTAAGAAGACTTTATGATCCCTTGACTGAGGCCACACTAGCGATGGCAACACAAGGATTTTGTTATATCAGAGGCTATCAGTGGTTCTTCCTGGTCCCATTTAGCTTCTGGATGTGTGAAAAAAGAAGATAATGGCCTTGAGAACATACAAAGGTCTCTTTTGGACCACATGAAGCTGAATCAGATCCTTGGCCCATCAAAGTCAGCATTATCTTCTCAGACTGGCAGCAGCTCTCCAGGGTCTCAGGCAGACAGATGGGTCTCTCCTACTCAGGTTTTAGAGCTTGGAGACTGGGGGATGAAATCTTAATAGCTAAAGGCCAAAACAAACATGCTAGTTTTAAAAGAGCTGGGGACCAAACTGTGTTCCCCAACAGCTACACAGCAGCTATGAGCAATGTCTCCCTGCTTAAAAATAAAGGGGAGCCAATTTAGACTCAGAACACGGAGAATGGAAGGGTTCCTGCCTCCCCTCTGAGCTGTTTTCCTGGGCTGAAACAATGCTAGGAGAGGAGTTATTTCCCCACTTTTGCTGCTCTGTATGAAATACTCTGTGCACACAAAGCAGCCAAAGAGGAGAACTCTCACAGCACCATCTCAGAAGGGGGAAATGGCTTGGGGGAGAGGAGGAGGCAGGAGCCCTTCCTCTCCCACTTTGCTGGTGCCATTCTGAGCCCAAACATGCTCTCCTTTCGGTTTTAAACAGACATTACCCGCAGCTGCTGTCTGGCTGTACGGAAACAGTGCTGGTTCTGGGGAACCTGGACCCAATGCTTTAAAAACCAGCACGTTTAATTTGGCCCAAACTCTCTGGCTTCTGGGTGTGCCTGGGATTGACAGAGAGATCTAGCACAGGTAGATCAAATTCTTTTTTCCTTTAGCACATAGTTAATTTCCATGTTGTCTTAAATATAGGTACAGTAAATAGCTGTCTTCAAAGCCATTTGATTCATCCTCTACACGTTCACAAACACAAGGTAGTATTCATAGCGATGTATGGAAGTGTTACTGTTAGCACTGCTCTTCAGTCTATCTCTGCCCCACCCACCATGACATCACCAAGGTGTGAGACTCTGGGGACCCCCAAAGTCTGCTTATTGGTGCAGAATCGCAAACAAAACAGCCGTGATTTGGTGAGGGAGGGGGTGTGGCTCAGAGCCGGGGCTGTTCCAGTCGCTTGAGAAAAGGCCTTTCTCTGCCTGGGGTCTCTGAGCTGGGTGGTCTGAGGGGACAACACAGGATACTTTCAGTTCTCCTGCTTTTTATGAAAGAAGCAGCAGGGAGGGAGAGGGAGAGGGGGGGGCTCTGGCTCTGTGGCAGGCAGAGTCGCTGCGTTGCATGCAGGAGATGCTGCCAGTGTCAGTCCTGGGCACGGTCAGTTAAGCAGAGGGCAGGCATTGGGTCCTTGCCTGAGACCCTGAAGAGCTACAACCAATCCGAGTAGATGATGCTGAGCCTGATGAACCAATGGGCTGGGTTGGTTTGCTAGTCTGATATGTTTTGATGATGAATCTAATAATAAATCTAATAAATAATTCATGAGAAGATTTCTGGCAGTGTCATGGTGGGTGGGGGCAGTGATGATAAATCTAATAAATAATAATAATGTTCACATATTATATGCAGATTAGAAGAGGGAGAATAATTTACTATTCCATTTATCTAGCGCAGGGGTTTCAAACATGTGGCCCGGGGACTGGATAAGGCCCCCAGAGGGTTCCTATCAGGCCCAAAAGCAAGTCTGCTTCCTTCTCCTTCCCTTTTGCCTCCTTCTGTGTCACAGCGTGCTTCGCCAGGCTTCCTCAATTGCACAGGAGCTGCAGAGCAAAGCCTCTTTCCCTTGTGCTGGCTGAGGTCTGCCATCCCCTGGGGAAGGCGGGGAAGAGCCAGAGCTTCCTTTGCCCAGTTCTCTTGATCACATGGGAAAGATACAAAATCTTCATTTGTGTTGGTCTGCGTCCTTTATAAAGTTTATATCTCCGCTAGCTGGCATTACATTTTATGACACAGATGGCCTGGCCCAACAAGGTCTTATCAGATCCATCCCTCATAACAAATGAGTTCAATGTGCCTGATCTAATGGATTTCTGTCCCACCCCTCCACTGGCTTGTTTACAGCAACCAACAAAATACCCACAGCACAAAACTATTAGAGCAATGAAAACAAAATGGAGTGTTCTGTCACCTTATCCATCAAGGCTCCTTTTTGTTTGTGCTTCAACAGAGAAACCCCCCCCCCCCCCAATCTGTAATGATCCAATACAAGATCAAGGAAATATAAGAACCATCCAATGGAAGACGACTCTTGGGGGGAACGGAAAGCTTGTTTCACTTCCTTCTTGGGGGCCTGGGGGTGGGGCAGTCACCACTTCTGGAATAGTCTCTGCAGGCACATCTGCATGATCCTGGAGGGGAGGGACTTGGCCCAGAGGTCTCCAGTCTAAGTCATCACCTCTTCATAACCACCAGAAACTCAAAACTTTGACATCATCAGGTGGATAATGGTAGGTGGATAGAAAGGAACCAGGCCTCGGATTCAGTGGGAGCTCACAGGAGCACAGCTTCTGAACCTTTCTGAGAGTTCCACCTCCTTGTCCACTGAATAGTAGGCGCAGCTGCATAACAATCCCTGGATGAGCTCCACCACCTGTTTTTCTACAAAATGACCCCTGAAGGAACCTAAACTCTGACAGCAGCTCCCCCCCCCCTGGTACTAAGAGCCCATGCCAGGGGGGGAAACTCAGGTAGGGAAGACTGCCCCCCCCCCCCGGCCCCCAAGAAAGAAGTAAACAAGCCTTCCGCTCCCCCCAAGAGTCATCTTCCACTGGATGGTTCTTACATTCCCTTGATCTTGTATTGGATCATTACATTCCGGGGGGTGGGGAGGGGACTCTTTTGCAGCATGAGTAAAAAGGAGCCTTGATGTCTGGCAGAGCCGGGGCTTGGATCAGTCTCAGGCAGCTTCCTCAGGTGTTGTCTGTGAGCAGGATGTCGCTTATGTTCTGGTAGCATTTCAGAGGTCCACCGCTTGGGCGGTTAATGCATCAGCATCCTACACTTGCACTCCAGGTAGCTCCATTTAAATGAAAGGTCGTAGAATCCTAGAGTTGGGAGGGGCCACACAGACCATCTCGTCCAACCCCCTGCTCCATGCAGGATCAGCCTAAAGCATCTCTGAGAAATCATCATCCGGCCGCGTTTTGAAGATTGCCAATGAAGGGGAGCTCACTACCTTCCTAGGCAGCTGGTTCCACCTCTAACCATAAAATTGTTTCCCTAATATCCAGCCAGTACTTTTCTGCTTGTAATCTGAGCCTATTGCTTCGGGTCCTATCCTCAGCTGCCAAGTGGAACAGCTCCTTGCCCTCCTCTGAATGATAGCCTTTCAGATATTTAAAGAGAGAGGTCATGTCCCCCCTCAATCTCCTCTTCTCCAGACTGAACCTTCCCAAGGCCCTCCTCAGCCTTTCCTCAGAGGCTTCTTCCTCCAGGCCCTTGCTGCTCTATTGGCACCATCTCTGTTGCCAACTGCTGCCAGTGGTCTCCTGGAGCAGTTGTGATTCCAAAGGAGAGGCACTTTGCATCCTTGAAACGCTTCTCATTTCCTGCATTTCATGAACTCTGAGGGCTGCTCTCATGTAGTGGCTGGACTGCTAGACTGATGGACCATGGTCTAGTTTGAACCCCCACTCATGCCAAGGAAGCTTGCTGGGTGACCTTGGGCCAATCACATGCTCTCAGCCTGACCTACCTCATAGGGCTGTTGTGAGGATGGAATGGAGGAGAGGAGAGCAATGTAAGCTACCTTGGGTCCCACTTGGGAAGAAAGGTGGAATATAAATGGGATAAATAAATAAACTCTGCATCTATAGATCCCACTAAAGAGTCCTGGTGCTCATGTGGATGGGAAACCACAACCCACCTGTGTGTCCTCTGTGGGAAGATGGCAGCCTAGATGGACAGCAGGACAGGCTTGGAGCCCTGGTCAGATCCAGACCTTACAGGGTCTCTTATCCAGCTGTCACATTTATTTCCCCCACAGGCTCTTAACTGCAAGATAAACGTTTGCCAGGGGTCTCTCATGAACCCCAAAGGTTTGGTCAGAGGCCCTCGAGATGGACCCACCCCTCCAGATGAACTCTTACCTCAAGCAATAGAATTCATCAATCAGTTCTACCACTCATGTAAACCGTGAGTCTGATTCATGCTTACTTTGACATTTCCCCCTGTATTAAGCTTTCTTACCGCAAGGCCCAGTAGATGGGAAAGTCCCTTGTTGCCAAATTTGGTAGTCTCCTGATTAATTGGGGGAATTAGAGGAATTAGAGATGAGTGAGAGGGAGGAACTAGGGGACCTCCCCAGTGTTTATGGGGCTTGTTCCCTGAGAACTCTCCAATAAACCGGGCTGTAGTACAACAGGGAAGGTTTGAGGTGGCAGTTGAGGTGGCAGGCATCCACCAGTTGCCTTCTCTGCTGCAGCTTTAAACTCTGCACTGCTACTAAGAGGCCCTCATAGCCTGGCCATGCTCCAGTCACTCCCAGCTTTAAGCTGCCGGTCAAACTATAATCTGTACAATGCCTACCTTTTAAACTGCTTTAACTGTTTTAAATTATGTTGATATTTATTTCTAATTGTTTTAGTTTTGCAGTTTATTGTTGTGACCTGCCCTGAGGCCATGTGCGGGAAGGGCGGGATATAAATCTAAGGAGATAAATAAATAAATATTATTAAAAGGATAAAGAGCAAAAACATACACATAAAGCACTTGTGGAACACACAAACTATCTATAGGAAAATAAAAGGGAGTAGTGGGGAAAGTGGTTTGGCATTTAAGGTCTGGGGAAGACAGTGAGAGAAGCAGCCTGCATTTCCCTGAGAGAAGGAGGAAACCTACAGTTGCCAGGGGGTGCAATGCTTAGCACTGAGATAACACACACATTGCATGGAGCAGTCAGTGTCCTGGGGCAGTCTAATATGTGTGCTTCTAAAAGACCTTGATTGGTTTTTCACAAAGACCTACAGACAATGGTGACAATTTGCACATATTGGGTTAATGCTCCCTTGATGAGATTGCTAGATGTAAACTGAAAGTCTAAACATAAGAACACAAGAGAAGCCCTGTTGGATCAGACCAGTGGCCCATCCAGTCCAACACTCTGTGTCACATAAGAGAAGCCCTGTTGGATCAGGCCAATGGCCCCTCCAGTCCAACACTCTGTGTCACATAAGAACATAAGAGAAGCCCTGTTGGATCAGGCCAGTGGCCCCTCCAGTCCAACACTCTATGTCACATAAGAACATAAGAGAAGCCCTGTTGGATCAGGCCATGGCCCATCCAGTCCAACACTCTGTGTCACAGAAGAACATAAGAGAAGCCATGTTGGATCAGGCCATGGCCCATCCAGTCCAACACTCTGTGTCACAGAAGAACATAAGAGAAGCCATGTTGGATCAGGCCAGTGGCCCATCCAGTCCAACACTCTGTGTCACATAAGAACATAAGAGAAGCCCTGTTGGATCATTCCAATGGCCCATCCAGTCCAACACTCTGTGTCACATAAGAACATAAGAGAAGCCCTGTTGGATCAGGCCAGTGGCCCATCCAGCCCAACACTCTGTGTCACATAAGAACATAAGAGAAGCCCTGTTGGATCACTCCAATGGCCCATCCAGTCCAACACTCTGTGTCACATAAGAACATAAGAGAAGCCATGTTGGATCAGGACAATGGCCCCTCCAGTCCAACACTCTGTGTCACATAAGAACATAAGAGAAGCCCTGTTGGATCAGGCCAGTGGCCCATCCAGTCCAACACTCTGTGTCACATAAGAACATAAGAGAAGCCCTGTTGGATCATTCCAATGGCCCATCCAGTCCAACACTCTGTGTCACATAAGAACATAAGAGAAGCCCTGTTGGATCAGGCATATATATATACACACACACACACACACACACACACACAAACACACTGTGGCTAATAGCCACTGATGGACCTCTGCTCCATATTTTTATCCAATCCCCTCTTAAAACTGGCTATGCTTATAACAACATAAGAGAAGCCAAAGATAAAAGTTTTCTGATGACCCTTGAATGTAAGATGGGAGAGGCTATCAAGTTATATGACTAGCCTATTAATTAAGGGGAATGGATAAGGGGAAGCAGGGGCAGGTGTGAAGGAGGTGGCATCCAGGTGAGGGGAGCTGTCCTCAAGAAGCCCACTGTTGAGATTATCTCTTGTAGATACTTGTTTTTGCTCCCAGGCCAGGCTGTGCAGTGCAGGCATGATTTGGGTGGGAGTCTGGTTCCAAACTGCCCTTCCACAGGAGGGGTCTGGCTGCTAACAGGAGGCATCTGGAGATCTCCCACTATTACAGTTGATCTCCAGGAACAGTTCCTGCGGAGAAAATGGCTTTGAGAGGTATATCCAATGGCCCTCCCCTCCCTCAACCCCACCCTCTCCAAACTCCACCCCCAGAATCTGCAGGTATTTCCAATCCCAGAGCTGGCAACTCTTTCTAGATGTCTGGAACTGACCTGCTGTACCAAGAATTGGCTCATCAGATCCAGCATGGCAGCTGCGGGGGGTGGGTGGGGGGTGGGTGGGTGTGCAATTTAACCAAGGTCCATCCTTTGTCTACTCTCAACACCCCTGTGAGGTGGGATAGGCTGAGAGACAGGCCATTTCCACACAAGTGCAAACCTCCGCATTGGTGTTCTTAAATAATCAGTTTGTAAAACTTTCCACACAACCTTTTGCCTCCCAAAGAGCCAGTTTGGTATAGTGGTTAGGAGTGCTGACTCTAATCTGGGAGAACTGGGTTTGATTCCCCACTCCTCCACATGCAGCGGCTGGTGTGACCTTGAGCTAGCCACAGTTCTCTCAGGACTGTTCCCTCAAGAGCAGTTCTATCAGAGCTCTCTCAGCTCCACCTACCTCACAGGGTGTCTGTTGTAGGGAGGGGAAGTGAAGGAGATTGTAAGCCGCTCTGAGACTCCTTTGAGTAGAAAAGGACAGGGAGTAAATCCAATCTCTTCTTTTCCCCAGGAATAGATGCAAATTTAGTGTCCCATTATCTCCTGTTTTCCAAATCCACTTTTCCCATTTCCCTACTTTTGGATTTGATCTCACAGTTTTCCAATTTCCAATTTTGTTCTCTTCCCCTCCCCCCCCCCATTCTTTCATGTCACCAGAGTTGCATGTTAATCTCCCTCCTGCCTTCCCAACCCCCCACCCCCGCTGTCCCTTGAGCAATCTGCTAATTTTTTAAAGAATAATGTTGATTGTGTCATGATGCAATTTTTTTTTTCATTTTAATATGGCAACGATATAATGTTGGATCAAAATGGGCAGTGACGTTACATGTAATACACACACACACCCCACACAGAGTTGGCCTTTATGGTGCTACCAAACATTCTGTTGCAGCCGAATAACACAGCATCCCCATCTGCAATTCAAACCAGAAGGCTGCAGCTTCGCAAAGGGAATTCTGTCCTTATGAAGGCTTCTTCCACACAGGGACAGGCTTGTGAAGCCCCCTGCTGCTGCTGTGGTGACTGATACAGCATGGAGGCAGCAGGGCTTCCACAAGGCAGGATTGCCAAGTCCACTCCAAGAAATATCCGGGGACTTTGGGGGTGGAGCCAGAAGACCTTGGGGGTGGAGCCAGGAGAAAGATTGTGACAAACATGATTGAACTCTGAAGGGAGTTCTGGCCATCACATTTAAAGAGACCGTGCAACTTTTAAATGCCTTCCCTCTATTGGAAATAATGAAGGATAGGGGCATCTTCTTTTGGGGCTCATAGAATTGGACCCCCTGGTCCAATCGTTTTGAGACTTGATGTTTTGAAGAGAGGCACTAGAATCTATGTTGCAAATTTGGTGCCTCTATCTCAAAATACAGCCCCCCAGAGCCCCAGAGACCCACAGATCAATTCTCCATGATACCCTATGGGAATTGGTCTCCATAGGGAATAATGGAATGCCCAGCAGACATTTCTCTGCCCCCCCTGCTTTCTGATGACCCTGAAGCGGGGAGAGGACCTCCAAACTGGGGGATCCCCTGCCCCCACCTGGGGATTGGCAACCCTATCCACAAGGCAGGGTCTCCCCCCCCCCCCCCGCCAGTGTCCCAGTAGCAGCCACCCTCTGCCCCACATCCCCAGGGCTTTTTCAGGGTTTTCTTTTAAAATCAGCAAATGAATATTGTCGTAAGGTTATTAGACTATGTGCATCAGGTTCTCTTAATTTCCAGCTTTCTTCTCTGCCAAAAAAGTAAGTCCCCACCCCTTTTTGTTACATAGATATAATGGGGAAAGGGATAGCTCACCAATGAAAGGCACTACCACCCCTGCACTAGACCAAGGGTGTCGAACTCATTTGCTATGAGGGACGGATCTGACATAAATGAGACCTTGTTGGGCCAGGCCATGTGCGTCATAAAATATAATGCCAGGTAGTAGAGCTATAAACTTTATAAAGGACACAGACAAACACAAATAAAGATTTTTTTCAAAACTTAAAACATGCTTAAAAGATTAGTACTCTTGCAATATTGTGTTTATTTAACTGTCTCTGATAACTGACACCTCTTGTTCTGAATTATTGCATTGAAATCTGTAGACCAAGTATGCTGTTCAGGTGTTGTTCTGGTGTGTAACTGTAAGTTGCAAACCTACTTTTAATTTACTGACATTCATTACAGGAATCTCATGGTCAATGCTTTGAGCCTAAGACCCAGAGGAAAACATGAAATGGCTAGGCATTGTGAGCTTTTGTACGTAAGTCGCTTCATGTGCTGGTCAGCCAATGGAGAAAACAGAGCTTGATTGAGCTTGATCTGTAGCTTGATTAAGCAAGCCTGGCAAAACAAGAAGGAAGCAAGGGAGGGAGAAGGAAGCAGATAACAGAGAGTTGCTTGCAGGCCTGATAGGAGCCCTCTGGGGGCATGATCCAACCAACGGGCCTCATGTTTGATGCCCCTGCACTAGAGACTTACTTTTTTAAAACAAAGCTGGGAATTCAGAGAAGCTGGATAGACACATTGCTGTTACGCTATAATGATATCCAGTTGCCAGATGGAAAAACAAAAAATCTTCACTGCAGACAGGAGGAATGGCTGTCTCAGGGATTGGGGCAGGGAAAGCGGCTGCCCTGGGGACAGCTGAGCATCTTGCCTACACATCAGCCATCTAAGCTTTGCCAGGGTGGGGATTAAAAGCCAGCTCCAAGCAGCATTGAACCCAAAGCATATCTGCAGAAACAGGCAGAGCCAGTTTGGAGAGCCAGTCTGGTGTAGTGGTTGTGTGTGTGGACTCTTATCTGGGAGAACCGGGTTTGATTCCCCACTCCTCCACTTGCACCTGCTGGAATGGCCTTGGGTCAGCCAAAGCTCTGGCAGAGGTTGTCCTTGAAAGGGCAGCTGCTGCGAGAGCCCTCTCACAGGGTGCCTGTTGTGGGGGAGGAAGGGAAAAGAGATTGTGAGCCGCTCTGAGACTCTTCAGAGTGGAGGGCGGGATATAAATCCAATATCTTCATCTACCTCACAGGGTGTCTGTTGTGGGGGAGGAAGGGAAAGGAGATTGTGAGCCGCTCTGAGACTCTTCGGAGTGGAGGGCGGGATATAAATCCAATATCTTCATCTACCTCACAGGGTGTCTGTTGTGGGGGAGGAAGGGAAAGGAGATTGTGAGCCGCTCTGAGACTCTTCAAAGTGGAGGGTGGGATATAAATCCAATATCTTCATCTACCTCACAGGGTGTCTGTTGTGGGGAAGGAAGGGAAAGGAGATTGTGAGCCGCTCTGAGACTCTTCGGAGTGGAGGGCGGGATATAAATCCAATATCTTCATCTACCTCACAGGGTGTCTGTTGTGGGGGGGAAAGGGAAAGGAGATTGTGAGCCGCTCTGAGACTCTTCAGAGTGGAGGGCGGGATATAAATCCAATATCTTCATCTACCTCACAGGGTGTCTGTTGTGGGGGAGGAAGGGAAAGGAGATTGTGAGCTGCTCTGAGACTCTTCAGAGTGGAGGGCATGATGTAAATCCAATATCTTCATCTACCTCACAGGGTGTCTGTTGTGGGGGAGGAAGGGAAAGGAGATTGTGAGCCGCTCTGAAACTCTTCGGAGTGGAGGGCGGGATATAAATCCAATATCTTCATCTACCTCACAGGGTGTCTGTTGTGGGGAAGGAAGGGAAAGGAGATTGTGAGCCGCTCTGAGACTCTTCGTGGTGGAGGGCGGGATATAAATCCAATATCTTCATCTACCTCACAGGGTGTCTGTTGTGGGGAAGGAAGGGAAAGGAGATTGTGAGCTGCTCTGAGACTCTTCGTGGTGGAGGGCGGGATATAAATCCAATATCTTCATCTACCTCACAGGGTGTCTGTTGTGGGGGAGGAAGGGAAAGGAGATTGTGAGCTGCTCTGAGACTCTTCAGAGTGGAGGGCATGATGTAAATCCAATATCTTCATCTACCTCACAGGGTGTCTGTTGTTGGGGAGGAAGGGAAAGGAGATTGTGAGCCGCTCTGAGACTCTTCAGAGTGGAGGGTGGGATATAAATCCAATATCTTCATCTACCTCACAGGGTGTCTGTTGTGGGGAAGGAAGGGAAAGGAGATTGTGAGCCGCTCTGAGACTCTTCAGAGTGCAGGGCGGGATATAAATCCAATATCTTCATCTACCTCACAGGGTGTCTGTTGTGGGGGAGGAAGGGAAAGGAGATTGTGAGCCGCTCTGAGACTCTTCAGAGTGAAGGGCGGGATATAAATCCAATATCTTCATCTACCTCACAGGGTGTCTGTTGTGGGGGAGGAAGGGAAAGGAGATTGTGAGCCGCTCTGAGACTCTTTGGAGTGGAGGGCGGGATATAAATCCAATATCTTCATCTACCTCACAGGGTGTCTGTTGTGGGGGAGGAAGGGAAAGGAGATTGTGAGCCGCTCTGAGACTCTTCGTGGTGGAGGGCGAGATATAAATCCAACATCTTCATCTACCTCACATGGTGTCTGTTGTGGGGGAGGAAGGGAAAGGAGATTGTGAGCCGCTCTGAGACTCTTCGGAGTGGAGGGCGGGATATAAATCCAATATCTTCATCTACCTCACAGGGTGTCTGTTGTGGGGGAGGAAGGGAAGGGAGATTGTGAGCCGCTCCGAGACTCTTCGTGGTGGAGGGCGAGATATAAATCCAACATCTTCATCTACCTCACACGGTGTCTGTTGTGGGGGAGGAAGGGAAAGGAGATTGTGAGCCGCTCTGAGACTCTTCGGAGTGGAGGGCGGGATATAAATCCAATATCTTCATCTACCTCACAGGGTGTCTGTTGTGGGGGAGGAAGGGAAAGGAGATTGTGAGCCGCTCTGAGACTCTTCGTGGTGGAGGGCGAGATATAAATCCAACATCTTCATCTACCTCACACGGTGTCTGTTGTGGGGGAGGAAGGGAAAGGAGATTGTGAGCCACTCTGAGACTCTTCGGATTGGAGGGCGGGAACGGGATATAAATCCAATATCTTCTTCTTCTTCAAAGACTTTGTCGAAACAAGGTCTGGATGCAGTTCGCATTTCAGAGAGGCTGCCTGCCTCGGCCTTAATCTCTTCTGCTGCTCAAGTTCCTGCTTTGACCTCAGAATGTTCAGGCTCCGGTGGCCTCACTCTAATTTAACCAGCTACAAGATAAAAAATTTTTGTTATCTGTACCACAAGAACCGTGTCATGGCTCGTGATATTTTGTGCTCTGCTGTGTCCGCTCAAGGTAATCTGGCATTCACAGGCCTGTTGTTTTGGGCAAGGGACTTTACATGTACTCTCTCTACCTCATTCTGCTTCTTATCAGTTGTAAGTAGATTACTAAAACATAGAAAAAGCTAGACCCAATTTGAACAGCTGAAAAATTTATCAGAGATGCATAAGATTTTGCTGCTAAAAAAGTGTTAGGTCTGCTATTATCATCTAATAAAAGAGGTAATGTCTCCATATGATCTATATTTTGGAGCAAGGGAAGAATTTCTAGGCTCAAAAAATGATTGCATTCAAAGGTCATGTGATACAGGGTGTCTACACTACCTGTACCACAGTGACATCCTCTGTCAGAGGATGGTCCCTTGCAGAACTCTCGATGGAAGGGCATTAAGACATGCCTAGACACCCACTTGATCTATTTTTTGGGAATGACCTCAGTCTGTTCCTGAGCAGCTCTTCCTTTTGTCCCAGGCCCCAAATAAAGGAGCACCTGTCCCGCCTGGAAGCTGTAGCCAAGGAGATTGAAACAACAGGAACGTACCAGTTGACTGTGGAGGAGCTCAGTTTTGCAACCAGGCAAGCCTGGAGAAATGCCCCAAGATGCATTGGGAGAATCCAGTGGTCTAATTTACAGGTGACCAATAGTTGAAACAATGGGCCAGTTTGACACTCCATCAAATGGAGTGGAATGGTGTTGGAGTGGACCGTGGGTGTGCATGGGGCTTTGGAATGACTTTGTGAGAAAGAAATGTGACTTTGTGAGAAAGAAATGTGCAGTACCCATTCATTAAGGCAAAGCATGACAGGAAGTGGAAAGTGCCACCAACTCGCAGTTGACTTCTGGTGGCCTCATAAGGTTTTCAAGATGAGATATGTTCAGATAGGTGATTTACCATTGCCTGCCTCTGTGTGGAGACCCTGGACTTCCTTGGTGGTCTCCCGTCCAAGTACTAACCAGGGGTGGCTGCT
This sequence comes from Heteronotia binoei, assembly GCF_032191835.1. Classification (NCBI taxonomy): domain Eukaryota; kingdom Metazoa; phylum Chordata; class Lepidosauria; order Squamata; family Gekkonidae; genus Heteronotia; species Heteronotia binoei. Next base: position 48,032,708 of record NC_083240.1, on the reverse strand, counting down.
GAGCTTTCCAGATCCGACAAGATCAGGCTAGCCTGAGCCATCCAGGGCAGGGGATCCAGGATGTGTAGGCCTGTACAATTATAGGTCTGATCCAGCAGGACTATTCTCATGTTAATAACAATGTAAGAACCACTCTGCTGAATCAGGCCAGGAGTCCTTCTAGTCTTGAAGTCCATTTCCTACAGTGACCAACCAGATGTTCTCAAGACTCACAAACAAACAGAAGCAGAAGACTTGCTTGTTGTTACCTCCCCCCCCCCACCCCAGTAACTGGTATTCAGGGATCATAGAATTGGAAGATACCTCCAGGGTCATCTAGTCCAACCCCCTGCACAATTCAGGAAACTCACAAACCCCTCCCCCTAAATTCACAGGATCTTTATTGCCTCCAACAGGATGCACTGCCTCTGACCATGCAGTGTCACTAATCATCATAGCTATTAAACACACATGAAGCTGCCTTATACTCAGCCAGACCGTTGATTTATCAAGGTCAGTGTTGTCCGCTCTGGCTGGCAGCAGCTCCCCAGGGTCTCAGGCAGAAAAGGGTCTGCCACATCACCTCCTGCCTGGTCCTTTGTTGGAGGTTGAACCTGGAACCTTCTCCATACAGGACAGAGACTCTGCCACTGAGCCATGGCTTTTCCCCTAATGCTCATTAATGGACCTGTCCTCCAGGAAAATTTATTTTAAATCCATCTAAAGTAGTGGCCATCACTGTATCCTTTGGTACAGAGTTAATTATGCCTTGTGTGAAGAAGTCCATCTTTTGGTCTCTCTAGAAACTAATATCATTAATTTTCTAAGGTGCCCCTGAGTCCCACTATTTTGGGAGTGGGAGAAAAGTTCTCTCTGTCCACTTACTGTGCACAACACTCTATTGCAACTCCAAATTATAGAATCACTTAGTGACCTGTATCATCCCAATTACCTGTATCATCCCAATTCAATAAAATATGGGCTTGCCTTTCAAAGTTAATACCAGAATAAATTACAATGCCATCCTAAGCAGAATTATACCCTTTTAAGTACCCTCCAATTGACTTAAATGTGTGTAACTTTACTTAGAATTGGATGGCTCATATCTAAGGGTCATCTAAGGGTTGGCCTGTGCTGGATCCACATGTGGCCAGGTGTACTTCTGGAGCATCATAGCAATTGTTTCCAATAGTGTTGCGTTGTCCACATTAGAAAACCAAGACAATTACTATAGCATAATAGTAGCACAGTAGCACATGACTTCCTTTCTACTTCTGGACAGCCTAGTAATTATGCTTCTTGACAATCTGGAAATAATGTTTTGCTCCCCAATGGGGCTGTCTTAGGTGTTTGATGCTCGTAGTTGTTCCACTGCCAAGGAGATGTTTGAGCACCTCTGTCGACACTTGGAGTACTCTACCAATGGTGGGAATATACGGTAGGTGAGCTCTTTCTCTTTAATCCCACATGGATCCCCTAGGATCACAAGCATAGATGGGCTTTCATGCCTTCTCTCTCTCAAAACAGGTCTACCATCACCGTCTTTCCCCAAAGGACAGATGGGAAACATGACTTCCGCATATGGAACATCCAACTCATCCGTTATGCCGGCTACCAAATGACTGATGGGTCCGTTGTGGGAGATCCAGCTAATGTGGAGTTCACACAAGTGAGGATTGAAACAAAGAACAACAAAAATAAAAGCCCACAAAAAAAAACAGGCTGTGTCCCTGGAGGACAACTTGCAACAGCCAGCCAGTCCCTACATTTTAAATTCCTAAAATCCCAGGGGAATTGCACAGAAGCAAAGGGTTGCGGGGGGAGGGGTGATAATAAGTTGCTCCCCCCAGCTCCTTGTGAGAGATACAATTCTTTTGAGGTCGGAAAACCCCTTCCTACAACAACGGAACTATGGCTCACAGTCTACTCTACCTGCATGAGCTCTGCCATCCCATAGTGGCTCCTCCCACCTAGGAAGGGTCCCCCAGCTGTAGGGACAGCACAGGTTGTTCCCTTTCCAACTGAGTGTGGATGTTGGATATAGGGACAGACATTGGTCTCCTCTCCAAAGCAAGGATCTGTACAGATGCTCCTCTTGGGAGCATCCAAGGAGTTAAGATTCTTCTGCCTCCAGACAGAGGTAAACGTCAACTTGTTTCTCTCCCTCCCCCACTCTCAGTTATGCATCCAGCTTGGGTGGAAGCCCAAATATGGCCGCTTTGATGTGCTTCCATTGATTCTGCAAGCCAATGGCCAAGACCCGGAGTTATTTGAACTGCCTCCAGAGCTCGTCCTTGAAGTGTCGATGGAGCACCCCACGTAAGTGCCTTGGCTTCAGATGACAGCACCTGCCCCCCCACCCCCCCGCTGGTCAGGCAGAGATGATTAACCTGGCTCTTGCAACGGTTTTGCTTTGTTGCCTTTCACAGGGGCCAAATTAGGTAAAATGCCTGCTGCAGCAGACAAATTAAACTGAAATTAGCAAAAGCGCAGGAATGTTGGAGGATGAAACATAGACCCAACCTCTTAACCAAAATAGCCACTTTTTAACTTTGCTCTTAAATTGCTGTTCTTCTCTGCTTGTTCTTTGTGGCTGTCAGTATTGTTGGATCTGATGGCCGTCATACTGGTGGGCACCACCTTCCCCAGTGGGCCTGACCTTGCACTCTTGCCTCCGGGCTCCTGTGCTGGTGAGATCAGGACTTCCTTCTCCCCCCCTCCTGAAATTCCTACTCTGGTCACTCACACTGCTGAAAGGGCAAGCAGATTTTCATTTTAAGGTTCAGAAACAACTTGTCTCTGGCAAGTGGGGGAAACCATGTACTCTTTGGTAGATGGGTGTAAATTCTGGCTTGTGCCAAATTGACAGCATATGGTTAAAGAGAAGATTGGCGTTAGTTGAATAGGGGTTTTCATCAAGTTGACAGCATGGACCTAGAGATCTGATGCCAGGCACATATGCTGTTCTTCTTCATTGGCTCCTCAATTTATTTTTATGTTATCAAAGTGTTTGTACCCTGCCTTTTCTCGATGACTCAAGGCAGCTTACAAATCAGAATTTTAAACATACCAAGTATAATAATACCCCTTCCCCACCCCTACGCCTGTAGCCTGTAACACCCCATCAAAACCCTGTGTCATGATCCTGGGCCTAGTGAGGCCTGCAGGCCCCAGGGAAGCCTGCTTAGGAGTTACTGGGAAAAGCCTACATCTCCCAGGATCCCCTCTGTCCCTCTGATTGGGTAGTGAGGGTTTTGGAGGGAAACAGGCCCAGAGAGGGGTGGGGCCTGGGAAGAGAAAATATAAAGGCCAAACCCAGGAAGTGGGTGTTCTTTCCCTGGAAGGCTTAGCTGGAAGTAGGCTGTAGCCTGGAGAGCTGGAAGCAGGGGAGAGACCCTTACCCAAGGGGGTAAGTGCTGGTAAGAGTAGG